>NC_049910.1:28504576-28862418 GCF_001411555.2 Juglans regia
GGATCACGAAACTGCAAGTGGCGGCTCAGCAACGTAACAGTGTAAAATACACTGTGGCCGTGGGTCTCAAAAACCCACTTTTCAACGGAGACAAACCAAGACCCAAAATTGATAGGGTAGGGCCTAGAGAGGTCGATGAAGCCAATGGTGGTGGTGGTTTGCCGTGGGTGGCGGCGCAAGGGGTGTTTTAGGCCAAAAATGCACAAATCAGAAATGGACTTGGTGGGGCTTCACCGGCGACGGATCGGAGCCGGGGTTGGGTCCATTGGGTAGCTGGGAGGTTGGGGATGAAGTGGTGAAGAGATGGTGGCCGGTGGTGGCGCGCGAGCACAAAGAACGCCGCGGCTTCGTGGGGTGCGTGCGGGCTACCGGTGGCAAGGTAGGGGCTGGGATTTGGGGGGTGAGGTCGCCGGCCGGTGGGGGAGCTAGTCGGCCTGGCGGTGTCGCGCACGGCGGCGCGACAACGGCGGGCTGGGTGAGGAACGGCTGCCCGACGAGAGAGAGAGAGAGAGAGAGAAGAACTCGCGCACGGGGAGGAAGCCCAGGAGGAGAGAAAGAAAAAAAAAGAAAAAGAAAAGAAGAAAAGAAAAAGAAAAGGAAAAGAAAAAATAGAGGGAAAAGAAATGAGGTCCAATCCTCACATCTTGGGTCATAAAAATGATCCAACGGAAACGATTTTAAAACTGCAAGTGAAATAAAATAATTCAAACACAGTGATTAAATTGAAAATAAATAATTAAACCCAACAATAAGTTAATTTAATTCGAGAAGAAATTTAAACACATAACAATAATTAATTTAAAGAAAGCACTTCAAAAAAATAATTTTGGTAAACTAAAAATCATAAAAATAGTCTAATTAAAAATCCAATAATTTTAAAACAAGAGAATAAATTCTGAATCAATAAAAACAACTCATTCATTAAAATACACTAAAATACAGGGTGTTACATCCTCCCCCCCTTAAAAAAATTTTGTCCTCGAAATTTGTAAGGTCAAACATTAACGTAAAGGCAAGATACAAGATATAACTCAAAACACGCTCGAAAAGACCATACCATCAACAACTCCCAACAAGCATGAGTAATGCACTCCCAAGTCTACTCCTATAGGCGATTCCATTATGCTCGCATTAGTCTCCCAATGACACATCACGTCTATTACTCCTAGGGTGACCACGAAATCCAAAATCTCCATTTCCACCAACAACATTAATACAACACTCAGCAAAAACCCAATGATTATTATTATTTTCGTAACACGAACTGTACTAACCTCAAACGACTCCTATGTTAAAACTCACCAACCTTCATTGTATTTTACAAGTTGGTAACCTATTAGCCACTTCCAAAGTTAACCATCAATAAACATTTTCATCATCCAGACCTATTCTCTCAAATTCAACAAGAATTATATCTTAAATCCGCATCACCAAAAGTTTAATCTCTAATTACAAGTATCATCTCAAATTTTCAAATCACTAATAATCCCTTAAGATCAACACAAGGTTTGAATCCTTAATTATATCACAACATAACACCATTGAGTACGAGGTAGCTCAACACCTACTAACCAGAAAACTCTCACCACATTTGGTAGAAAATTCTTGATCTCCAAAACCATGAACTATTTCACACTTTCCTCAAACTCACCAAGAATTCATTCCTGAATCTGCACCAACTATTATCCTTAAATCCGATATGGATCAAATCCCAAAACCTGCCACTAAAACCTCGAACTAATAACAATTATTTTCCCCAATTCAAACCAAATTTTCAATCCCCATTGAAATACACGAACTAAATCAATACCTTCAATACCCACAGAAATATTCTCCTTGAAAATTCTTATATGAATAACTCAACTCTGATCAACCCTATTTAATGATCACAGACTAATCAATATCCAAAAATCAAGCTAGGACACTAAGCCTGCAGAATTAAAAACTTAAATCTTATTACAAATTAGTCCTTCAAATCTGTAATTCTAAAACCTTAAACTATATTAGAATCATTTTCTGAAATCTGTAAGATCGATGAACTTATATCCAATAATAAGACAATCGACTCCCGAAGCTTTCAAGATCTAAAATATTAAAAGATAACAAATCATTTCTTAAAGTCTGCAAACTTTAATCCTTTAGTGAAATTCTCGTAAATCTATCCTTAAAGTTTGTTGAACTTACAACCTCCTATTCTAAAGCCTTGTGTCATATCTCCACAAAATCTAAAACCACAATTATCCTACGCCCCAAAGAGATCACCCAGACATGCCGTTCCTTTCATGCCTCAAGATTTCAAAAGCAAACCAAGTCGATAAAAGTTCAAGCCTACTACACTAAATATTGATACCTAACAATGACATTCTCAGTCATAGCATCTTCCTGCCATAACTTAACCTTTAACCCTTTTTTGAACAAAATAAAATAAAACAAAATAATATAAAATAAATAACATAATTTCAATTCAAATAAAATAAAATCAAATAAAATGAAATAAATTCAATTTAAATAAAAGTAATAATTTCAAATTAAACCCTTAAACTTTTCTGGTACTGTACCTACTGGACATATGGTCTTACCCATTCTTAGTCATATCTTTAACCAACTCATATAATCCTTCCTACCATCAAATATTGTAAACCTGACATCGGTCTAAACTCCCGTACATCTTTAGAATCTAAACCACAAGAATCTAAACCTTAAATCTTATAAAGGTTATCTCTTATAGTCCACAAAGTAAGTTTATTGGATCTAAACTCACTAAACCTCAAAATCTCAACACTCAATCATAAAGTCAGCAAAATTTAAAATCTTAAATATCTACAAAATTAGTTCTTATTCTTTACAAATCTACACCTCAAATCTAAAGTTTCTTCCTAAACCACGGATATCCAAACTTAAATGTTTTTAGTCTGCAGAACCTCAAACCTGAAATATTCCCATAATCATGTCTTAGTTCTCAAATTTCTATATATATATATATATCAAATATGAAATTACTTCCTAAACCGAATCGATATCCAAAACCTTATATGTTATAGTCTGTAGAACCTCAAAGTTATCATACAATTGAACTTATGTGCACCTTCAAAACTATAAACATTACATCTTATAAAAGATCCTTACCTATAGTCAACAAAGTATGCCTACCTGATCTAAAACTCCAAGTGTAAAGAAAGTCATTTATTAAAATCTAAAGCCTTAGTTCTCTTCGAAATCTTCTTTTTAAAACCCACACCATCTAAGACCTCAAACATCTTAGAATATATTCCAAAATGTTGCCGGATTCTAAAACTTTAAAAACAATTAAAATCATCTCTTATAATCTTCAAATTTCCATACCTCCAATCTGAGTTAACTTCCTAACCCATAGATATTCAAAACCTCAGATTTCGTACGCCATCCAACATGAATATGCAAAAGCTCAAACCAAATATCTTTAAAATCATGTCCTAGTGCCTTCAAAATTTTAAAACCTTAAATATCATCAAACATCTTATTATAGTATGCCAAACCTCATATGTCATCTTTCGAAAGTACATGCCCTAGAAATGCGATTGAATCAAGCCAAAATTCACACTTTTTCAATTTAGCAAACAACTTTTTATGTCTGAGTGTCCAAAGTATCAGCTTCAAATGTTCCTTATGCTCAGTCTTGCTTTTGGAATATACTAGTATATCAATAAAACCACTACAATCTTATCCAAAAATTCATGGAACACCCTGTTCATCAAATCCATGAATATTGCTAGAGTGTTAGTCAGGCCAAAAGGCATGACCAAAAACTCATAATGGCCATAACGAGTCCTAAACGCCGTCTTAGCTACGTCCTCTGCTCTGATCTTCAATTGATAGTAACCCGATCGAAGATCAATCTTTGAAAATACCTGAGCGCCCTGGAGCTGATCAAACAGATCATCTATACGGGGTAGCGGGTACTTATTCTTTATGGTCACACGATTAAGTTCCCTGTAGTCAATACACATCCTCATCGATCCATCCTTCTTCTTCACAAAGAGGACTGGAGCTTCCCAAGGTGATACACTGGGCCTGATAAAACCCTTATCCAACAGGTCTTGCAATTGTTCCTTGAGTTCAACTAACTCCTACGGTGCCATTCGATAAGGTGCTTTTGAAAGGGGTGCCGTGCCTGGAGCTAGTTCGATAGTAAACTCCACTTCCCGCTCGGGCGAAAGTCCAGGTAAATCTTCTGGGAAAACCTCTAGATATTCTCTCACCACAGGTTTCTGCTCTAACTTCAACTCCTCTTTTGGTACTTCTACCACGTAGGTTAAGAATCCCTGACAACCATCTCGTAACAATTTCCCAACTTGAACGGTAGATATGATGGGTGGATGCATCCTCACTTTTGAACCTGAGAATCGAAATTCACTGTCTTTTGGGGGCCTAAATATCACTTCCTTTTTAAAATAGTCTATGCTGGCGTGGTAGCAAGCCAGCCAATCCATACCCAAAATTACATCAAACCCAAACATGTTAAACACTATCAAATCTGCTGGCATCAATCTTCCCTCAATCGATAAAGGACACCCTGGTAGAAACTCGTCACAGACTACCGAATTTCCTGTTGGGGTCGCAACCACTAACTTGGACTTTAACTCTTCAGTTTCTAAGGTGCAAAATCGAGCATAGGTCATGGAAACAAACGAATGTGTCGCTCCCGAATCAAATAGTACAGTGGCATTATTAGAAAACAAAGAAAGAGTACCTGTGGTCATAATCAACAATTCATAGACCTACAAAATCCTACACATCAAAGTCATTCCTAAAGTTTGTAAAATTTAAGACCTCGAATACCTATGATATTCTTCCTCATAACCCACTCCACTATCACAACCAATCTGAAAATGATTTCTTAAAGCCTATCTATACTCCATGATTTTACACTCTATAGTTTGCAGAATCTCAAACCTGGCTTTCAGTCAAACTTATGTAAACTTTAAAATCTAGACCTCCAAGTCATGTCCTACAACCTTTAAAATAAGCCCTTAAAATCTGCATCCTTAAATTCCCAAAACCTCAATCCATAAAGTCTACAGAATCTCAAACCTGGCTCTGATACCAACTGTAACGCCCCGTACCAGAGGGTTCGGAGAGTTAACTCATGTCACTTAAAAATCATTTTCCTTCCACATAGTACATATTCTAATCTTTCCCAATCGCACAAAATACTCATATATTTACATCAATTACTCCAGAATAACTATTCTAAGACGATACAAAATTTAATATAAACATCAATCTCCCAACAAATCACATCATCAGAGCACAACAAGCTTACTGAATGAAAAATCCTCAATACCCATATAAACCTTCTATGCTTAAACCATCATTCTTAACTCTTCTCACCCATGCTCCATATCCTTGATCCTCAACTGAAACATTCAAATCATCTGAAAAATATTGTGGAGATAAGGGGTGAGTTATCAACAACTCAGTAAGCAGAGAACATATACTAGCATGTAAACATGAGCCCTTTTCAGAAAGTTCAATATGCAGAAACAAAACATTTTAATTTTTTATATGCAGATCTCAGAAAACGTGTTATCAAAAAATCAGAGCAACTTTTCAAACATTTCATACTCAAGTCAACAATTAATATTTGAGGATCCATTTCATATTCAAAAACGCTTTGGCATAACATAACTGAACATATTCATCTTATCATATCATATCGTATACCATGTTTAACCCCTATGGTAGGGTTGTGCTATCCCCGGTGGCCAAACCAGGCAGTATCATGTGGTGAACTTCCCCTTTTTCAATCTCGGAGCCCCGAGTGTGCACACAGGAAAGAACACGTAAAAAGACCACTTTGTTTCCAAAGTGGGTGCACTCATATCATATCATGGTGGTACCAACCATATCACGTGAACAGTATCATCATATCAGAACCATATTCATAACAGATAAGTATGCCAAAGTTTTATCATATCCATATCATATCAAAACACGTGCGAAACATATTCATATCATTTCTATTTGATCAAAAACAGATCAATATCATTTCATATCACATGCATAAAAATTTCAATGATATCATATTCGCTCTTTTGTATATTTCAGAAACATTTCAAATATTGCTCATGTCTACACATTTCATGTCAAACATTTCTTTTCTCTTTCATACGTATCTCATGAGGGAATGCAAAACATATACTGAGGTTGTTTTTCACTTTTTTTTTTTTTTTTAAAACAACATGCACATTTTTACAAACCAACCTCAGTTCATTTCTTTTTATGCAAATCCAGCATAGGAACCCCGCTTACCTGGACGACTTAACTTTTCCAAAAATTTCCTCAAAAATGTCGAGTCGACTATAAATCGTCACCTATAAAAATAATCACGTAATTTCTGTAAGTTTCCAATAGATCACATATGTCGATATTTAAGCCTAAGCTTCTTAAATAACCTATTTTAAATTTCTCAAAACTTAAAACCTTCATAATCCCAAAATATATCATTACTTCAAAAAATCACCAATATCCACCACGACCCACGTCATACACAAAACACCAATATTTAAACCCAAACAGCCAACAAATCTCATAGTCTAAACCAATCATACTAACAACTCCATCACCCAATCCAATCAACTCCGTTACTCCTCGGACTCAGTCCGGCAAAACCAATCAGCAATTAAATACAGTGTAATGTGCTAGTGCAAAAATACATTAAATTCACGAGTATTCTTTGAAAAATACTTACATTGCTATATAATGATTTCCGAAGGATCACGAAACTGCAAGTGGCGGCTCAGCAATGTAACAGTGTAAAATACACTGTGGCCGTGGGTCTCAAAAACCCACTTTTCAACGGAGACAAACCAAGACCCAAAATTGATAGGGTAGGGCCTAGAGAGGTCGATGAAGCCAATGGTGGTGGTGGTTTGCCGTGGGTGGCGGCGTAAGGGGTGTTTTAGGCCAAAAATGCACAAATTGGAAATGGACTTGGTGGGGCTTCACCGGTGACGGATCGGAGCCGGGGTTGGGTCCATTGGGTAGCTGGGAGGTTGGGGATGAAGTGGTGAAGAGATGGTGGCCGGTGGTGGCGCGACGGCGGCGCGCGAGCACAAAGAACGCCGCGGCTTCGTGGGGTGCCTGCGGGCTACTGGTGGCAAGGTAGGGGCTGGGATTTGGGGGGTGAGGTCGCCGGCCGGTGGGGGAGCTAGTCGGCCCGGCGGTGTCGCGCACGGCGCCGCGAAGGCGGCGGGCTGGGTGAGGAACGGCTGCACGGCGAGAGAGAGAGAGAGAAGAACTCGCGCGGGGGGAGGAAGACCAGGAGGAGAAAAAGAAAAGAAAAGAAAAAAAAAAAAGAAAAGAAGAAAAGAAAAAAGAAAAGGAAAAGAAAAATAGAGGGAAAAGAAATGAGGTCCAATCTTCACATCTTGGGTCATAAAAATGATCCAACGGAAACGATTTTAAAGCTGCAAGTGAAATAAAATAATTCAAACACAGTGATTAAATTGAAAATAAATAATTAAACCCAACAATAAGTTAATTTAATTCGAGAAGAAATTTAAACACATAACAATAATTAATTTAAAGAAAGCACTTCAAAAAAATAATTTTCGTAAACTAAAAATCATAAAAATAGTCTAATTAAAAATCCAATAATTTTAAAATAAGAGAATAAATTCTGAATCAATAAAAATAATTCATTCATTAAAATACACTAAAATACGGGGTGTTACATTATATCATGTTTTTGCCAAAAAACCTCCCGAGCGGAAGTTGTAGTGAAATTACCATCGGGAGATGGCTTCCATACACAAACATCTGAAACACCACGCCCACTAATTCTGGTCTGGATAATTTCTTCCATGACCTCATCCCCCACAAGATCCTTCAAAATCTCAATATTCTAGGCTTTATCCACCCAACAGTCTTTAATATGAAGTCTCTTATTAGGAATATTAGTAATCCTAATTGAGAGCAGTCCTGACGCCAACCATCTATCATACCAAAAGTATGAATTCCCACCCCTCAACAGAACCTGGACATTCTCCATGACTTCCGGAACACTAGCCACAACTTATCTCCAAAAACATGAATCAGAAGCCTTCCTAGTACAAGACATAAGATTGCCATCTCTTAGATACTTGGATTTAAAGAAATCTGCCCACAAGCCTTCAGACGTCAGAAGCCTATATGCAAATTTCACGTGGAGATATTTTTGTACTTCTTGTAAATCACTCAATCCCAAACCTCCTTCCTTAGTAGGCTTACAAATTTTCGACCAAGCTCGCCAATGCAATATCCTCTTTCCCTTCCCTTCACTCTAGAAGAAATTGGCCAGAATAGAGTTTATCCGATCTATAATGAACCACGGGACATTAACCATAGAGAGAATGTGAATAGGCATACTAGATAAAACATGCCACAATAACATCATTCAAGCACCCTGGGAAAGCAAACTACACTTCCAGCCTGGCACCTTTTTCCTCTTCTTCTCAACGAGTGGCTCAACAATACGAGATAACAATCTGCCAGAAACCAGAGGTACGCCCAAGTAAGTCACCGGAAATTTTCCTTCCTTAAAACCTGTACTTCTCAACAACTCATGTTTTCAAGACGGATTAATAAATTTAGAAGGAAATAAAGCCGATTTTTCCTTACTAATTTTCCGACTCGACCATCTTTCATATGTTGCAAGAGTGTCAACAAGTCCCTTCATAGACTTTTTCCAGCCATTAGCAAAAATCAAAAGATCATCAGCATATCATAAATGAGACTAATTTGTAAAGCTTGTTAAGTGATGGTTTGTAGGTTAAAGTGAAGCATATGAGCTCACTTTATTAGTTAGAAAATGAAGTTAGACTTTTAGATTCATAATTCAGGCGTAGGTTTTATGGAAATTGATTATATATCAAAGATATATAATGGTGAATTGTAGAAGTGTAATGAAAGGGAAGTTATGAACACCTAGGTGTAAGTTTGCACAATTAGGAATATTATGAAGAAGTAGGCAAGTAAATAGTTGATGGATAGATCAAAACGGCCCTTCTAGAGAGAGAAACTTTGACCTCTCTCTAGAAAACTCACTAAAAAAAATGAAACAACTTTGAGGGGGGTTCCTCTCTCTCCCCCCTCGGGAGGGGGAGGAACCAGAAATTCTAGTTTTGGGAGCTATGTTAAAAAAATAGAATAAAATAAAATTGGGGGGCTTAAATACTTATTTTTATATAGTCTACTTTATAAAAACACCTTCTAAAACCTAATTTTCATAAAATTTTAAAACTTTTAGGGGGTGCCCAAGCCCCCCAAGCCTTAAGGTAGTTCCGCCCCTGCCCCCTCCCTCCTCCCTTCTCCTCCTCTCAGCCCAGTTTTTTTCTGTTATTTTTTTGTTTGTTTGGTGTTTTTAGGCCAAATAAGGGAGGAGTGTCGTTGGGAGACCTTCCAGTGGTCGGAGGACACCACGCGCCCCTCAGGGGGATTCAGAGGCTGCCAATCTATCAACCTACCGAACGCGTGTAACACCCTGACCTAGTCAAGCTCATTGTATTTATTCTTTCATTTATATTTTTTTCTTACACGTTAACTTTCCTGCAAGTTTTTTTTTTCTCCGTTTATTTTCCACCCCTAGAGTTTTCCTTACGTCCACGGCATGCATGTTCTAGCACGTCTCTTGTTTTTTTTTTCTCTAGGGTTTTTGCCATCCACGTCTCCTCCTCTAGGGTTTTCTTTTCATGTTCAATCACCTCTATATATATATATATATATATGAAGAAAGCTCACGCCGCTGCCCTCCCACGCGAAACCGTAGCCCAGCATTTCCTCCTATTTGCAAATAGTGCACCACCCTCTAGCTCGCTCTCGACCCACCCAGTCGCGGCTCACCCAGTTGCCACACAAAACCAACCTCCACAAGCCACGACCCACGCCGTCCCAACATCACCGTAGCCTATCCTCACCCATTCGAAAAACTCAAGCCAACCTAACAGGAAGCCTCTGCCTTCCTACTCCGCATAACATGCACCGCATTGCATGCCGCGTGAAGCCATTGCAGCCGCCTTCTTGATGAACCTGGTCTACACCACCATAAGCTGCCATGAACCCACACGAAACCACTGCTGGCCGTCACCGAAAAATAAGAGAGCCCCTGTTTCTCCTCCGCCTTGGTCACGTAAACCCACCCCAAGGCATGCTGCACCACCACCATAGTGTCGAGAACAACCACCTACATAGTGAACCGAAAACTCCCCTGTTTTAGCCCCTGAAAACAAACACTCCATTTTTCTGCATTGTGAGACGGATTTTTATCACCAAGCCGCTGCCACCCCTCTTTTCAAGTTTCCAGCATGTTTGCATGCCGTCCTCCGTGAATCAACCACTGGCCAGCATCCCTCTTCGCTCTCTCTTTACGTCAAAGGGTTCACTCCCGACGACTTTGTACGACACGGCTCCTCCCTGCGTAACCAACAACAGCGAACAGTGAGGCCCCGCCACCACATATGCTGCAACAGAAGGCGTGTAAGACCCAGCATTGCTAGACCCATGCACGTGGTTCACGTTTTCAGAAATCGTTTCACGGGTTCATGCCACGCATCGCACGGTTCACGTTTTTCGTTTCCATTTTCGTGCATGTTTTTCTTCCCTTTTATTTAGGTTTGATCTACTTTCTATTTTGATCTATATATATATATGAAGCAACTACAACCCTAGACTAAGTGCCGCTCGGTTCCCTCTTCACAGAAGACCACGGTTTCTCTGCAAAGCACCAAACCGAAGCCTCGGTCTGCAACAACAAATGGCCACCCGCAGAGCCACTTCTGTGCAGCAACTCCACCACACCATCCGAAACCACGCCGGTATCTAGGTCGTTCGGAGTCCATCACCCCAGCCGCACGCCACCTCAGTCTCACGGTGCTGCCACCCAACGCACGTAGCCCAGGTTTCAAGCTCCGAAATACTCTGTTTTTGTTGTAAAAAACAGAGCATTGTCCAAACCGCGGTGATCACCCTCCATTGTGAACTACTCCGTGCTGATCACCCTCCATTGATGAGTTTAGAAAGTGATGTTGAGAATAATGAGAATTTTGAGATTGAGGAATTAAAAATGGACTATTTTATAAGTTGTAGGCTTGAATATCAAAATACGAGATTGATTGGAGACTTATGGAAATTTACGTGATTATCTTATAGGTAACGATTAATTTTGATTCGGCATTATTGAGGAAATTTTTGAAAAGCTAAAAAGTCCAGGTAAGTGGGGTTCCTATGCTAGATTTGCATAAAAAGAAATGAACTGAGGTTGGTTTGTAAAAATGTGCATGTTGTTTTAAAAAGAAAAAGTGAAAAACAACCTCAGTATATGTTTTGCATTCCCTCATGACATACGTATGAAAGAGAAAAGAAATGTTTTTGACATGAAATGTGTAGACATGAGCAATATTTGACATGTTTCTGAAATATGCAAAAGAGCGAATATGATATCATTGAAATTTTTATGCATGTGATATGAAATGATTTGGATCTGTTTTTTGATCAAATAGAAATGATATGAATATGTTTCGCACGTGTTTTGATATGATATGGATATGATAAAACTTTGGCATACTTATCTGTTCTGAATATGGTTCTGATATGATGATATTGCTCACGTGATATGGTTGGTACCACCATGATATGATATGAGTACACCCACTTTGGAAACAAAGTGGTCTTTTTACGTATTCTTTCCTGTGTGCACACTCGGGGCTCCGAGATTGAAAAAGGGAAAGTTCACCACATGATACTGCCTGGTTTGGCCACTGGGGATAGCACAACCCTACCACGGGGGTTAAACATGGTATTTGATATGATATGATAAGATGAATATGTTCAGTTATGTTATGCCAAAGCGTTTTTGATTATGAAATGGATCCTCAAATATGAATTGTTGACTTGAGTATGAAATGCTTGAAAAGTCGCTCTGATTTTCTGATAACACGTTTTCTGAGATCTGCAAATAAAAAAAAAAATAAAATGTTTTGTTTCTGCATATTGAACTTTCTGAAAAGGCTCATGTTTACATGCTAGTATATGTTCTTTGCTTACTGAGTTGTTGATAACTCACCCCCCTTATCTTCATATATTTTCAGATGATATTGATTTCCCAGCTGGGGGTCAGGAATAGAATTGAAGCTGGCTAGATATGGATGGAAGGATTGGGTACTTTAGAGTACCATTGTTAGTAGATGGATTTAACTTGAGTATTTGAAGTACTTTATGTTGTTTGGACCTATTGAGACCTAAAGATGTATTGTTATATTTTTGAGGTTATTGGGAGATTGTGGACCCCTTTTGGTTTATGTTTTGTAATGATAACTTATGGAGTTTTATTATGGTTATTTGGAAATATATGAGTTGTGTGCTAATCATGAAGTCCTTGGAGTTTTAAGTGCTTGGAGAGACAGGTTTGTTAGTGACAGGTAGTAATTCTCTGACCCTTCCGGGTGCGGGGCGTTACAAGGCGTCGGAGAACCTTTCAACACCACCAAACATCGCCCAACCCACGCATTGCCATTTGTGAGATTTTCTCTCTATCTCTCGGTTTCCAGCTCTACATCCCTTTAGCTCTCTCTCTCTCTCTCTCTCTCTCTCTCTCTCAGTGCCTCACCACCGTGACCTTCTTCACCGCATCGCACTCAGCTCCTCCCTTCTCGGTGAGTACCTCGCGCCCCTGTCCTCGCCAACTGTTGCACCGAAATCACAAGAAGCGTTTTCTTTAAAGTCTACGTAAACTTAGTTTTTGCATAGTATTTGGATATGGATTGACAGTTTTCCCCTTATTTATTGGATGGTTTCAATTTGAAATTTTTGTTTATATTAAATATGTTTTTACATGGTTTATGCGGGAAGTATAAGAAATTTTACAAAAAATAAATAGGATTTCCAAATGGTACTAATGGTAGCATATTATTTTTTACAGTAAATGTGAAATTTTATTTTAAACATTTTAATTATGATTACAGAAAATCACTTAAGTATTTTAACATGTTATTAAGTAAAGTTTTATTTTTAGAGTAAACAATATTGGTGTGATGTTATTTATACACTTTCGATATGGTTTAGTCTATTTGAAAAGTAGTTATGGTTTATTGTAAAAATATGTTGGGATAATTATATTATCCAGTATTAAACTTTATAGATGCTTTTCAATAATAAATAAGTCTGACTTTTAAATGTTTTAGTCAAAGTTATTAAATCAATGTTGATGATTTTAGCAAGTGATGATTTGTAATTTTAGATTTTGAGGAATTAAATATGTTATTTTAGAAGCTTAGGATTAAATATCGAAATATGTGATTAATTGAAAATTTATGAGAATTACGTGATTATTTTATTTGACATTTTTTAGAAAAATTTTGAAAATGCTAAAAAGTTCAGGTAAGTGGGGTTTCTATGCTAGACTTTGCATTAAAATAAAATGAGCTGAGGTTGATTTTTTAAAAATATACATATTTGGTTGAAAATAAATTTGAACTACCTCAGTTATTTGTTCTGCATTACTCATGAGACTTTTGTTTCAGAAGAAAGTATTTTCTGTCATGACTAGTGTAGACATGAGCTTATTTTTTACATTCTGTTTCTGAACTTTGAAAAAGAGAGCGAATATGAAAATTTTGCATGAATTATGTTGTGATATGATTTTGTTATGTTCTGAAGATTTTGTTCAGTACTTTGTTTGGATAAGACATGATTTCTGAAAACCTTTGGCATGACTCTCTGATTTTGAATTTGATTCTGTTTCCCTTATGTTTAGTTACGGCCCTACCATGAGTGATAATAGTGGTATACAGCCCAACCACGGATCACAATAGTGGATACGGCCCAACCACGAGTAATAATAGTGGATACGGCCCAACCATTGGTAATAATAGTGGATACGACCCTGCCACGGGTTATAGTAGTGATCTCTGTTTTGAGTGCACACCTTGGTGACAGAGTGATTAATGTTCTGCTTTGGCTATCCACATATGCACAACCCTACCATGAGGGTTATACATGGCCTCTGTTCTGATATGATGTTCTGATGATGATCATCATTTATTTTATGTCAAAGGATATTTTTGAATGATTTTATTTCTGAATCTTCGCTCTGATATTTTGATAACACGTTCTGCTTCCGCACTCTGAAAATGTAAATATTTTGTTTTGCATTCTGATCTCTGTAAATGCTCATGTTTACACACTAGTATATCTCATATGCTTACTGAGTTGTTGATAACTCACCCCTTATCTCCAAATATTTTCAGATAATTTTGATGGTTCAACTGGAGAACAAGAGTAAGAAGTTTTAGCAAGGTGTTATGATCGTAGTGGAATAAGTCCATGAGGGTACAAGTTTATTGGAGAGTCTTATTGAGTAGGTTTATGATTTTCGGATTTTGAATAAATGGATTTATACTTTTTGGAAATATTGGAGTATTTAAATATGTTATGGAAGTTGGATTTAGGTTACAAGAGCTAACTCTCCGGACTTCCGGGAGCAGGCCGTTACAACGTGGCATCCTAAGGAGCGACGCATCTCCTACACGCGCCGATTGAAGTTCGCACGTGGCTGCCATGCCCTCTGTGCAATTTCTTTTTCCAGCTCCATTCGCGGCACTGTTGGATCCAATGCCTTCGGCACGTCCACAATTGTCTACCCGAATTCTTCCTCGATTGGCGTGTGTCCAGCACGGGCTCCTGCAGCCTCTTTGTACAGTGTTTTCTTAGTGTTTGTAATTTTATTTCTCTGTTTGGGTTTATTAATAAAAAAAAATAACTTATTGGACTTATGTCCATAGCAGGGGAACCCCTCCTCTTTTGGAGCATGGGTGGTTGGATACCCCTCCTCCAAAAGAGGAGGGGGTTTGGATACCCTTTCCTCCATTTGAGGTAGGTAGGGGATGGTTTTTTATCTCTATTTTTTTTTATAGAGTGATACTCTTTTATGAGAGTATCTAGAAGTTAAGATAATGCTCTTCGTAAAGAAATTTTTGTGTAGGATGGCGTACAACAAATTTGTAGTTTGGGTTCTAATTGTATCATTGACTAGTCGCTTAAGCCTTCCATTAGAGTGTTATAAATTGTATCAGAACCTATTTCAATCATAAATGTTGGACTTGAGCCGCGCCACTTACGACGGACTAGTCGAACGAGTATGGAATACAATTATACCATTAACTAGTTATTTTAAAATATAAATAATGTGGCTTTGGATCTACTATTGGAACATCACACATAAACTACAATAAAACCACGTGATCAATAGACCACTTGAACTTAAAACAAAAAGCAAAAAGTAATATTAAAAATTAAAAAAATTACACGTTGTGGTACTCGATGCTACATGCGTGCCCCAACTTGTAATTTTTTGTTTTCTTCCTCTCCCTCCTTTCATCGTATACGATGCTGGTCAATGCGCGGCATGTGTTGCTTTGACCTTTTTTCTTGCAACTGTGAGACGGAGAGACGAAGGAGAATATAAGATATGAAATACACCCCGTAGATCAGAGTACCAGTTAAAGTAGTAGTACTCAAAGCTTATCTCTTTCTAGGATTGATCTGAAGCGTTGCTTCCTTTGTTCTCGGATAAACCACTTTTACACTACGTCGAGACCGATCATGTTAGCTGATGGAATATTATACTTGGCCTCACATGAGTTTGGTATTTCAAAGTTATTGTTTGGATATTTTATTTTATTTTATTTTTTATAATTAAAAGAGTAACTATTAATGAGGCGATGTATTTTTTTTATTTTTAAAAAATATTGGAAAAAAAATAAAAACTAAAAAATAAAATTTACGCTAATTGTAAGTTTGAGGTAGCAGATTGAGTGGCAGTCTCTTTAAAAAAAAAAAGTAATAGCAATCGACATTAAACTACCATTTGAAAAAGAGTACTGCTATATCTATAAAAGAATTATACAAAAGTAATCGCATAAACTGGCATGACTTTCTAATCCATTAGATATATTTTACACTAAAAGTAATTTTATAATCTGACGAACCACATCAAGTCATGTCAGTTTGTGTGATTATTTTTGTGTAATCATTTTGTGGTTAGAATATTTCACTTAGAATAAAGAAAGATCAAAACTAGAAACTCGGACGTCATTATTGACGTATCGTTGATGATGTCATTACCCCTTATTTGCCAATTAAAAACAGGAAACAAGTTGAACACATGATCAGGTTAATAACATCAATGATGGAAACCGTTGAGTTTAAGAAGAAAAAAGTCAAGAAATTGATGAAATTCATGGGCCTAACTCATCTCATAAAACCGGTTGTATAAGAGGATTGCCCATTGCTTATAAACATGCCCAAGACCTTGTCCACAGCCAATGTGGGATTATTCCTCAACACCCACCCTCACGTGCAGGCCAGTATTTTTTCTGGTCCTTGTCACGGGGTAAGTAGTGTAGGCCCACATTCGTCCTGTGGCAGGCTCTGATACCATGATGAAATCCATGGGCCTAACTCATCTCATAAAACCGGTTGTATAAGAGAGGATTGTCCATTGCTTATAAACATGCCCAAGACCTTGTCCACAGCCAATGTGAGATTATCCCTCAACAGAAATTAGAGAAGTAGACACTATTTGATTATGTAAAAGCATTTTAGAACTGACTTTTGTCTTTCTCAATGATCATTCACTACTTTTTCATACACTTTCCAAATTAAACTTCATACACTTGTCATGGATTGAAAAGCACATGAGATGATCTTTGGAGATAGGCAAATAATGGGCTGGAATCAAGAGAAGTTTCGTACAGCTAGCTGGCTTTAATGACTTTAATTTATTAATTTCAACACCTGCTATGAGATAATAATAAAATCCCAAGTTGTATTTGTTCTGAAAAATTTAAGATTAATAGCAAGGTGTTGTCTTGAAAGAGTAACCAATACTTTTTTTTCTATATAAGGCCACTTCAGTCTGTTATCTTAGGAGCCGCGAAGCAGATCAACAGCACAGATCGAAGCCTTCACTAATTTTCTTCAGCCAGGTGATCTATTCATCTCTATCTCCCTGATCTGACTCTGTAGTACTGCCATTCTCAATCTAAAGATACTTATATATTGCGTATAACAATGAGATGATAGTCATCAGGAAATCTGGGAGTACTCGGCGATTGGAAAATTAACTAAACGAAAAGAAAATGGTTCAAGAATAGAAACTGGAGATGACTTGGTAATTGATATCAAGGAGTTGATAGACCGCTCGAGACCTCTCTTATCACCGAAGTGTTGTATTTACAAGGTTCCAGATCACTTTCGTAAGTTGAATGAAGATGCATACACTCCTCGGATTATTTCCATAGGGCCTTTCCACCACGGCAACACAAAATTGCAAACCATGGGAAAGTACAGAGTGGATACCTGATGAATTTCATGGAACGAACAAATACAGAGTTGGAGACTTTAGTAAGCATTATAAGGGAGAGGGAAGAAAGTGTACGTGCATCTTATGCAGAAGGCACCGAAGTTATTAGCAGCAATGATTTTGTGAAAATAATACTGCTTGATGCAACCTTCATTATTGAGTATTTCTTGAAAAACAGGTTCCCAAAACAATGGACGGCTGAGGACGAGATAGTGATAAAGCCATGGCTAACTGCTAGGATGCAGTTGGACTTCCTTTTACTTGAAAATCAGCTTCCTTTCTTCATTATTGAGAAATTATATGACTTTGTTTTGGCCATTAACACAATTTACCCATCCTTTATTGAGGTTACCTTTTCCTACTTCAACTTTTTCAACACTCAAGATCACAGGTCTTCTTGGTTCGGAGTTCCCAAAAATTAAGCATTTCGTTGATTTGCTGAGAACCTTTTATCTACCTCCACCTGGAAGAGATCTATCAGAAAGAAAAGATGAAAGCAAGGTTGAGGAAATATACTGCGCATCCAAACTGGCCGAGGCAGGATTGACCTTCAAGAAGAGTACAAGCAAGTGCCACCTTGACCTAAAATATGCAGACGGAGTGTTGGAAATCCCACGCTTTACCTTAGACAATGCGACAGAGTTTTATGCTCGAAACCTCATGGCCTTGGAGCAATGTCACAATCCAAGAGAAGCATATATTAGTGATTATTTTTTTTCTGTTGGATTTCCTTATTGATACAGGCAAAGATGTGGGTCTACTTGCTCGAAAGAAGATCCTTGTTAATGGGCTGGGTGACGACAATGCAACTTTTGTCAACAATCTGGGCACAAATGTCGAATACTCATCCATGAATTCTGACTATATTCGTCTTTGTAAAGATTTAGTTGATTTCTACGATAACCGTTGAAGAAATTTATGGGCCTAACTCATCTCATAAAACCGGTTGTACAAGAGAGGATTGCTCATTGCTTATAAACATGTCCAAGACCTTGTCCACAGTCAATATGAGATTATTTCTCAACACCCTCCCTCACGTGCAGGCCAGTATTTTTTCTGATCCTTGTCACGGGGTAAGTAGTGTGGGCCCCCATTCGTCCTGTGGCTGGCTCTGATACCATGAAGAAATTTATGAGCCTAACTCATCTCATAAAACCGGTTGTACAAGAGAGGATTGCTCATTGCTTATAAACATGTCAAAGACCTTGTCCACAGTCAATGTGGGATTATTTCTCAACACCCTTGGCATCGATGGAAGGCTATAATGAGACGTGATTATTTGAGCACTCCTTGGAGAATTGCTTCTGCCGCAGCTGCTATTATCTTGTTGGTGCTCACATTAGTGCAAGCTGTATGCTCTATCATTCAAGTGCTGCCTAAATAAGTAGAACTCTTTTTATTAATTAGATATATAAAGAGTTTTACTTCATGTTAGTTTCTTTGCTTGTCATCTGTTAAATAGGGATCGAAATTCTTGTTCTAAAAAGTCATTTTCTGACTTCTCTATTTTAATTTGCAAAGAGTAAGAATTCGTCATAAAAAAAAAAAAAATCGTACAATTAATTTGGATGGAAAAAATCAATTTCGACGCTTTTGTGTCTTTTGCAGCGATATTATTTTGCTGCTAATTTGATGATAGTTGACTATTTGTCACTATTATTTCATTATTTGCCGTGATTATTGAATCATTTGTAACGATTATTTAACTATTTGCGGCAACAATAAATTGCGGCAAAAAGATAAAAATTAAAAACAAAAAAAAGGGGGAAAGCCCTACTAATCCATAAAGTTTAAATCATTTTTCGTTTTTTCTTCACCCCCACCCCCAAATGTCCTTCTCTTGCCAGATCTTCTAATCGTTCTCTCACTCCTTGCGTCGCTGCAGTCCCTTGATGTCACGGGTAGCAACTTTCCACACCAGCAAGTCTCTGTCCATCCTTCTCGTCTTTCTTTCTTTTCTCTCTCTTAATATGCATCTCGCACTTTCTCGATTTCCCAGCCCATCTCTCATCCCTCTCTTCCTACGCAACTGCGTAACAGCAGCCACCTCCGCCAAGCCCTTGCACCGTAAAGGCACGAGCCCCTTGCATCGCCACAAATAATTACATTTTTTTCAAGCGAATGAATTATCGCCGTCATTTTGTATTCCCAGGAGAAATTGTCGCCGTAATAGAGCTTTTAATGGACCTACTTAACTTGATCCCAAAACCCAAGAGCGGTACAGTGGTAGAACTACTTAAAGAATAAACACTAGGGCTAGTTTATTTTTAAAGATGAGATGAAGCATTATTTGTATAGTCAGAAAGTTAGCTTGAAATTGTATATAAATAGGCCTTTGTACAGCAATTGTAATCAATGAATTCGATCAATGAAAAGTGTTATTCATTTTCTCCTCAAAGCTTTTCTTTATATCTCTGTTTTTTATTCTCATATTAAAGAATTTTACAAAGGCCTTCCCTTTCACCATCACAATTGAAAAGGAACTAATACTTGAAGAACCACTCTCTGAATTTAGTAGGAACATGTAATGTACCCTAACTAACTAGTTTGAGAGAGTCACTCTCCAAGAAATGTGAGAGGAAGGGAGAATGATAGTTGAGAGTATAGAAGGAATTTAGTTAATGAATGAACTTCGATTGTGAGCTTTTTATTTATAGTAATTGTTCATATGAAAACGACAGTGTTTAACAATATCCTTTACACTTTCAGTAAGTAAGAAACGATTGCATTATAATTAATAGGATGAAAAAGTATTAAACGACAACGTTCTACTAAAGGACAACTAACTAATTCTATATAATACGATATCGTTCCAAGTCTGTTCTTTGAATACAACCAACACTAACACCTTCCCTTTTCAGCATTAACCACCTTCCCTTTCTGTCTTCATGGACACAGAACCACCTCCATCAACTAGCACCTTGCCCACTGCCATATTCCTTTTGCAAGCTCAAACCCTTCCACTCCAGAATCTTTTCAACACATAACACACCCTTCCCTTTTAAAGCACCTTGCTGGGAAAATTGTTGTTGAAGCTTCCAATAATGTTCCCAAGTAGAATCTTCCACTCCAGCACCTTTCCATTGGATCAAGACTTCTACTATAGTTCTGTTGTCCTTCTTAATGCTTTTATGCTCCAAAATTTTCTCAAGCTGAGGCCTTAACTCTCCTTGCAAATCAAATGGGGGTAAAGAAGAGAAAGGTGTGAACTGGTCTCCAATCTTTTTCTTCAACACAGAAACATGAAAAACAGGATGCAAAAGTGAATCTGAGGGCATACACAATTGATATGCCAGTTTGCCAATTCTGTGAGTAATTTGAAAGGACCCAAAATATCGAGTTGAAAGTCTAAGATTACTTCTAACTACCACCGACTGCTGCCTAAACCCAATCCCCCACTGGGAACTCTCTGTCAGTCCTGCGCTTGTCATAATAATACTTCATTCTCTCTTGAGCAAGAGATAAATTGGACTTAAGTGTAACTAGAATTTGCTCTCGAGTCTGCAATAATTGATCCACTGACTGATTTGAAGTTAAACCAGGAATGTAGGCTTGAAGCCTAATTCGAGGGGTCCCATAAACAGCTTCAAAGGGAGTCATCTTTGTGGAAGTATGAAATGTGGAATTATACCACCATTCAACCAATGAAAGCCAATCCACCCATAGCTTTGGTTTATCACTAGAAAAAGATCTCAAAAAGTGTTCAAAGCACTTATTTACAACTTCTGTTTGGCCATCACTTTGAGGGTGATAGGCTAAAGAGTAAGAAAGATTAACCCCTTGCAACCTGAAAAGTTCTTTCCAAAATGAACTGGTAAATGTTGAGCCACCATCAGAAACAATGGTTTTAGGTAAACCATGCAATTTAAAAACATTGTTGAGGAACAGTGAAGCCACTTGAGCAGCTGTAAATGGATGTTTCAAGGACATAAAATGGGCATATTTTGACAACCTGTCCACTACAACCATAATAACTTAATAGCCCTTTGCAATGGGCAAACCCTCAACAAAATCCATCGAGAGGTCAGTCCATATTTGCTCAGGAACAGGTAAGGGTTGTAAAAAACCAGCTAGAAGGACATTTTGGACTTTATTCCTTTGGCAGGTTTCACATTCACGAATAAACTTCTTGACATCATGCTTGAGACTAGGCCAATAAAAATCCACCCTAGCTCTGTGCAAACATTTGTGAAAACCAGAATGACCAGCAGCAGGACTAGAGTGTAAGTAATTCAAAATATGTTACTTCAATGGTAAAGAATCAGGCACATAAATTATGTCCTTCTTAAACAAAATGCCATGCCTTAGTTTAAATGAAGAATTAGAAGTAGGGATGAGTAATTAGTTTCTACACATCCTGATATGTATCATAAGCTGCTTTTAATTCTAAGAGCCAAGTTGGTGTAGGAAATGATAAAGCTGCCAACTCTCCAAGTTCATCAACCACCTTGTTCTCCACACCCTTCTTATACTCAATAGTAAACTCATAGCCAAGGAGTTTATAAAGCCATCTTTGCTGAGCAACAATGCCAATCTTCAGTTCAAGCAAATATTTAAGGCTATGGTGATAAGTTCTGATCACAAATACACTTCCCAAAAGATATGACCTCCACTTCTTAATAGCTAGCACTAAGGCTAGAAACTCTTTTTCATAAGTGGAAAGAGTTAAATTCTTTCCTTTCAAAGCCTGACTGAAAAAGGCTAAGGCCTTTGGTCTTGCATCAAAACTGCTCCTATACCAGTTGCACAAGCATCACATCAATGACAAATGCTTTGGTAAAATCAAGTAGGGCAAGAATAGGAAGGCTAGTGACAGCAACTTTCAGGTCATTAAAAGACTTAGTAGCAGAATCTGTCCAAGCAAAAACATCTTTTTTTAACAATGATGTCAAAGGGGCAGCAATCTGACCATAGCCTTTAATAAATTTTCTATAATAACCTGTCAAACCTAAAAAACCTCTTAATGACTTCAGGTTTTTAGGTAATGGCCAAGTAATCATAGACTCCAACTTCCTAGGGTCTGCCCTCACCCCCTCCTTTGAAATCAAATGACCCAAATATTCTATTTCTTAGCATGCAAACTTACACTTCGACTGTTTGGCATAAAGTTGATGATGTGTAAGGTTTGCAAAACAGTAGAGAGATGAGCTAAATGAGTTGACATGTCCCTACTGTAAACCAGTATGTCATAAAAAAGGCCTGAAAACTTCATTCATGAGGCCCTGAGATGTTAAAGCAGCATTAGTGAGGTCAAAAGGCATTACAAGAAATTCATAATGCCCTTCATGAGTTCTGAATGCAGTCTTATGAACATTCTCATCCCTCATGCGTATTTGATGATATTTTGCCCTAAGATCAAATTTAGAAAAAAATGTAGAACCTGAAAGTTCAATCTTGTGATCATGAGACCTATTGGGTGGCAATCCTGTAGGTTCATTAAAAACTTCCATGTACTACTGTAAAAGCTGCTGCACTTGTTCATCCTGCAACGATGAAGGTTCAATGGAGCTACAAGCAACTATCTGTAGAAAAAATCCCTTGCTGCCACAACCAAAAGTCTTAAAAGACTCATCTTCATCAATGAGATCTGACAAAGATACTGTCAAACCTTTCAAGGAAACTTTCTGACCATCATATTGAAACTGCATTCCCATATTCACAAAGTCTTAGAGAATAGGACTCAATGTGGATAACCATTGTATGTCAAGGATTGCATCACATCCTCCCAAGGGAAGAGTAAAAAAATCGACTGTGAAAGGTATGCCTTGAATTGACAAGGGCACATCTATACATTTGCCAGTACTATCAATGAGCTGACCATTAGCCACCTTAACACTAATAGCCTGGCCAAGTTGCACATGTAACTTACATCAAGCAGCAACTACAGTGTCCACAAAATTATGTGTATTGCCAGTGTCAATTAAAGTTACCAGCTTCTTCTTGTCAATACAAGCAATAAGTCTCATTGTCTTAGGACCCCCTCCACCTACTATAGATTGCAATGAGATAGAAGCCATCTCAACTTCGACTTCCTCAGGTTCAACAACCACTTCACCAGTAATATCAGTATTCTCTTCACCACTTGACTCACAAATTCCATACCTTCTAATAGGAATAGTTTTGGCCTTGCACACTGATGACCTGGTTGTCATTTATCATCACAGAAATAACAAAGGCCTTTTTTACGCCTTTCCACCATTTGAGACTCAGACACCTTATGATAAGGAAGCCTAGCTGAAGGTGAAACTCTTGGTGCACCTAAAATTGAAGGAGTCTGTCCAGACTTTAACAGACTCGACTCTGGACTAAACTTACTCGAATCAGTAAGTGAATTTCTCTAAGGTTTCCTTATACTCACCACATATTGTTCTTGAATTTTGGCTAAGCCAAAAGCATTGTTCAAAGATGAAGGATTTAACATCCTCACAGGTAATCTAATCTCATTACGTAGGCTACTCAATAAACAACTCAACTTATTTTTTTCTGACAAGCCTTTAATACAATTGGAAAGAATCTCAAATTCAGCTTTGTAGTCATTAACTGTACTAACCTGCTTGAGTCGAGTAAGTGACTTCATAGGATCATCGTATGGAGTAGATCCAAATCGAATTTGAATAGCTTTGATGAAGTCCTCCCAAGAGTGAAAAGTTCCTGCCTCACTGGTATCCTGCAACCAAACCAAAGCTTCATCATCCATGTGTTAAGAAGCAATAAAAATAAATTGACCAGGAGGGACCTGGTGATACAAAAAGTACTGTTTCGCATGATAGATCCATGGTGATGGATTACCACCACGAAATCTAGGAAAATCTAGCTTAATTCCTCTTACAAAACCTCTGTTCACAAGTTCTCTGTGACGCACTTCCCCCATGTCCTCCTCCATATATTCGTTTCTATGCAGCGTTTGTTGATCTTGATTATCTCGATGTATATTCTCAGGATCCTCAGAATCTTGACACGAAATCTTTGAGATTTGTTGTAAGACCTCCTGAAACTTTTTATCTTGTGCTTCCCTTTCTAATCTTGCAGTCTCTTGCTATTTTAACAATAAACCAATCGCATCTTCGATTTGTTTTTGTTGTCGTTTCTGTTGCTGTCGCATGTGGTTCATTGAATCAACTTATTGAGCATACAAACATGTTCCTTCTGCCATGGCTGATACCAACTGTAAGGGAGTACCCTAACTGACTAGTTCGAGTAGTAAATGTGAGAGGAAGGGAGAAAGATAGTTGCGAGCAGAGAAGGAATTCAGTTAATGAATGAACTTAGGTTGTGAGCTTTTCCCTCCAACCCTCTTTATTTATAGTAAATGTTCATATGAAAACAATAGTGTTTAACAACATCCTTAACACTTTCAATAAGTAAGAAACGACTAGGTTACAATTAATAGGAAGACAAAGTATTAAACGACAACATTCTACTAAAGGACAACTAACTAATTCTATATAAGACGACATCATTCCAAGTCTGTTCTTCGAATACAACCAACAACTAACACCTTCCCTTTTCAGCATTAACCACCTTCCCTTTCTGTCTTCACTCACATAGAATCACCTCCATCAACCAGCACCTTGTCCACTGCCATATTCCTTTAACATAAATAGAAATAACCATAAACTCATAATATAAAATAATTAATTTAACTTACAAAACTTTTAAAAATTATTTTAAAATAAGAAAATACTTTCTGGTACTATCCTAAGAGACATGTGGTTTTACCCAGAGCCAAACTGCTCTGATACCAACTGTGGCACCCCTGACCCCACTTAAATAAAATAACGGGGATCGAGATCCCCAGATGGTGACGACACGATCATGCATCCCAACAAACGTGCGAAGTGTGTGTACATGCATCAGTGTACATAAATAACGTAGCGATTTAGTCTACTAAGTACTAGAATTTAAATATCAGTAAATGTTTAAATAGTAGTTTTACAGTCATCCAAAAATCAAATTCAATACATTAAAATAAGATAGCCTAGCAAGTGATCCCAGATCACTCGTCAGGTGGAGCCGTCTCCTTAGGCTCGCCCTCATCCTCCTCCGCATCAAAATTTGCGTTACCAAACATGGTACCGTAAGTAAGTACAAACCAAACAATCCTCAGGAATAAAATACATTTAATACAACCAACATGCATGCACACGATAAAATATGCAATATCCTCAAACATCATTTTTTCCGAAAATGAATATTTTCCCAACACATGCCAAAATCCCAGTTGGCCCAAAATATTCCGTAAAACATTTTCCCAGAAAATGGTTTACACAAAATTTAACACACGCTATTTTCCCAAAAAATAGTCCATTTTTATCGTATGTACCATGATCTCCCCTATGGGTCATCCACACACCCTGGCTTCGTAGCGATGCTCAGTTCCGTGCCCGGCACGTACGTGGCCAAGCATCCTCTACGCAACGAGCGATGCCCAGTTCCGTGCCCAGAGTGTACGTGGCCAAGCATCCTCTAGTCCCCGCCAGGAAGGGACCACGGAGTCGGCACGAGACCATCTCGTCCGATCCCACTGTCGCCCAGCGACAATCCAGGGGACATCACTCAATATTTTACGCTCTCAACTGACCAGAGGAGCTCCACTGAGATAATGCCCCATCTTGGCTTGGGGTCGTGATACACACACACCCAATAAGGCATTACGCATGAAATCACAATTTTCCAACACACACATGAACACGAATGCAGTATACGAAAAACCCAGTTTTCCTTTACAACATGATCATGCATGAAATCATGAGATGTACTTGTACCAACACAATCAACAACCATCAACAAGCAATCCCAACAAACCAATCAATCAACTCCGTTCCTCAGTCCATCCGACCCCAGTACTCCTCGGACTCAGTCTATTAAAACCAATCAGCAATTTAAATACGGTGAAATGTGTTAGTGCAAAAATACATTAAATTCATAAGAATTCTTTGGAAAATACATACAGTGCTATATAATAATTTCTGGACGATCACAGAGGCACAAGAAGTGGAAAGATAGCTACAGAACAGTGCAAAATACATTGTGGCCGTGGGTCACAGATACCCACTTTTCAACGGGTGCAAACAAAGACCCGAGATTGATAGGGTAGGGCCTAGGGATGTCGGTGAAACTAGTGGTGGTGGTGGTTGGCCGTGGGTGGCGGCGTAAGGGGTGGTTTAAGGCCAAAAATACCCAAAACGAAAATGGAGTTGGATGTGCTTAACCCGTGACAGATCGGAGGTGGGGTTGGGTCTAATGGGTTGCTAAGAGGTCGAGGATGATGTGGTGAGAAGATGGTAGCCAATGGTGGTGCAACGGCGGTGTTGGAGCGAAGATGACGCCGCGGCTTGGAGGGCTGGTTGTAACACCCCGTATTTTAGTATATTTTTACTGAAGGATTATTTTTATTTTATTCAAAAATTTATTCTCTTATTTTAAAATTGGTTGGATTTTTAGTGAGTTCATTTTTATGATTTTTAATTTGGTGGAAGAATTTCCTGATGTGTTCATGGATGAGTTACCTGGATTGCCTCCCGTTCGCGATATGGAATTTGTTATTGATCTGGAACCTGGGGTGGCTCCTATGCATAAGGCTCCTTACCGCATGGCACTGGCTGAGTTAAAAGAGTTGAAGACTCAATTGCAAGAATTGGTCGACAAAGGATTTATTCAGCCTAGTACTTCGCCGTAGGGAGCGCCTGTTTTGTTTGTCGAGAAGAAGGATGATACTCTCAGGATGTGTATAGACTATCGGGAGCTTAACAATGTGACTATCAAGAACAAGTACCCTCTTCCTAGAATTGATGATTTGTTTGACCAGCTTCAGGGAGCAGCTATCTTTTCGAAGATTGACTTGAGATCAGGGTACTATCAGCTGAGGATAAGGGATAAGGACGTGCCCAAGACTGCTTTCAGGACTAGGTATGGGCATTATGAATTTAAAGTGATGTCTTTTGGGTTAGCGAATGCTCTTGCCGCTTTTATGGATTTAATGAA
Organism: Juglans regia; assembly: GCF_001411555.2. Taxonomy (NCBI): domain Eukaryota; kingdom Viridiplantae; phylum Streptophyta; class Magnoliopsida; order Fagales; family Juglandaceae; genus Juglans; species Juglans regia. The sequence continues at coordinate 28,531,938 of NC_049910.1, forward strand.
TCGGGTGTTTCGACCATTTTTGGATTCTTTTGTGGTGGTGTTTCTTGACGACATTCTGATTTATTCTCGAGATTTGGAAGAGCATGCTTATCACCTTCGTCTGGCACTTGGGAAGTTAAGAGAACATCAATTGTACGCTAAGTTAAGCAAGTGTGAATTCTGGTTAGAAGAAGTTAAGTTTCTTGGACATGTCATTTCTCAAGAAGGGGTGGCTGTAGATCCTAGTAAAGTAGAAGCTGTTTTGTCATGGCCTCGCCCTTCAACAGTTCGTGAGATACAAAGTTTCTTGGGACTTGGCGGTTACTATCGAAGATTTGTGGAAGGTTTTTCTTGAATATCAGGACCTCTCATTGCCTTGACTAGGAAGAATACTGAGTTTGTATGGTCTGACAAATGTGAGAGAAGTTTTCAAGAGTTGAAGAGAAGATTGACAACGGCACCTGTTTTGGCACTTCCGGAGCCACACAAGCCATTTGTGATTTTTAGTGATGCATCCATATTCAGGTTGGGATGCGTTCTTATGCAAGAGGGACGGGTTGTTGCTTATGCATCTCATCAGCTGAAAATTCATGAAAGGAATTATCCCACACATTATTTGGAGTTGGCGGCAATAATTTTTGCTCTTAAGATTTGGCGGCATTATCCGTATGGCGAAGCCTTTGAAGTTTATACTGACCACAAGAGCTTGAAACATCTGTTTACTCAGAAGAATCTCAATATGAGGCAGAGACGGTGGTTAGAGCTAATTAGCGACTATCAATGTGAGATCAAGTATCATCCAGGAAAGGTGAATCTAGTCGCTGATGCTTTGAGTAGAAAGTCTCAACAAGTGGACGAAGCAGAGTCATCAGATTTGGACTCTCTCCTATGTGGAATGAGAAGACTTCTTATCGAGAGTTCACAGCAAGAGGAATTGTTATCTTTAGTCTTGGATGTCCGAGTAGTGGATTTTGAAGAATTGAAGACTCTTCAAAGAAAGGATCCTAAGTTGTTAGCTATCAGGAAAAGAGTCAGGAAGTCTAGAGGACCCTTGCATTACAGCTTGGATAAGGATGGTATTCTTCAGTTTCGGGATCGTAGAGTGATTCCCCGAGATTCTGAATTTAAAGAGCGGATTTTGGCAGAAGCTCATGCGGCTTCTTATTCAGTTCATCCAGGAAGCACAAAGATGTATCAAGATTTAAAGAGGAGTTTTTGGTGGGAAGGAATGAAGTTGGACATCGCTTTGTTTATTGAGAAATGTGACACGTGCCGTCAAGTGAAGGCTGAGCATCAAAGACCTGCTGGTAGACTTCAACCTCTCCCTATTCTTGAGTGGAAGTGGGATGATATTTCTATGGATTTTGTTGTGGGTTTGCCGAGGACTCCTAGTGGGAAGAACTCAATTTGGGTGATTGTTGATCGGTTGACCAAGAGTGCCCATTTCTTGCCTGTTAATAATACCGACTCTTTGGGTAAGTTGACTCGGTTATATGTCAAGGAGATAGTGCGTTTGCATGGAGTACCCAAGAGTATCGTGTCGGATTGGGATCCGCGGTTCACGTCCCCTTTTTGGAAGAGCTTGCAGGCAGCCTTAGGCACTAAGTTGAAGTTTAGTACTGCATATCACCCTCAAACAGACGGTCAATCAGAGTGTACTATTCAAACTCTAGAGGATATGTTGCGGTCTTGTGTCATGGAATTTCAAGGAAGTTGGGAGAATTATCTGCCGCTTATTGAGTTCTCTTATAATAACAGTTTTCATTCCTCCATTCAGATGGCCCCGTATGAAGCTTTGTATGGAAGGAAGTGTAGATCGCCCTTGTGTTGGGATGAAGTTGGCAAGAGCAAATTGTTTGGGCCTGAGATAATTCAAGAAATGAAGGATCAAGTTCAGTTTATAAGGACTAAAATGGCGGAAGCGCAAAGTCACCAGAAGAGTTACACAGATACAAGAAGAAGAGACTTATCCTTTAAAGTAGGTGATTGGGTTTATCTTAAAGTCTCTCCTATGAAAGGCGTTAAGCGCTTTGGTAAGAAAGGAAAGCTTAGTCCAAGATATGTTGGCCCTTTTCAGATCGTAGAGAAGGTTGGGCTTGTTGCTTATAGAATTGCCTTGCCGGACTATTTTGGGGATGTTCATGATGTGTTTCATGTGTCTTCGTTGAAGAAGAGTTTTGGACAGCAAGAGCCACGTTTTGTTGATCCTGAACGCATTCAACTTCAGCCTAACCTTACTTATGAAGTTGCTCCGACGCAGATTGTGGATTGGAAAGAGCAAAGGTTGAGGTCCAAGACAATACCTTTGGTGAAAGTGTCATGGGGTGATCCGTTGGCTCAAGATTTCTCTTGGGAGAGAGAAGCCGACATGAGGGAGCAATATCCATACTTGTTTGATTGATTGTGACGGTATGTTCTAAAGTCTGCTCTTAGTTGAATCTTGATCCTGTCGTAGCTTTAATGTTTGACCTTGCTAATTTCGAGGACGAAATTTTATTTAAGGGGGGGAGGATGTAATACTCCGTATTTTAGTGTATTTTTACTGAAGGATTATTTTTATTTTATTCAAAAATTTATTCTTTTATTTTAAAATTGGTTGGATTTTTAGTGAGTTCATTTTTACGATTTTTAATTTGGTGAAAATTATTTTTATGTGCTTTCTTAATATTTATTTATTGTTATACATTTAAATTACTTTTCATAGTTAATTAATTACTGCGAGATTTAATTATTTCAATTTGACTTTACCATTACGTTTAAATTATTTTATTTAACTTGTGGTTTTGAAATCGTTTCGTTGGATCATTTTTGTGACCCAAGTTATGAGGATTGGATCTCATTTCTCTTCCCTCCATTTTTCTTTCCTCTCCTTTTCTTCTCTCTTTCTTTTCTTTTTCCTTATTTCTCCCTTCGGTTTCTCCTGTGCGCGACCCAGCTCCCCCTCCCTCTCTCCATCCGTTCCTTCTTCTCCACCCAGCGCCGCCGTGAGCCGGCAGTGATTGGCCCCACCCAGCCCGTTAGCTTCCCCAGCTGCCGGCGACCTCACCCCACCAACCTTAGCTCCATTCGCGCCGCCGTTAGCCACCATGAGTCTCTACAAGCCGCGGCACTCTTTTCACCGCTATGCCGCCGTCGCACCACCATTGGCCACCATCTTCTCACCACTTCATCCTCAACCTCTTGGCAACCCATTGGACCCAACCCCACCTCCGATTCATCACCGGTGAAGCACATTCATCAACATTTTTGATTTGGGCGTTTTTGGTCTTCTACCGCCGCCCACGCCGCCACCCACGGCCAACCTTCACCACCACTAGCTTCACCGACCTCCCTAGGCCCTACCCTATCATTTTTGGATCTTCGTTTGCCTCCGTTGAAAAGTGGATATTTGAGACCCACGGCCACAGTGCATTTTGCACTGTTGCGTTGCTCAGACGTTACCTCTTGCAGCTTCGTGATCCTTCGAAAATTGCTATATAGCGCTGTAAGTATTTCTCCAAAGAACTTTCGTGATTTAAATGTATTTTTGCACTAACTCATTTGATGTTACACCATGTATTTTAGTGTATTTTTACTGAAGAATTATTTTTATTTTATTCTCTTATTTTAAAATTGGTTGGATTTTTAGTGAGTTCACAATAAAATAAATAAAACAATAAAATAACTTACCATAAAAAAAAGCAATAAAATAAATAAACAAACAATTAGTATACAATAAACTAAATAAAACCAATAAAAACGACAAACTTTAAATTAAATAATTTAAACGTAATGATAAAGTCAAATTGAAATAATTAAATCTCATAGTAATTAATTAAATATGAAAAGTAATTTAAATGCGTAACACTAAATAAATATTAAGAAAGCACATAAAAATAATTTTCACCAAATTAAAAATCATAAAAATGAACTCACTAAAAATCCAACCAATTTTAAAATAAGAGAATAAATTTTTGAATAAAATAAAAATAATCCTTCAGTAAAAATACACTAAAATACGGGGTGTTACATTGGTAGTGGCTAACGGCGGCACGAATGGAGCTGAGGTTGGTGGGGTGGCTTCGTCGGTGGGTCGAGCGGTGCAGCTCAATGCAGCGGACGAAAATGACGCACGGGAGAGAGGGGGGCTGGGTCGCGCGGGAGGGGAAGGAAGAAGAAAAAAGAAAAAGAAAAGAAAGAAGAAAAAAAGAAGAAGAAAAGAAAAATAAAAGGAAAAGAAAAGAGGAAAATAAAAATGTAGGGAAAGAAATGAGGTTCAATCCTCACATCTTGGGTCACAAAAATGATCAAGCGGAAACGGTTTTAAAACAACAAGTGAAATAAAATATTTCAAACACGATTATTATAATTAAAATAAATAATTAAACCTGATAATAAATTAATTTAATTCGAGAAGAAATTTAAACACGCAACAATAATTAATTTAAGGAAAGCACAAAAAAAATGATTTTCGTAAACTAAAAATCATAAAAATAACCCAAATAAAATTTAATAATTATGAAACAAGAAAATAAATTTTTGAATCAATAAAAATAATTCCTTCATTAAAAATAAACTAAAATACGGGGTGTTACAGCCTCACATCAACAATACGTTCGAACCTGGAATTAATGTTTGTTTGAATGGTAATTTTCGCGAGAAAGTAATTTATTTTGGCGGAGAAAGTTCAAATCCGTTTGAACATAAATTGGTTCATTTGAATGGGAAAGATTCGGTGGGAAAATTTGAAGGGAAGGTTGCAAGCTCGTTCGAACACAACATTAATGCATTCGAATGGAATATTTGGTGGAGAATTAAGTCAAAAATTGGCGTAGATTTTTTTAAACCTTGTTCGAACGAAACATAAAATATTTATGAATTCATAATTAATTTTATGTAATTAATGTAAAAATATTTTAGTGATTTATTTTATATTAAATAAATATTACTTAATAGTGTCATTTTTTATATTATTGTGAACGGAAAGTAAAATAAAAAAAGAAAAATAATTAACAATAAACAAGCTAGCAAACACTAAAAATAAAAACCGCATATTAATTGCATCCCAAAAAGTATAATGTATGGCGGGAATATAATATATAACTATTTGAATCTTTAAATTAATTATACAAAATATAAATAGTCATGATTGTCAATACAAAAAAACACATTTAATGCTAATAAAATGTATACACTACTGGGCCATATTGTGTAGCACCGCCACTATTCCAGCAATGCGTGCCTCAATATCAGTCACTTGAGACATGAGTTTCAACTCTGTACGCACGATATCTGCACGCATCAATGATCTCTGATGTGTGTGCACACATCTCTGTACGCACGATATCTGCAATCTCCTCATAAGTAGTATTGTGTGATGCACCGTGTGTAGATGCCTCACCACATACGCCCTGTGCACCTCCTTGAGTGTTGACCTACTCTGTAGTGGATGTACGAATATGAGATCTGGAGTGTCCGGTGCTACGCGACAAGGTCGTCGAGTTGATCAGTTCAATCGGCTCTCGAACATGCTCAAACTCATCTGGCCTGACTCCTTTCGCTAAAAGCAATCACATGAGCATGACTCCAAATGACAATATATCTGTGATAAAATTTTTTTATAAGTACAAGTATTATATATATATATCAAAAGGAGTAACCAAGTATACTAAATAAAATAAAACTCTACCTATTGTAATATAGGTGGCCTTTGATCGAATCCTAGTGAATATATATCTCGCTAGGTCGATAGGCACGCCACGTGTAATGCCCCGATTCTGGAGGTTCGGAAAGTTAGCTCATATTACCTAAAATCATTTCCATTATCACAACTATAAAATTTAGAAGACTTCTTGAAACATTAATCCTTTTGCTCAACCAAAATATCCATGTTCTTTCAAAGGGACAACAAATAAATTCTCAATAATATAAATTAAAAACTCCCCCAAAGATGCACCGAGCACGTGGATTCACATATGGTCCCCGTGAACTCCACAACGGAGGAGGAGAGACACAAGATGTACCATGTCAGCACCGACCTACCATATAGCGTAGGAGTCATGGCGGTACCTCTTCCGCCCAAGATGGAGTTGAATGACAGGTCCGAAGACCCATTAGAACACCTAAAGATGTTCAAGGCCCACATGACCTTACATGGCTTCGCAGGTGAAATCTTCTGTTAGTCTTCCCAGCCTTCGACTGGCGTCTCTGGTGTAAGGTGCGAGCCCAGTACGACAAGGTGCAAGGAACGAAGCACGGAGGAGCCCCAAGCGGAAGACATGCCAATCGGAGAAATTCACATAATCACGAGAGAATATGTAGGAGGGGGTCACTTCGTCGGTCTGGAGAGCGCATGCTAGTAGGGCATGCCGGGAATGCCACGATTACCTTTGGTGAGAAGGATGCGAAGGGCATCCTCCACCCGCATGATGACGCCTTAGTGGTAATGATGCAAGTTGCGAACTTCACGACCCGAAAGACCTTGATCGACAACGGTAGCTCGACAAACATTTTGTTTTGGGAGGCCTTTGTCCGGATGGGAATCAGCCGAGACTGATTGCGCCCTGCCCCAATGCCGCTCAAAGGTTTCACAGGCGACATTGTTCAACCAATGAGGGTCATCACCCTATCCATCCTGGCGGGGAAGGTGCCCAGGATTGCTGCGATCATGGCCGATTTCTTAGTCACCAAAGCCCCTACCGCATACAATGCGATACTAGGACGTCCCACCCTAAACAACTTGAGGGCGGGGATGTCTTCTTATCACCACAATATGAAGTTCCCTACCAGCTTGGGAGTGGGTGAAGTTTGTAGCGAGCAAGTGTTGGCTCGGGAGTGCTACGCTCGAGAGTTGAAGCATGAGATCAAAGTCGTCACTACAGTCGAAAGAGCTAGAGAGATGCCCAGGCCGAGTTCACCACTAGCCCTGGCCAAATGGGATAAGGAAGTTCGTGACAAGGAGGCCCTTCAGTAGGCAGAACCCAACGAGCCCTTAGAGTTGGTTCTAGTCAACCAGGAGAAATCAAAACGCATGGTCCAAATTGGGACCAAGTTGGGCCTGGAGTTGAGAGAGGTGTTAAAATGTCTTCTCATCAAACACCACGTCATGTTTGCTTGGAGCCATGAGGAAATGCCCGGGATTGAAAAGTCCATCATTGAGCATAGGCTCTACGTTGACCCTAAGGCTCGGAAAGTCAAGCAAAACTACAAAGCTTTAGTGCCGAGAAGTATGCGGCGATAGCTGGGGAAGTAGACTGTTTCCTAGCAACGGGGCTCATCCAGGAAGTTCACTACACAGAATGGCTCTCCAAAGTGGTCTTGGTAAAGAAAGCCAAGAGAAAATGATGGATGTGTGTTGACTTCACCGACCTGAATAAAGCTTGCCTGAAGGAAAGCTTTTCATTGCCACGCATCGACTTGATTGTGGATTCAAGGGCAGGACACCCCCTCCTCAGCTTCATGGATGCCTATACGAGATACAATTAGATCAGGATGAGTCCAGACTATGAAGGAAGACTGCTTTCGTCATGGATCGAGAGCTCTATTGCTACAAAGTGATGTCGTTCGACCTCAAAAATGCCAGGGCCACCTACCAATGGCTGGTCAATCGAATGTTCAAGCAATAGATCTGCCAGAACATGGAAGTGTATGTGGACAACCTGCTAGTAAAGAGCAAGGAGCCCGGGCATCATCTAGCAAATCTTCGTGTAGCCTTATTCGTCCTCTAACGATACCAGATGAAGCTCAACCAGTTGAAGTGTGCGTTCGGCGTGGAGTCAGGAAAGTTCCTATGGTTCATTGTTTCTGAGAGGGGGAATGAGGAGAATCCAGAAAAGGTGGAAGCAGTGATGGGGATGCCTTCCCCCCGCAACCTTCATGAAGTCCAAAGGATGGCCAACCGGTTGGCAGCGCTGAACCGCTAAATTGCCTAATCAACCAACCGATGTCTCCTCTTCTTCCAAGTTCTGAGGAAGACCCAAGGTTGGGATGCAACCTACAAAAAGGCCTTCGTCGACCTAAAGAAGTACCTGAGCCACCCCTCGCTGCTGAGCCAAACGAAACTAGGAAAGGATCTGACTATGTACCTAGCCGTATTCCCACACGTCATGTCAGCGGTTCTAGTACAGGAAATAGAAGAAGGACAACGGCCCGTCTACTACACAAGTTGGGCCTTCTGTGGAGCCAAAGCTAGGTATTGGCGAATGGAGATGTTGGTGTTCGCCCTAGTCGTCGCCGTAAAAAGATGGACGCCATACTTCCAGGCCCACTTGATGAAAGTACTCACCAACCTTGCCTTCAAGAAAGTCTTGCAGGAGCCAGATACCTCGGGTTGCCTCACCAAGTGGGCGATCGAGCTCAACGAATTCGACATGGAGTACTTACACTGCGCCTTGATTAAAGGATAAGTGTTGGCAAACTTCGTTGCAAAGTTCACCAGCTTCTCAAGGGAAGTCTCGATTGTGCCCTGAGGAAAGCCTTGGTAGGTCTACGAAGACGGTTCATCTTGCCAGGCTGGCAGGGGTGTAGGGGTGCATATAGTGACTAAACGGGGGGAGGAACACAACTATGCAGCCAAGCTCGCCTTCAAAGTAACCAACAATGAGGCCGAGTATGAAACACTCTTGATTGGGATGTCGGTCACTCGGTTGTTAGGGACAGAGGAGGTAGAAGTGAGGGCCGACTCCCAAGTGGTCGTCAGCCAGGTGTTGGGTCAGTTCACCAAGAAAGAAGAAAGGCTAAAGAAGTACCTCCAAATCATCTGCAATGAATGCGACCGCTTCCGTTACTTCCACATCCAACAAGTCCCGAAAGGAGAGAATCAGAAGGTGGACTGGCTGGCTAAGGCCGCATCTGGAAGGAAAAACTCCCCCTCCCAGAACACATTGTGGTCAGGACGGTCGACACCCCGTCCATCGGTGTAACACCCCGTATTTTAGTGTATTTTTACTGAAGGAATTATTTTTATGGATTCAAAAATTTATTCTCTTATTTTAAAATTGTTGGATTTTTTAGTGGGTTTATTTTATGATTCCTAATTTTGTGAAAATTATATTTTGAAATGCTTTCTTATTATTAATTATTGTTATACGTTTAAAACCTCTTTATTCTAAATTAATTACTGTGGGATTTAATTATTTTAATTTCATTTTATCATTACGTTTAAATTATTTTATTTAACTTGCTGTTTTAAAATTGTTTCCGTTGGATCATTTTTGTGACCCAAGATGTGAGGATTGGACCTCATTTCTTTCCCTACTTTTTCTTTTTCCTCTTACTTTTCTTCCTTTTTCTTTTTCTTCCTTTCTTTTCTTTTCTCCTTCTGGTTTCCTCCTGCGCGACCCAGCCTCTCTCTCTCTCTCCGTCTGATCCTTCTCCTCCCTAGCCCGCCGCCGTGCGCCGACGGTGGCCGACACCGCCCGACTCCCCAGCTCCCCCAGCCACCGGCGACGCCACCCCTCTGTTTTCAGCTCCATTCGCGCCGTCATTAGTCACCACGAGCCTCTCCAAGCCGCGGCACTCTTTCCGCCACTGCGTCGCCGTCGCACCACCATTGGCCACCATCTTCTCACCACTTCATCCTCGACCTCCTAGCAACCCATTGGACCCAACCCCAGCTCTAATCCGTCACCGGTGAAGCGCAACCAACCCCATTTCCGATTTGGGTGTTTTTGATCTTCTACCGCCGCCCATGCCGCCACCCACGGCCAACCACCACCACCACTAGCTTCACCGACATCCCTAGGCCCTACCCTATCAATTTTGGGTCTTCGTTTGTCTCCGTTGAAAAGTGGGTATTTGAAACCCGCGGCCACAGTGCATTTTGCACTGTTACTTCTTGCAGCTCCGTGATCCTTCGGAAATTGCTATATAGCACTGTAAGTATTTCTCCAAAGAACTTTCGTGATTTAAATGTATTTTTGCACTAACTCATTTCACTGTATTGGGTTGAACATGCTGGACTGAGTCCGAGGAGTACGGGGGTTGGATGGATTGGTGATTTGAGTTGTTTGTGTGATCGATTGGGTTGGTAATTGTTGGTTTGGATATTGTGTTGTTCATGTACATTGCATTTTGCACGCATGATCATGTTTGTAAAGGAAACTGAGTTTTCGTGTATTGCATTTATGTTCATATGTTTATGAAAACTGGGTTTTCATGTGAGAATGGATTTTGGGTGCATGTGTATCACGACCCCAAACCGAGATGGGGCATTATCTCGGTGGAGCTCCTCCGGTTACTCGGGAGCGGAATATACTGAGTAACGTCCTCTGGATTGTCGCTGGGCGACAATGGGATCAGACGAGATGGTCTCGTGCTGACTCTGTGGTCCTTCTACTGGCGGGGACTAGAGGATGTCTGGCCATGAATGCGCTGGGCGTGGAACTGGGCATCGCTTGTTGCATAGTGGGTGCTTGGCCATGAACGCGCTAGGCGCAGAACTAGGCATCGTTACGAAGTCAGGACGTGCAGATGATCCCTAGGGGAGATCATGGTACATATGGTAATAATGGATTTATGAACTATTTTATGGGAAAATAGTGTGTTGGATTTCTGTGTAAATCATTTTCTGGGAAAATGTTTTACAGATATTTTGGGCCAAATGGGATTTTGGCGTGTGTTGGAAAATAATCATTTTCGGGGAAAATGATGTTTTGAGGAAAATGCATATTTCTTCATATGCATGCATGTTGGTTGCATTAATGCATTTTCATTACATGGTTATTTGGATTATACTTACCTGCGGTACCATTTTGTGGTAACGCAGATTTTGATGCAGATGAGGAGGATGAGGGCGAGCCTGAGGAGACGGCTCCACCCGAGGAGTGATCTGGGATTGCTTGCTTGGTTATTTTATTTTACTGTATTGTATTTTAATTTTGGATGATTGTATAACTACTTTTTAAACTTCTACTGATGTTTAGATTGTATTTAAATTCTGGTACTTAGTTGACTAATCCGCTACGTTTTTATTGTACATTGTTGCATGTACACACACATAGTACTATCTTTGGGATGCGTGACCGTGTTATCATCATCCTGGCGTCTCGATCCCTGTATTCCCTTATATGGGAGTCGGGGGCTCCACAATTGGGGGTGAGGTGTCCATCACCACCCCAGCATTCCCCAAATAGGCAGTAGATATAAGGAATTTCCTGCAGGAGGGCAAACTATCAGACAACCAGGAAGAAGTGCGGAAGGTCAGAAACAAGGTAGCTCGGTTCACCCTATTGGATGGGTTCCTGTACAAGAGAGGCTTCTCCTAACGACTCATGAGATGCCTTTCGCCAGACGAAGCGTAGTACGTGTTGGTGGAAATCCACAAAGGAGTTTGCAGGAGTCACCTTGGAGGAAGAGCACTAGTCACAAGCGTAACCCAAGCTGGGTACTACTAGCCCCGTTCCCTCAAAGATACGAAGGATTTCACAAAGAAATGCCCAAAGTTTCAATAGCACGGGACGATGCCGCACTGCCTACCAGAGGAGCTAACGTCGAACACAGCACCCTGGCATTTCGCTTAGTGGGGTCTGGACCTCATCGGCCCATTCACAGCAGCCTAGGAAGTGCCAAGTTCATATTTTTTACAATTGATTATTTTACGAAGTGGGTTGAAGCGGAGGCAATCACAAGCATCACCTCCCGAACTATCATGAAGTTCCTATGGAAGTCGATAACCAGCTGGTTCGACATACCTTAGAGATTCATATCGAACAATGGATGATAGTTCGACTACACACATTACTTGGAGTGGTGTGCAGAGATTGGGATCAAGGTGAAGTACTCCTCACTGGGACACCCGCAAGCCAATGGCCAAGCCGAGGCAACCAATATGACCCTCCTCTCCACCCTTAAGATGAAGCTCGAGACGCATAAAGGAGCATGGGCCGAAGAACTCCCGAGCGTACTATAGGAGTACCGAACGACTGTCTGAAGCCCCACCGGAGAGACACCCTTCGCCCTCACTTATGGGAGCGAAGCAATAATCCCAGTAAAGGTTAGAATGCCCACCTTTCATGTTCAACATTTCGACCCGGACACCAATAACAAGAGGTTAGCTGAGCAGTTCGGTTTGTTGGAAGAAAAAAGGGAAGAGGCGGCTATGCGAACAACAAGTAACAAGCGGAAGACAGAGCAATATTTCAACAGATGAATCAAATCGCTTTCCTTCAAAGTGGGTGAGTTGGTGCTGCGACAAACCGAAGTAAGCACCTAAGAAGAAGGAAAACTGGGATCACGATGGGACGGCCCGTATCTGGTGACCGTAAGCAATCGACCTGGCTCATATCCGCTCAAGGACAGTCAAGGACACGAGCTCCCCCACGCCTGGAATACCGAACATCCGAAGAAGTACTACGTATAGGGACATAAGGCAGTACTTTGTATGAATGTTATAAATTTGTTTGATGAATGAGAATGCTCGGATGTTTATCTCAAATTCTTTGTCGTTTTAGCTTGGAACTAACGAAGCTGAGTTACTAGACTCACCGCAGGGTCAGAACCGGGCACCATATCCCAGGTCCTCACTAAAATCCAGTGACCATGCTGCGGGGTAAGGCCAAGTCCCTAGACTTTCCGACCCCTCGCCTAACAAAGTCGAGTCCCTAGACTCACCGTGGGTCAAGGCTGGGCACCAAATCCCAAGCCCTCATCAAGGCATCGCTGATAAGTGTGATTTTTATTACTCTTTTATTTATGAAAAGTGTCATTTTTTCTTCAATACTATTGATTTTATTTTATTTTTATATATTTTTCTTTAGTTTCTTGGATTTGAAGGAATGAGAAGAATTAGTGCTAAAGGAGAGCATTTTGGTACAAAAGAAGAGACTACGGATCCAAACAGATGAGAGGCAGTAAGAAATGAAAAGAGCCGAGAAGATTTAGGTGTGGATACTCGTGACTAGAAGGCTCGACTAGAAGGCGCGACCAAATTTCAAGACTAGTCTCGTAGATAGATATGCAAAAGAAGAGTGTTCAGGAAGGTGGACCCATACTTATATTGAAAGGTTTGAGATCAAGATGAATCAGCAATGGTTGGCTAGTCTCGTAGATAGATATGCAAGTATAAAAACTCACCTGGGTATATAACAAAGTTGGAGGGATGATTTAGAATCCCTTGGATATGTCTTTATGTACTTCTTGAAAGGAAGTCTTCCTTGGCAGGGACTGAAAGTAGGGACTGCATAAAATAAGTGTGACAAAATTAGTAAAAATAACACCCTCTTTTTTTACATTCGTGGTGGTTGCATGTATCTTACATTGGATTGTTATGAGAATGATTGGTACATAGTCAAATGCGGATGGCATCAATTGGCATCAGTTGCCTTCTACTTGCTTATAGCCTGGTGTAGTGATAAGCAGGGGCCTACCGATGATATTGATTCTACGGTTGTGGCTTGCAGAGCTCTTTATGAGGTTATCAAGCTGATTCTTGATGTAATAGAGCAAGAGGGAGGATTTCGTGTGGGACTACGGAATCAGATCAAGTCATAGAGTTGGATTAGTGCTTCTAATCTTGAGGACAAGGTTCTTTGAAAGGGACAACAATGTAACAAGCGAATTAACTTGGGCCCGATCCAAACCATCGACTGCCTTTATGCTTTTTACTTTTACTTCATTTATCCATTTGTGTTAGGCTTTAGACTATTTTATTGAACTTTTGGTTGTAATAGCTAATGGGCTTAGGCCGTAGCCTTAGTTTACTTTGCAAATTGTGGCTTCTTTGTTTTGGTAAGCTAAGCCCATCACGTGATTGAATTTCTTAGGTAAGACATCTATCTGTAATGAGCGGTTACTACTCTGAAAATCAACCAAACGGTACAAGAAAGTTCAAATTTTCCCTCTATATTCTTCTTCTTCCCGGAGGCCCATACTTTTGAAATGAGATTATTCTTTCTAACTCTTTGGAGGTGTGTTACAGTTATTAGGGCACAAAATACGCTAGCTCTTTGATTGACTATCCTGTAAATATACATAAAAACTTTTCCATAAATTGTGTTTGTAATTAAAACCCCTTTGCATGAAAGCAAGGGCTTTTTCTTTTTGAGAGACAACAAGCAAATTAGTCTATTATTAAATAATTAAGAACAAAGGAAAACTTAAGAGTCAAACTAAATAAATTATGGTTTACGTATAATACATCAAGGGAGACCAGGGTTTTTATCGATCAGATGCTACCATAAATTTTCCTAGTCTTATAATTAAATTACGTAATTTTCCATAAATTATGTAATTTGGTACCATATCCCATCTTGTGGAGACATAAAATCATCTCACTGCAGCATGCTAAATGTAATATATGTTCAAATCTGGGAAACATTAAATAAATACTCAACTTCGTGAAGTAAATACTAAAAGAAAGAAAAATTTTAATCTACGTAGTACTGCACATCCTGGTTCGAGGTTTAAATATAAACCAAGATTTTCAAATGCGCGCGAAAGTAATTTAATTAGAGACAGAGTTGGCAGAATGACAGAGTGAGATCTAGGAAGAGATGAAAGCACCTGGTTGACTAAAAGTACTGACAGCTTCTTCACTGCTTATCTGCTTCGTACTATCTCCGAGTAAAACTAAGGCTTTATATTGGGAAGTACTAAACGTTATATTATTCTCTTCCTCTTTCTACATCACAAGATGTGTACGTACAAGATGTGTAGGCGTAACATTTACTTGTTAATCCAAGTCTATTTCCACCCTTATTTCTAATGTCTTTCCGATCGTTATGGTCCAAAACCTTAGATTCATTTTTTTTATTAGATTGTTTAGGTGCATTTCACCTAAACACACTAGAAGGAAGTTGCAGTGAAATTCTAAGAAAAATACACTGAGAAGCTTGTGGAATTGTGTTTTCTTTAGTGCTCTTCGTCATTGCCCGCAGGCCTTCAAAATTCAAAACTATGAACTTGGTGAAATGATCAACACATGCACATGCGTATTAGTAGTGCACAGTCCTTCGAATGTTTGGTGAAAGCATATCACATGCGCCACCTATCAATCTGGTGCATGTATAAGAAAGAGTTTGGTGAAGCATGCATGCATATCACGTGTGTCACCTATCAGTCTAGTACTGCGTCTACGGGAAAGAGTTTGGGGAAGTATGCATATCACATGCGCGCGCCACCTATCAATGTAGTAACAGAGAAAGGAGGCAGTTACGAGGAAGGAAAAGGATAGTATCCCTCCTATTTTGTTCCTTTATTTTGACAGTTTGTTATTTAATTT
The DNA here is from genome assembly GCF_001411555.2 of Juglans regia. Lineage (NCBI taxonomy): Eukaryota > Viridiplantae > Streptophyta > Magnoliopsida > Fagales > Juglandaceae > Juglans > Juglans regia. The sequence goes on from NC_049910.1 coordinate 28,547,113, forward strand.
TGTTTTATTTTTTTAATTTAATGACTACGAAAGTAATCATTAATATATTGATTTTTTTTATTTTTTAAAAATATCTAAAAATGTTTAAAAAATATTAAAAAGAACGAAAACAAAAAGAAAAGATTTAGCCTAAAGGGCACGACCAATTGTTGGGCGGCACACTAGAAGTAACTAAGACGAAGGTTCTGCTTTCGTAATGACAACTGACGTCATCAACCATACATGATGCTGAACTTTCTCTTGGACTTTCTTTACTCAAATGGTGTTATCTTTCTTTATTTCAAACTCTTTTTGAATGGGGATTGTTTGGAGAGTGGGTTGAGAATTTTGTGAATAGTAGTAAAATATATAGTTTGTGAATAGTAGTGAGATAGGTTGAGTTGAGTATTTCTTGAATTTTAGAAAATGAGAGAAAAAAAGTTGAATTAAAAATATTATAAAGTTAAAATATTGTTAGAATATAATTTTTGTTTTGATATTTGAAAAAGTTGAATTATTTTTTGTCTTATATTTAAAAGTTTGGAAAAGTTGTAATGATTAATTTGAAAAAATTGTAATGAATAGTTTGAATGTGTTTGTATTTGAATAATATTTGAGAATGAAATAAATGGAATAAGATGAAATAAGTTGATATAGAATGAGATGAAAACATTTTCCAAACATTCCCTAAATGGCCATTCAATCCAAGGATGTGCTTATGACCCGATCCATCGATGGATCCAATTCGATTTGGTCCAGCCAGTATTGGGTTTGATCTCCAACCCGATTGGCAATGGATTTGAATGTTGCAGGGTGTAAAACTGACCCGACTCCAGTCTCTAGAAGCTCCTCTTGAGTCCCGACCCGTGTATGAACCCTAACTCTCAAATCGTTGCACCCTTTCGACTCACCGTTGTCGTTCACCATAGTACTAAGCAAATCGAAGTTAATACAACCAAGACTCTTAGTTGTGTGAGAATTTTATAAAGGCATGGTATGCTTTTTTTCGGGTCCACTTAAATTATCAACAACATGTTTATCTGACTTTTTTGTTCAATTCTGAGTGAAATGTGTTCATAGTTGAAAGTAATTGTTGTGAAGAGGGACTAGATGTACAACTTGGTTGTTAGATCTAACATGTCTCCACTATTTGTAGTTTCATACTGTTTGTACACCTTTTAAATCTAGTTCATTTAAGGGCATGGCTATGAAAAACATCTCTTGAAACTTACATTTATTTTAAATGTTTTTGTTAGTCCATGTAATTTTTGGGTATATTCATCATGATATGCTTGTGCTTCTGTATCCATTGTAAAACTTGATTTGTAGTAGTGCTAGGCTAAGAGAAGGAACGATAAAACATACCTACAAGACTACTTTACTCTCATAAGGAACAAAGAACAAGAAATAGAAAAAAAGATGTTAATGAAAATTGAACTTTTGGATTGACATAAAGATGACTAACGTCTGAGGTTAATGGAGTCCGTGAAGCCCTTAAGTCCTGCTTACAATTTGGCGGAAGCTGTGACGTCGGGATGTTGGCTGCTCAGGTCATATATCCCTTGCATGTTGTGATGACAAGTATGTGTTTACATGCTCAAAAAAAGTATACGATCGATTCGCAGCAGAAAATAAAAAGGTAGTCATTAAATCTAAAAAACAGTACTAGAAAAATTTAAATACATCACAACTATATATCCATAAGCCACATGTCTCCAAACCATAAGCAAAAGAATATTTATAGTCATTTATTTTTGTTTTAAAGAAAATTAAACATAGCAACTTAACAAAGCAAGGAAAAGCCTCAATCCTCAATATTTAGATTGTGCTGGACTCCATGACTATAACTACCACCAAATTCTTCATTTGCATCAAAATTTACAACTTCGAGGAGTGGAACTATAGTGGGACTCCTAGAGTAAGATTTCGTAAAATCACAGTAAGTAAAACAAAGACCAATTCTCAAAAAAGCATGCCAGTGAAAATCAAATTATGCAAATAATTGATGCTAGGAAATATGATACCCAACACAATTTTCCACGTAAGCTATAACATACCTAAAAGAAAATCTCGTTTTCTAAAACATCCATTCTATTAATGTGATAAGCACCACAGTCTCTCCATATTGGATCGTTCATACAAATTGGCTCCCTTCACCACACCATAGGTAACGACCGTGTGCGTGATTTCGTTATGAGTGATGTCTCGCGTCTCGCCCTGTCCTTGACCACATCGTCCTCTAGCATCCGCCATTAGAGAGGCCATGCTTTGATCCTAAAGTGTCTCCGTCTTCCTGAGCCCATTGTGATATGAACATGTGGGAATGGAACCCCTTGAACCCATAATCAATTTGAAAACTCACCCAAGAAAGTCAAAATCAAGTCAATGGATGGAGAATCTAGACTCGATGAGAACTCGTTTCAAGAACCTAGATTATATTAAAATCTAGACCCATTAAAGAACCTGTCTCAAGAACCCAGATTATAAGGAGGAATGCCACAAAGGTTGTAATTTGCCTTTGATAAGTTCAAAAGTTTATTTAAGAACAAGAGGAGATAAATTCGACTCACAATGAATAAATTCATCAAATTTCATAAACTTCTTAACATGAGGCCACCAAGAGTATTTAAACCTAAACCTAATTAAAACTCTAGCCAAACTAAAGCTCTTTCTTCCAAAACTAACCATGGATGAATAGTATTGTGGCTATAGTGACTCGCTACAGTACCTCTTTAAACGCTAGTTCCTAAAAAGTAACTCTCCAAACAAGCCATTGGCCAAAATACAAGGCCTTTCCAAAAACCTAAGTTCATAATAAATAAGACATATGTGAGCCAAGTATCTTTAAGCCCATTTATTCTAAACTAATAAAATAAATCCATTAAATGATTTAAATAAATTGAAAGCCTTCAATAACAATAGGCCTAAACTATAACTCTAAGTTATGTCTTCCACAGCTTGTATCAAGTGGATCAAAACTGGTTTTTCTTCTTTAAAGCCCATCTTGTGAGTTGGGCTCTTACTAGCTTCATCCCAAGTGGATTACACCAATCCTTGCATTGCTTCATTGATCTTCTTAACTCTTGATCTTATAATTGGCCCATCTAGAACTTGCAAAAGATCTTTAAGACTAGGTCTACCTTGGTTCCCATCACGTTGTCATCCAGTGATAATCCAAGAATGTCACTCAGTTTTATGCATTCCTGAGTGACCAAAAGAGCTCCACCAATATAATGCTCCAACTTAGCTTGTGGTTGTGATACTCATGCACCCACGTAAAACTATTTAACCCCAAAAGCTAACAATCTCATATTCCAAATTACATGCATAAATCACAATCTGATGGCATGAAATTTAGCAAATAATTTAAATGTTATAACTAGCCCAACAATTGGGGTGTGACGGGTCCGGTTTGGTCATATTTTGAACATTTAAGAATCGATACTCGACTGATTCACCACCGAAACTAGAACTTTCAATCATTTCAATTTCGGTCCGATCTATTTTTCCAGTTCTAAGGATAAACAAAATCATACTCCAACAAACATTTAGCAAGTGATATTAATTTTATGTTAAAAAATTAAAATTTATATGTTATATCAAAATTCAAATGTTATATTAAATATTATAAGATTAATTTTTGTTATATCATAATCAAATGTTATATTAAGATTATATCAAATGATATATTTACTTTATGTTATAAGATTAATAGCCATGAATAATAAGATTTTAAAATTTCATGTTATATTAATTAGTAATTTAGCATATAATATAAAAAATCGGGTTCCGGTTCGGTTCAAACTTGTTTTCTAAAAGCCAAAATGGGAACTGGACTGATTTTCAATAGGTTTTGCTAAATAGGAACTATTACATCATTGAACCCAGTTCGGTCCGGTTCACCGGTTTCCAATTGTTTTAGGAGTAATGGTCCTCATCATGATCGGGGTGGAACACTTTCATTTTGGCTTCACTTGATAGACAGGTCAAGAGATTCTCCTGGTGTATCACAATTGGGTAGAGAGTGTCCTTGGACCAATCCAGTATTTTTGTGTGTGTGTGTGTGTGTGTTGGATGATTTGGAATAGGCTAGCAAGTTGTTGGCCAAGTGGGAGTGAGTCCTCGAGTCGAAAGGTGGAGTGACTCCCTGCGAGATTTATATGATGAGATATGATGAGTTTTATGTGCTTGAGAATAGGGTGGTTCCTTGTTTTGGTGATAAATTTGTATACTTGAGATTTGCACAAAGGGTAATTCCTTAGAGGGTGATTCATTGACATGCTTATATACCTGTGCTTTATTCATAGGGTGGTTCCTTGCCATAACTATGAATATATGTATTTTTATCTTAAGGGTGACTCCTTTCCACGCATAAATATATGTGTTTACAGATCTCTTACATGGAAGTGTGCATTACATCTTCACTTGGATTGTCTCTCATTAGCGATTTAGTTACAACTGTTTAACCTATCTATAGTTTCGTTTATCAAAATCGTAGACTTTGATGCAGAGGTAGCTTAGGAGAGATTTTCAAGGAAGAAGGATAGAACCCGCCCGAGCAACAGTAACGGAGGTCTGTCTCCATTAACAGTTATTTGTATTTTTGGGAGATGTAGTAATTAGTCAGACAATAAATCATGTTTGGTATGTCGGACTTGGATATAGGAAGTGATCAAATGGTATTGTGTAATATTATTTGGGAAGTGACAATGATATATGGATATATTTGTGTTAATGAATTAATCTATTTATGGTTTAGACCTCTGGTACAAATAGCAATTAGTTTCTAATTAAACCTTACTCATTTTACTACAATAATCATATACATGTTTATTTTGCTTACATGTGCACTTCCTTGTGAAAATTGACTCCTACTCCCAATCTAAATACGGGATTTTGCATTAACACAATTTTTTGAGCAATTTTCATATGACACGATGTTTGAACGTCATGCCATTTCTTCTTGATAGAATTATGGTTTCAAGGATTTCTGCAATTGTACATCCAAACCTTCTTCATACAGTGCGTTATTCAGGTGATTAATTTGTAAGGCATCATGTGAATATGATGATTAGCGACCCCAACCTTACTTTAGTCAAGGTAATCTGTGACATATAGAATATGTGATTATCATTCGTCAGGATATCACTTACTTCAAAGGTTTATTGTAGGAATTTGCATGAATATATCCACTTCTTCTAAAGGTGCCTCATTTGAATCTCATGCAACCAACTTTTCATTTTAGTTTCTTTGTTTGAAGTATAAAATATATAACATGGATTGTCCAAACAAGTTTTGTTCATGGTTGATATCAATATATAATAATCTTATATTTTATAATACATTGATCACTCAGAAAAATAAATACAATACCCAAGCTAGAAATTAAGATTCTATCAAAGTATAGATGACACCAACATTGCCAACCTAAGAATTAATTAACAGTTATTAATATCCAGAAGATGTAATTCATGCTTCGCGCTTGAGATCAGTAACATTGAAAGTACCAATATCACAAACGACTTATTCATATAAATCTCATTGCGCATCTTCCATTCATTAATATTCTTATAAATAAGTTATGCATCCACTATGACCAAAAAAAAGGGGGAAAGAATATTGCCTTATATATCACTTAAGGCCCCGTTTGTATTCGAAACTTACCTCAACTCATCACATTTCATCATTACAATTTTTTTAAATTTCCACACAAAATATAATAAACAATTCAATTTTTTCAAATCTCAAAACAATAATAATATTAAAAATAATATTCTAACAATATTTTATTCAACTCATCTCAACTCATCTCTAAATCCAAGGGACTTGAATGCATGACTTGACGCGTTAAAAGATTCTAGCTCAAAAGCTTAGGGAAGTGGCTTATACGGTTTCAGGGCAAAGAAAAATATTCTCTCTAGTTGTTACCTGGAAATGAGAGCCTTAAGTGAGAGAAAAATAGACACATGTCATAGGTCCTACAACATTTATTGTTGCCCATATAAACATTTCTAATGGACCTGCGGTCGCTGCTTATTTCTCTCCCACTTGAAGGCTTCAAGTTCTGAACAATAACTTGAGAGGGTGATCTGGTGCAATGTTGGCCAAGTGGTAAAGGGCGGAGGTGAGGGCAAAAATTGGAGATGGCGTTATGGAAAGCAAAGATGATAGAAAATGAGAGAGGAAAATGAAGGACGGTTTAGAGATGTGGAAGAGGAGGGACCTGTTATGGATTGAGGAAGTGCTGGAGTGGAAGGGTTGCAGTCTTGGTATGGTGAGATAGAAGGGGGAAGGTGCGATGAGAAGGGAAAGCTTCTATGTTGTATTCATAAGTCAAAAATGGAAAGGTGGTTGATGACAGTTAGTTGTGTGCGAGAAGCTGAGAACGGTGTCGTGTGATTCAGTTGGTTTCATTCTTTTAATAGAACGTTGTCTTTTAATGTCTTTTTCTTCTTATTAATTGTAAATGTAGTCATTTTTACTTAAGGGAACTACAATAAATGTTGTTAAAACACTGCCGTTTTGTTCAAACAATTACTATAAATAGAAGAACTTGGAAGGGGGGGGGGGGGGGGGGAAGTCCCCAATGGATAATTCATGCAATTACAGACTCTTCTCTTCTCTCTTCACTTCATTCTTCTCTTCTTCCCTAATTATGGAGAGTGACTTCTCGAACAAGTCAGTTTGGGTCCAATACAGTTGGTATCAGCCATGGCAAAAGAAACACATTCATATGCTCAAATAGTTCATTCAATGAATCATTTACGGCAGCAAAAAGATCGACAACAAAAACAAATCGAAGATGCGATTGATTTATTGTTCAAGCAACAAGAGGCCTGCGAGATTGGAAAGAGAGGCACAAGATAAAAAGTTTCAGGAGGTTTTACCACAAATCTCAAAGATTTTGTGTCATGTTTTGGAGGATTCTGGTAACATACATCGAGATAATCAAGATAAACAAACGCTGCACAGAAATGAAGATATGGAGGAAGGCATGGAAGGAGTGTGTAACAGAGAACTTGTGGATAGAGGTTTTGTAAGAGGAATTAAGTTAGACTTTCCTTGCTTTCGTGGTGGTAATCCATCACCATGGATTTATCGTGTGAATCAGTACTTTCTGTATCACCATGTCCCTCCTGGTCAACGTATTTTCATTGCTTCTTTCCACATAGATGATGAGGCTTTGGTTTGGTTCCAGGATGCCAGTGAGGCAGGAACCTTTCACTCTTGGGAGTACTTCATCAAAGCTGTTCAGATTCGATTTGGATCCACTCCATACGATGATCCAATGGAGTCAATTACTCAACTCAAGCAGGTTAGTACAGTTAATGACTACAAAGCTGAATTTGAGATTCTTTCCAATTGTATTAAAGGTTTGTCAAAGCGGAATAAGTTGAGCTGTTTTTTTAGTGGCTTACATGATGAGATTAGGCTATCTACGAGGATGTTAAATCCTTCATCTTTGAATAATGCGTTTGGCTTAGCCAAAATTCAAGAATAATATGTGCTGAGTATAAGAAAGCCTTGCAGAAGTTCACTTACTGATTCGAGTAGGTTTAGTCCAGAGTCAAGTATGTTGAAGCCTGGGCAACCTCCTTCAATCTTAGGCACACCAAGGGTTCTACCTTTAGCTAAGCTTCCTTATCATAAGGTTTATGAGTCTCAAATGGTGGAAAGGTGTAAAAATGCCTTTGTTATTTCTGTGATGACAAATGGCAGTCAGGTCATAAGTGTGCAAAGCCAAAAATTATTTTTGTTAGAAGGTATGAAATTTCATGATTCCAGTTGTGAAATGGATGCTAATGTTAGTGGTGTGGCTATTGAGCCTGTGGAAGTTGAAACTGAAATAGCTTCTATCTCATTTCAGTCTATGGTTGGAGCTGGTGGACCTAAGACAATGAGACTTATTGCTTTCATTGGCAAGAAAAAGTTGGTCATTCTAATTGACACTGGCAGTACACATAATTTTGTGGATACTGCAGTGGCTGCTCGATGTAAATTGCATGTGCAATTGGGCCAGACTATTTGTGTGAAGGTGGCTAATGGCCAGCTTATTAACAGTACTGGAAAATGTAAGGTTGTTCTCTTGTTAATTCAGGGTATACCATCCACAGTTGATTTTTTCACTCTTCCTTTGGGAGGATGTGATGCAGTTCTTGGCATCCAATGGTTGTCTACATTAAGTCCTATTCTCTGGGATTTTGTGAATATGAATATGCAATTTTAATGTGCTGGTCAAACAGTTTCCTTGAAAGGATTGACAGTACCTTAGTCTGATCATATTGATGATGATGAGTATTTTAAGACCTTTGGCTGTGGCAGCAAAGGATTCTTTCTGCAATTAGTTGCTTGTGACTCCATTGAGTCTCCAACTTTTCCAGATGAACAAGTGCAACACCTTTTACAGCAATATAAGGATGTTTTTGATGAACCTACTGGGTTGCCACCCAATTCTATTAAAGACAAATACCCCATTCCTGTTGTGGATGAGCTCTTGGATGAACTTTCAGGTTCTACAATTTTTTTTTTAAATTGGATCTTAGGGCAGGTTATCATCAAATACGCATGAGGGATGAGGATGTTCATAAGACTGCTTTCAGAACTCATGAAGGGCATTATGAGTTCCTTGTAATGCCTTTTGGTCTTACTAATGCCCCTTCAACTTTTCAAGGCCTTATGAATGAAGTTTTCAGACCATTCCTTAGACAGTTTATCATTGTTTTTTTTATGACATACTGGTTTACAGCAAAGACATGTAATCTCATTTAGCTCATCTATCTACTGTGTTGCAAACAATACAGCATTATCAACTTTATGCTAAACAGTCGAAGTGTAGATTTGCATGCCAGGAAATATAGTATTTGGAGCATCTGATTTCGAAAGAGGGAGTGAGGGCAGATCCTAGAAAATTGGAGTCTATGGTTACTTGGCCAATACCTAAAAACCTGAAGTCATTAAGAGGTTTTTTAGGATTGACAGGTTACTATAGAAAATTCATTAGGGGCGATGGTCAGATTGCTGCCCCTTTGACATCTTTGTTAAAAAAAGATGCTTTTGCTTGGATAGATTCTGCTACTGAGTCTTTTAATGCCTTGAAAGTTGCTGTCATAAGCCCTCCTGTTCTTGCTCTACCTGATTTCACTAAATATTTGTCATTGAATGTGATGCAACTGGTGTGGGACCAGTTTTGATGCAAGATCAAAGACCATTAGCCTTTTTAAGTCAGGCTTTGAAAGGAAAAAATTTAGCTCTATCTACTTATGAAAAAGAGTTCCTAACCTTAGTGCTAGTTGTTAAGAAATGGAGGCCATACCTTTTGTGAAGTGTTTTTGTGGATAGAACTGACCACCATAGCCTTAAATATTTACTTGAGTAGAAGATTAGCACTGTTGCACAGCAGAGATGGCTTTCTAAACTTCTTGGCTATGAGTTTACAATTAAGTATAAGAAAGGTGTGGAGAACAAGGTAGCTGATGTCTTGTCTTGCAAAGATCAGGTTGATGTAGTTGGGGAATTGGCAGCTTTATCATACCCTACACCAACATGGCTCTCAGAATTAAAAGTAGCTTATGCTATAGATCAGGATATGCATAAACTAATTATTGCATTACAACTTGATCCTACTTCTAATTCTTCATTTAAACTGAGGAATGGCATTTTGTTTAAAAAAGACAGAATTTATGTGCTTGATTCTCTGTCCTTGAAACAGTAGATTTTGAATTACTTGCACTCTAGTCCTACTGCTGGCCATTCTGGATTCCACAAGTGTTTGCACAAAGCTAGGCTAGAATTTTATTGGCCTAGTCTCAAGCATGATGTTAAGCAGTTCATTTGAGAATGTGACACCTGTCAAAGGAATAAGACTCAAAATGTCCTTCCAGCTGGGTTTTTACAGCCTTTACCTATTCCTGAGCAAATATGGACTGATCTCTTAATGGATTTTGTTGAAGGGTTGCCCATTTCCAGAGGGTCTGTCATTTTGGCGGTAGTGAACAGATTATCAAAGTATGCCTTGGAAACATCCATTTACAGTTGCTCAAGTGGCCTCACTGCTCTTCCATAATGTTCTTAAGCTACATAGTTTACCTAAAACTATTGTTTCTGTTCGTGGCTCAACATTTACTAGTTCATTTTGAAAAGAACTTTTAAGATTACAGGGAGTTAATATTTCCTATTCTTCAGCTTATCACCATCCAAATGATGGCCAAACAGAAGCTGTCAACAAATGTCTTTAACACTTTCTGAGGTCTTTTTCTGGTGACAAACCCAAGCTATGGGTGGATTGGCTTTCATTGGTTGAATGGTGGTATAATTCCACATTCCACACTTCCACAAAGCTAGCTCCATTTGAAGCTATGTATGGGGTCCCTCCAAGTAGGCTTCAGGCTTATAATCCTGATTTGACTTTCAATCAAACAGTGGATCAGCTGTTGCAAACTCGAGAACAGATTCTTCCTACACTCAAAACCAATTTATCTCTGGCTCAAGAGAGAATGAAGTTTTATTATGACAAGCATAGGACTGACAGGGAATTTTCTGTGGGGGATTGGGTTTATCTCAAACTCCAACCTTATAGACAGCAATCTATGGCAACCAGAAGGAATCTTAAACTTTCACCACGATATTTCGGGCCATTTCAGATCACTCATAGAATTGGCAAAATGGCATATCGATTATGTTTACTCTCGGATTCACTCATACATCCAGTTTTTCATGTTTCTGTCTTGAAGAAAAAAAATTGGGGATCAGTTTACACCTCTGTCTACCTTACCCCCAGTTGACTTGCAAGGGGAGTTAAGGCCTCGATCTGAGCAAATTTTAGAGAGAAGAAGTGTCAAGAAGGACAATAGAGCATTGGTGGAAGTCTTGATTCAATGGGAAGGTGCTAGGGTGGAAGATTGCACATGAGAACCTTACTGGAAGCTTCGGTAGCGATTCCCTCACCTTGTGGGCAAGGTGCTTTAAAGGGGAGTCTTGGTATGGTGAGATGGAAGGGTGCAAGGTGAGATGAGAAGGGAAAGCTTTTGTGTTGTATTCATAAGTCAGAAATGGAAAGGTGGTTGGTAACAGTTAGTTTTGTGCGAGAAGGTGAGAACGGTGCCGTGTGATGCAATTGGTTTCATTCTTTTAATAGAACATCTTCGTTTAATGTCTTTTTCTTCTTATTAATTGTAAACGCAATCGTTTTTACTTACGGGAACTACAATAAATGTTGTTAAAACAATGTCGTTTTGTTCAAACAATTACAGACTCGACTCTTCTCTCTTCACTTCATTCTTCTCTTCTTCCCTAATTCTGGAGAGTGACTTCTCGAACAAGTCAGTTTGGGTCCATTAAAGGACCAATGGTGGTTGTGGGTTTGCAGCATTTGAGAAGGGAGGACTGGACCGAGGTGGTACCGAAAACAAGGCTTAGGAAGTGGTACTGTTACCTAATGAACTATGTAACGATCGATCGAGCTGGTATTGACATACATCTAGGTTGATCGTAGAATTATCAGAAATTTTCCTAGTATTTCCAATAATTCTCTTGTCACAAATAAAATGCTTATTTGTGGCTTATTATAATTGCCTACAAAAATGACAATTTTTTTTATTAAAATGAGTCTATTGATCTTATCACAAATTAATAGTCATTCTAGTCGTAAATAATTAATCATAAATAGTCATTTTTCTTGCGGTACACACGCTCTAACAACCCCACAAGTCATCCACTTAAAAGGACCTTTCCCCTAGCGCACCACCACTCCTTATGTTGCGTCACCTGGGAAAGTGCATTGAGCCAATTATAAGAAGCATTTTATACAAAATTGAGCTCTAAATTTATTTTGAAAAAATAAAATGTTGGCGATTTTCATAGACATGAATTAACAAGAAAAGTTAAAAACTATATGAGAATTGGAAGGGACAAACATTTTGAATATGAGAATTTGAATAAAAAGTAACTGTGGAATCCATTAAAATGGATAGAGTAATACCAGATGTAGTATTAAAGTGTGAAGCTTAGCTCACTCTATTTGAAAAAGAGTGGGTTTCAACTTTAAAAAAGTATTTTTTTTTATCATGTAGGTCTCATTTTTATCCACTTTTTTTAATAGAAGCGCGTGGTGCTTACATACTATAATTGTATCTAGCATTTTTCAAATAAATATTATCTTGATCAATAATGGTTTAGATACAATTTTTTTTTTAAAAAAAAAGCTAATCGCACGCTTGGATACATTATTAATACATATGAATGAGCTAAATATTATGAGGAAAATGATACATGTATAATGTTTTTCACAATTCTTTATACAATTCTGTTTTAAATTAAATTTTTATAAAAACTAAATTTAAAATATAGTTGCAGAAAGAGTTGAACCTGTATCATTATACATATTATATATATACTCTAGTTAGTAGTCATCTCAATTGAAAGCAGGATCGAACCCATATATACTCTTCTCCCACAATATTTTTTCTCATTGTACAGATAGGACGTTACTTTAGAAAGGTGTGCTAGCTATTCCAAAGTTAATTCCAAATTATTAAAACTTGGAGTACTTCCTAGATCGTATACTAGCTAGGATCAATTTAACTGTTATATTTAAACTTATCTGCATTTGAAGATCGAGGTACGAAATATATATATTTTAAGTACATCATTGGTAAGTAGTTCGAACTTTAAATTTCCAACTATTTATAATTTTCTTCTATCAAATTATTTTTTCTATTTCTAGCTTGTCTAATTTCTCATGACAATTTGCAATTGAATAACGTTCTGGATCTGACTCCTTTTGTTTTTTCTGTACGAGGAGCACTAAAATGAAAAGCAATGGCTTATCTTTGCACGTAATTGATGATATAAGTCGATTACGATAATTACTAAGTTTTGTAGTGTTCTGATCATGATCGCTTTCCATGCACGTCCATCGGGGATCTTTTCATTAATGTTTATTCTTGTGCTTTGTATTCAAAATCATGTGAACGGGCAAGGGGGATTTTAAAAGAGATTTAATATTATTTTATCAAGAACAAAGAGACATGAGAACATTCATTTTTTTTATTTGTTTTGATTACACCATGAGTACAGAAGTTTGGAAAACTTTTGTTTTCTGTGTCAGAGAAATGAAGAAAAAAACAAAACTATTCTCTAATATTTTAAAATTTCTCGATCAGTGATTTTGGCAACGTAACGTACATATGTATAAATCATCACTGATCTAAAATATTTAAACAAATGAAAGTAATTAATTTTTAATTATAATATCCAGACTGCATGTTTTGCAAATACAAGATTCTTAGGCATGGCCAATATGTAAGAGTTTTATTTAAACTCAATGTCCCACACACCCATCTTGATAGAGTTTAAAATAATTCAAAACTTATCAGTTAATAGATGAGTTATAATGGGATAAAAAAACTCCTAAGAGATCAAATTAACTCTATATCTCTAATCACAGTCAAACACAAAGTCTTAGATTTCTTGATGATCAGAAGTCTATAAATAGCACTGAGGGGTTAAAGGATTCTCACTTACAATATCAGAGTGCCTTTAGCCATCGGGAGACACTTAGGAGGCTAAGTTGCTAGGGAGATCCTTCTCTCATAGTCAAATTAATTTTTTCATCAAAAAACACTGTCCTTTGGATGACAAATAAATTTACGAAAGGTGTTTATTTATTTTTTAAGTACCCATTCTGCATTAAAGAATTACGCAGTATTGCATGTGTTTCCGTATATAGCTTTATTATTATTTTCTCCTTTTTTTCGTTATACTGCTTCTGTGATAAGAAACTGAGTTGAACAACCGCATGTATGTATGTTGGTGGTTGAGGAAACTGAGTTGAGGAAAAGGGCCGTCATGTGGGTTAGCAGTATGCAGTGTATGGTGGCCGGTGTTACCATGTCGGTAACTCGCCACGTACGATGCCATGGAAAGGGGTGGCGTAAGGGCTGTGAAGCCCCAAATTAGTTGTTTTTCTCCAGTTTTGTTGGTACAAAAACTAGGAGGGTTGTTTGGCGCTGCGAGGAGGCTGAGAACCTCCTCGCCGGCACCTCTGGGTCGACACCGTAGAGGGCTTTAAAGCCCAATGACCATGGCGATTATTATGGTAAAACAAAAAACAAAAAAAATCTGAAATTTTATTTCTCTTTTATATACATGTTATTAATGTTAAAGCAAAATATTTTCCTTCATCTTCAGTGTTGCAGGCAAACTTGGGGTCAAGACCTTCCTATTTGTGGAAAAGCATTTGGCAAGCCCTAAAGATTCTTAATGATGGTCTCATTTGGAGGGTGGGGAATGGCAGTCAGATTCATATATGGCAGGATAGATGGATTCCAAGGACCAACTCGGGTATGATCCAATCTCAAATACAGACTTTGGATTCTAATGCTTTGGTTGAGGAATTAATTGATAAACAGAATGCTTGGTGGAATGTCCAACTGGTCCAGTCTGTTTTTAATGAAACGGAGGCTGCAGCAATTTTACAGATTCCAATTAGTGTGTTGGGAAATCCAGATAGACTGGTATGGAGAGGGACTAACAATGGCTTATTTTCTGTCAGAAGTTCTTATCATCTCTATATGGAAACAACCTGTAGTGGTTTTGGTGAGACCTCTACCCGAGCTGAGTATGATCCCTGTTGGAAAGAACTATGGGCTTTACCTGTTGCTAACTCTGTCAAGAATTTCATGTGGAGAGCTATTTCAGATTCACTTCCAACTAAGGTGAATCTTTATAAAAGAAAGGTGATTGCAAGTAATTTATGTCCTATCTGTTTGTTAGAACCTGAATCCGCTGGGCATATTCTATGGGCATGTCCTGCTGCAATGGATGTTTGGATGATGGGTGATAAGGGTATGCAGAAAATGGCTGTTACTGATGTTGATTTTGCTCAGATATTTAAACAGATGCTTGATAGGTTGAAAGGAAGGGATCTTGCTTGTTTTGCATATGTAGCACATGCATTATGGCATAGAAGGAATTCCTTAATTCATCAAGAGCAGTTTATTTCACCCAGAATTTTATTTCAGCATGCTATACATGAATGTGATCTATATCAGCAAGCTATGGAGGCCACTACTAGTAACCTTGTCTCAGGTTCAAATATTGCAGTAAGATGGGAAGGCCCAACTGAGGGGTATATCAAAATCAACTGGGATATTGCAGTGCATAATCACGCAAATAAGATTGGAATTGGCATTGTGCTTAGAGACTGGGAAGGATCTGTGTTACTAAGCTCAATGAAGCCTATGTTTTTCTGTTCCAATGCAGATATAGCTGAAGCAAGGGGGTTGTTTGAAGTAGTAAAACTATGTAAGGATCTCGGGCTGCTTAAGTGCTTGTTTGAAGGAGATTCTTCAAATGTTGTGTCTGCAATTCATAACCGAAGGGAGCTTGATTATAGTAAAAATCCAATCATAGCAGATATTATAAAACTGTTGGATGGTACTGATTGGAGGGTGGAACATGTTAAGAGAAATGCCAACCAAGTTGCACATGCACTTGCAAGAGCTGCAGTATCGCTAGATGAAGAAAGAATTGATATTGATTCTGTTTGTTCTTCTATTTCTGATCTTGTAATGGCTGATTGCCAACATTATTCATGAATATATATGAGTACTTCTATTTCAAAAAAAAAAAAAAACGAACTTGTGGTTGAGAAGTTTGAAAGGGAAATGGTATTCGTATTATGCAAAAAATAAAAAATAAAAATAAAAATAAATGAATTAAATTTTATTAAATTTTCTATACATGTTATTATTGGTATATACCTGTATTAAATTAAATTTTATGCATGTTACTATTGTTAAATACATGTATTAAATTTTATTAAATGTCATATTCATGTTATTATTGTTAAATACATGTATTAAATCTTCTGAACATGTTATTATTAAATACATGTATGATTGTTTATTTTGGCTCTCATTATCATGCTATGTATATTTGTTTATCTAATATGAGGCCAATGATTTATATCAAAATTAAAGAAAAGATTGGTTGTCTAAAGGTACAAGATTTTCTTAATTTTGGTGAAAAATCAATAAACTCCATAGTAAGGTGGATAAAGTTGGAGTGAACAATTTGTGTGTCAAGATCTACTCCCAAAGGAAGGTCTTGATGACATTACTAGTTCATCCATTAAAGTAAAAGTTGAGGTGAACAATTTGTATGCTAGAGTTTACTCCCAAAGGAGAAATCTGGTGATACAGCTAGTTCATCCATATAATTTAAAGTTGGAAGGAACACTATGTATGCCAGAGTTTACTCCCAAAGGAGAATTCTGGTGATACAGCTAGTTCATCCACATAGTTTAATAGTGGTGAGAACACTTTGTGCATCAA
Source organism: Juglans regia (assembly GCF_001411555.2). Lineage (NCBI taxonomy): Eukaryota > Viridiplantae > Streptophyta > Magnoliopsida > Fagales > Juglandaceae > Juglans > Juglans regia. The sequence goes on from NC_049910.1 coordinate 28,563,426, forward strand.
GATATACTCCCAAAGGAGGGTCTTGATGACACTATTAGTTCATCCATAATTGATTAAATTCTGATTATTGTTTCTGAGTGTCAAACTCAAAGCATTAATGTGATTAAAATGCTTTTCTTGCAGTAGGTATTCGAATATCTTTACAATGTTTTCTGTACGGAATTGACTCTACTATAGAGAAACATGAGCATGTCAAATTTATACTACGAGTTTTAGACTCTGGTTTATCCATTTTAAGTCTTAACATCAATTATTATTAAGAAAAGTGATAAGGGTCAGAAAAGTACAATGGTTTAGAATATTGGATTAATTACTACATATCAAACTATAGGAATTTCTTAGTTTTGTACATAATGGTTTAGTTCAGAGGCATTATTATTTCATTAAAGTAATGAGATATGAAAAAGTTGGTAGTATGATTGTTAGCTAGATACAAATTTATTTTGCTAATTTGTATGAAAAACAATTTGTATCTTTTGGGAAATGAAGGAAATGATGGTGATGAAAATATAAGAATTGTGTCAATTGAAGTTTGAAAGAAACAATGACACATGAAGGTTTATGTGCCATAAGCATGAGACATGATTCGAAGGGAAGGGTAGAGGCATTTTTTCTGTATAAGTTTTGAATCAGATCTTATACATGTTTATACATTCTTTTAGATTGAACTTGAGTGCAAATGTTCATATGTATTTTGTCCGTATAAGTTTCAAATCAAACTCTATAAATATTGATACTTATTTTAGTAGTTGAACTCGAGTACAAATGTTCAAATTTTTAAATTGTTTCAAAATGCCATTTATGTTTGTTCCAATTTTTCTTCCAATAAAATTTGTATTTATCATGCCTTCGTATTTGTATTTTTGTTAAAAGTTTTTCATTTTCACTCGTGAAGCATGTATTGGAACCAATTTAAAAATGAATATTGAAATTTTTTTGCAATTTATGGCATAGAATTTGCAACATAATTTGTGACATAAAAGTTTAGAGAATATCTTCAAGAAAGGTTGTAGAGATTAGTAAATTAAATATTTTCCACATTTAGATTTTCTAATCTTAGGATTTGTATTGATTTGTATAAAAGGAAAGCAAATCAAATATATTAAGAAAAGATGGTACAAGGAATAGAGAGTTTCTTGAGATAATGCATATAGACACATGTAAATCTTTTCTCTATAATGTTTCATAGATATAAGTATTTCATTACTTTTGAAACACCCCGTATTTTAGTATATTTTTAATTGAATGATTATTTTAATTAATTTAAATATTGGTTCTATTGTTTGAAAATTTATTGGGTTTCTCGTTGGTTTATTTCATGATTTTTTAAGTTGTGAAATCTATTTTGGTGTGCTTTCTTAATATTAAACATTGTTCATTATTTAAATTGCTCTTTATTTTAAATTAGTTTATTGTCAGATTTAATTATTTTATTTTCTTTTAATCACTACATTTAAATTATTTTTATTTAACTTGCTATTTTGAAATCGTTTCCGTTGGATCATTTTTGTGACCCAAGATGTGAGAATTGGATCTCATTTATTTCCCTTCATTTTTTCTTTTGCTCTTTTTCTTTTCTTTTTCCCACATTTTTTTTCTTTTTTCTCTCTTTCTCTCTCTTCTCTTTCCCGCGCGCAGACTCCCTCCCCATCAGTTTCGTCGCCCTCCAACCACTGCCGCCGCATGCCGCCGTGGTCGACACCGCCCCTCCCATTCTCTCCCTCTCCGGCCGGCGACCACCCCCTTCATTCCCAGCCCCTCCCACGCCACCATTAGCCTCCACGCACGGCTTAAAGCCGCAGCCACCATTTACTCCAGCGCCCCCGTCGCGCCACCTCCGGCCACCATTTCTTCACCACTTCATCCTCGATCTCCAAGAAACCCAATGCACCCGACTCTAGCTCCGATCCGCCACCGGTGAATTACATCCAACTCCATTTTTGTTTTGGGTATTTTTGCACTTCAAACACCCTCTACGCCGCCACCCACGACCAACCACCACCACCACTAGCTTCACCGACATCCTTAAGCCATACCCTATCAATCTCGGGTCTTCGTTTGCACCCGTTCAAAAGTGGGTTTTTGAGACCCGCGGCCACAGTGCATTTGACACTATTATGCCGCTGCGTTGCCACTTCTTGCAGCTCCGTGATCCTTCAGAAATTATTAAACAGCATTGTAAGTATTTTCCCAAATAAATTTTGAGATTTAAATCTATTTTTGCGTTAACTCAATTATTTACTGTGATTGGTTGGTTGTGTCGGACTAAGTCCGAGGAGTACGGGGGTCGGATGGATTGGAGAATGAAGTGGTTTGTGTGATTGAATTGTGTTGACATTTGTTGGTTGTTGGATAGTGTTGTTGTGTTGTGTTCATTGCATTTGCACGCATGTTCATATTTGTAACTGAAAACTGGGTTTTCGCATGATTGCATGCATTTTCATGTGTTTATTTGAAAACTGGGTTTTCATGTGAGAAATGATTTTGAGTATGCTTGAAATGTTTGAATTGACTAGCCTGAGAAAAAAGGAAAGAGACTGTAGGGATGGTGGTAAGCAGGGATGGTGGTAGAGTCCCGCCTGTGATTCCTGCCTACAATGCACGTGGTAGGGATGGTTGTTGTGTCCCGCCTGTTCCTGCCTACGGTGCATGCGGTAGGGATGGTGGTATAGTCCCACCTGTGATTCCCGCCTATAGTGCTCTGATATGTATTCATTATGTGGGAAGGAACTGTAGGGATGGTGGTAGAGTTCTGCCTGCGATTCCCGCCTATGGTGCACGGGGTAGGGATGGTGGTAAGCAGGGATGGTGGTATAGTCTCGCCTGTGATTCCCGCCTACAGTGTCTGATAAATGGTTGGATTTTTGTGTAAATCATTTTCTAGGAAAATGTCGGATTTTATGTTTTGGCTAAAATGAGATTTTTAGTGAGTGTTGGAAAATAATCATTTTTGGGAAAAATGAGGTTTTGGGATCTGTTAGTTGGTTGCTTTAATGCGCTTTTTTCTCGAGGGTTGTTTGGATTATTACTTACCTGCGGTACCGTTTTATGGTATCGCAGATTTTGATGCAGATGAGGATGGCGAATCTTTGTCTTTTGGTTCCGTTGGAGGAGCGACTTGGGTTTGCTCTCGTGTATCGAGATTTGCTTTATTACCTGTTTATGTATTTGCCCTTTGTGGTATTTTGGGATAACTGTATAATTTTTTAAGGGTAATTTATTTTGGATACTTGTATTTAAATTTTTGGTACTTAGTTGACTTATTTATATTATCGGCTGCGACTTTTGTTGTCCAGTTTTGCATCTTGCACACACTTGAGCACATTTCGTTGGGATGCGTGACCTGTGTTGTCATCATCCCGACGTCACGATTCTCGTGTTCCTGTACGTGGGAGTCAGGACGTCACAGGTGGTATCAGAGCAGTTCGACTCTGGGTAAAACCACATGTCCTGTAGGTGCAGTACCAGAAATTTTTTTTTAAATTGTACTTTGAAATTATTTTGTTGGGAGTATTTTATTTGAATTGTTCTATTTATTTTATTGTACGTTACTTTGTCTGTTTGTTTATTTTATTTTATGTTATTTTATTTTATTTAGTTATTTTATTTTATGGTAGGTTATTTTATTTGTTTTAATTATTTTATTGTGTACTACGTCATTTGTTTTATTCATTTTGTCTTATGATATTTTATTTGGTTGGTTTTATTCTATTTTTTTTTATGTTATATTGTTGTATTTTATTTTATTTTGCTATAATTGTATTTTAATTTGTTTTGAGTTGAAAGTGGGGTTAAAGGTTACGCTATGGCAGGAAGATGATACGATCGAGAATGTCATTGTTAGGTATAAATATTTAGTCTAGTAGGCTTGAACTTTTATCGACTTGGTTTGCTTTTGTAATCTTGAGGCATGATGGGAACGGCTTGGTTTGGGTGATCTCTTTGGGGAGTAGGATAATTGAGGTTTTAGATTTCGTGGAGATTCGACATGAGGCTTTAGAATAGGGGGTTGTAAGTTCAACGAACTTTAAGGATAAATTTACAAGAATTTCACCTAAGGTTTAAGGTTTTGCAAACTTTAGGAAATGATTTGTTGTCATTTAATGTTTTAGATTTTAAAAGCTTCGGGAGTTGATTGTTTTATTATTAGATATAAGTTTGTCAATTTTACAGATTTCAGAAGGTGATTCTTATATAATTTAAGGTTTTAGAATTGCAGATTCGAATGACTGATTTGTAATAAGACTTGAGTTTTTAATTCTGCAGGCTTGGTGTGCAAGCTTGATTTATTTTTGAGATTGGTTAGTCTGTGACCATTAAATAGGAATTTTCAAGGAGAATATTTCTTTGGGGATTGAAGGTATTAATATGGTTCGTGTATTTTTTTTAGGATTGAAGATTTGGTTCGAATTGGGGAAAATAATTGTTATTAGTTCAAGGTTTTAGTGGCAGGTTCTAGGATTTGATCCATATCAAATTTAAGGATAATTGTTGGTGCAGATTCAGGAATGAATTCTTGGTGAGTTTGAGGAAAGTGTGTAATAGTTCATGGTTTTGGGAGATCAATAAATTTTCTACCTAATGTTGTGAGACTTTTCTGGTTAATAGGTATTGAGCTACCTTGTAGTCAATGGTGTTATGATATCATATAATTAAGGATTCAAACCTTGTGTTGATCTTAAGGGATTATTGGTGATTTGAAAATTTGAGATGATACTTGTAATTAGAGATTAAACTTTTGGTGGTGCAGATTTAAGATATAATTCTTGTTGATTTTGAGGGAATAGGTCTGACTGATGGAAATGTTTATTGATGGTTAACTTTGAAAGTGGCTAATAGGTTACCAACTTGTAGAATACAATGAAGGTTTGTGAGTTTTATCATAGGTGTCGATTGAGGTTAGCGCAGTTCGTGTTACGAAAATAATAATAATCATTGGGTTTTACTGAGTGTCGTATTAATATTGTTGTGGGAATTGAGATTTTGGATTACATGACTGCCCTAGGAGTAATAGACGTGATGTGTCAATGGGACGCTAATGCGAGCATAATGGAATCATCTATAGGAGTAGACTTGGGAGTGCATTACTCATGCTTGTTGGGAGTTGTTGATGGTATGGTCTTTTCGAGCGTGTTTTGGGTTGTATCTTGTATCCTGCTTTGGTGTTAATGTTTGACCTTACAAATTTCGAGGACGAAATCTTATTTTAAGGGGGGAAGGATGGAACACTCCGTATTTTAGTGTATTTTTAATCGGATGATTATTTTAATTAATTTAAATATTGGTTCTCTTGTTTGAAAATTTATTGGGTTTCTCGTTGGTTTATTTTATGATTTTTTAAGTTGTGAAATCTATTTTGGTGTACTTTCTTAATATTAAACATTGTTCATTATTTAAATTGCTCTTTATTTTAAATTAGTTTATTGTGGGATTTAATTATTTTATTTTCATTTAATCACTACATTTTAATTATTTTTATTTAACTTGCTGTTTTGAAATCGTTTCCGTTGGATCATTTTTGTGACCCAAGATGTGAGGATTGGACCTCATTTCTTTCCCTTCACTTTTTCTTTTCCTCTTTTTCTTTTCTTTTTCCCTCATTTTTTTTCTTTTCTCTCTCCCTCTTCTCTTTCCCGCACGCGGCCTCCCTCCCTGTCAGTTTCGTCGCCCTCCAGCCACTGCCGCCGTGCGCCGCCATGGTCGACACCGCCCCTCCCATTCTCTCCCTCTCCGGCCGGCGACCACCCCCTTCATTCCCAGCCCCTCTAGCGCCACCGTTAGCCTCCACGTACGGCTTAAAGCCGCGGCCACCATTAGCTCCAGCGCCGTCGTCGCGCCACCTTCGGCCACCATTTCTTCACCACTTCATCCTCAACCTCCTAGCAACCCAATGCACCCAACCCCAGCTCCGATCCGCCACCGGTGATGTACATCCAACTCCATTTTCGTTTTGGGTATTTTTGCACATCAAACACCCTCTACACCGCCACCCACGGCCAACCACCACCACCACCAGCTTCACTGATATCCCTAAGCCCTACTCTATCAATCTCGGGTCTTCGTTTGCAACCGTTCAAAAGTGAGTTTTTGAGACTCGCGACCACAGTGCATTTGACACTATTTTGCTGCTGCCTTCGAAAATTATTAAATAGCACTGTAAGTATTTTCCCAAATAACTTTTGAGATTTAAATGTATTTTTGCGTTAACTAAATTATTTACTATGATTGGTTGGTTGTGCCGAACTGAGTCCGAGGAGTACGGGGGTCAGATCTATTAAGAATGAAGTGGTTTGTGTGATTGGATTGTGTTGACATTTGTTGGTTGTTGGATATTGTTGTCGTGTTGTGTTCATTGCATTTGCACGCATGTTCATGTTTGTAATTGAAAACTGGGTTTTTGCATGATTGCATGCATGTTTATGTGTTTATTTGAAAACTGGAGTTTCATGTGAGAAATGATTTTGAGTATGCTTGAAATGTTTGGATTGACTGGTTTGAGAAAAAAGGAAAGAGACTGTAGGGATGGTGGCAAGCAGGGATGGTGGTAGAGTTCCGCCTGCGGTTCCCGCCTACGGTGCACGCGGTAGGGTTGGTGGTAAGCAGGGACGGTGGTTGTGTCCCGCCTGTGATTCCCGCCTACGGTGCATGCGGTAGGGATGGTGGTAAGCTGGGATGGTGGTATAGTCCCGCCTATGATTCCCGCCTATAGTGCAGTGATATGTATTCATTATGTGGAAATGAACTGTAAGGATGGTGGTAAGCAGGGATGGTGGTAAAGTCCCGCCTACAATTCCCGCCTACGGTGCACGCGGTAGGGATGGTGGTAAGCAGGGATGGTGGTTGTGTCCTACCGGTGATTCCCGCCTATGGTGCATGGGGTAGAGATGGTGGTATAGTCCCGCCTGTGATTCCCTGCCTACAGTGTTTGATAAATGGTTTGGTTTTTGTGTAAATCGTTTTCTGGAAAAATGTCGGATTTTATGTTTTGGCTAAAATGGGATTTTTAGCGTGTGTTGGAAAATAATCATTTTCGGGGAAAATGAGGTTTTGGGGTCTGTTAGTTGGTTGCGTTAATGCGTTTTTAAATCGAGGGTTGTTTGGATTATTACTTACCTGCGATACCATTTTATGGTATCGCAGATTTTGATGCAGATGAGGATGGCGAATCTTTATCTCGAGGGTTGTTTTGGGGTTGCTTTCGTGTTTCGAGATTTGCTTTATTACCTGTTTATGTATTTTCCCTTTACGGTATTTTGGGATAACTGTATAATTTTTTAAAGGTAATTTATTTTGGATACTTGTATTTAAATTTCTAGTACTTAGTTAACTTATTTATATTATCCGCTGTGACTTTTGTTGTGCACTTTTGCATCTTACACACACTTGAGCACATTTCGTTGGGATGCATGACCCGTGTTGTCATCATTCCGACGTCACGATTCTTGCGTTCCTGTACATAGGAGTCGGGACGTCACAACTTTCATAGATGATTTTCATAGTATGGATATATCTATCTGCTACATGAGAAGTTTCAAGCCATTAGTAATTTTTGAGGCACTTCTCATGGGGAGGAAATAAAGCTAGGTAGAAAGGTGAAAATCATTGAATTGGATTGAAGTAGTGAGTGCCAGAAAAATATTATGAGTCTGGTTATAATCTTAACCTATTTTTGTAACTTCTTGAAAAAATGTGTAGTAAAATTATTAAAGACAATGATATATATCTTAAATTGTGTTTCCAATAAGTAGTCTCAAAGACTTTTGAGTTGTGGAACTTGATTTAAGGCTTATACATGTATGAATAGTCAATCTAAAGTAAGACTTTACAAATGAAATGAAAGAAAGTTGGATCGTATAATACTTAATGGGTACATTATTGATTACTCAGGGAGATCTAAATTATTTAGGTCGTATTATCTTTATTCATAGTTTGGATATTGAGGAAATTGAAATGTCAGATTCCTTATGGTTGGAAACATCAGTGGGAGTATAGAAACTAGGGATGTGATTATTGTAAAGTGCATTTTTGTACTTTGGAAATGCTTATAGTTCATTTATAATTATCTTAATGATAACATGTAACAACAAGCAACTGATCATTTACCTCATCAGAGAAACACCACTGTAGAATTGGCCATGGAGACATCAGAATAGGTCATATGATCTTCTTGATTTTATTTTTGGCTGGGTTGCGTGGTGTTTTTTCAAATTTTGAATTTGACATAAAAATAAATGAAGGTTCGTATATGTTTAACAAGTTATAGAAATAAGTGATTGAAATCCATGAATCAATGTAAAGTCTATAATTTCATCTAAATTGTTTGAAATATATAAAAGTCGAATGTAAATGGGTGTTGGAGACAAAACCCTGACTTTAAAAGACAATGTTAAACGATATAAAGTTAGACTTGTAATCAAGGATTTAACTCAGAAATGAACATTGATCAGAAAAAGATTTCTAATAAACTTAAAAGAACTCATTAAGAATCACTATGACATGAGTAGCTCATTATGGTCTAGAGTTACATCAAAGAGATATGAAAACAATTCTAGAATAAAAGTCTGAAGTTTACAAGAAACGAATAAAATGATTAGTTAAAAGAGGTAATAGATTTTCTGAAAAATTGGGATCTGAAATTTGAAAATACCAATATTGTTTTGGAATTACGAAAAATATTGTTAATATATATACTTGTAAGTCAGTGGGAGTATATTTGTATTTATAGTCATGCATGTATATGACTTTAGCAAGTATGAATTATGGTTTGTAGTATGGTATTAAAGTTATGTCACTAAGGAACTTTAAAAATGAAATTATGAACGAGACATCTTTTGTATTTGGGATTTAATTTTAATACCAAAACGATGAGTGTTAAGATTATCTCAGTATAGTTGCATAGACTTTTGAAAGATTTTACATGAAGAGTTATTGTTCAATAGATGCTTTAAAAATAAAATGTGACATGCTCAGTATTTTACATTATCCTCAAAATGATAAGGTTGTTAAAGAAATTTTATATATGATTCTTCTAATAAATATGATGATTGCACAAACTTGTATAAGGTTGAATGTTAGTTTTCAGTTGACATTCTTGGTTGTTGCCATAGCAATCTAAGGATGTTTGACCCCAAAGCTGTGAAAAAAAAAAGAAAAAAAAAAGAAGTGCAATATTATTTGCAAGAAATTAAAGAGTATATTGTTGCTTTAAGAAGAATTGATACTCTTAAGGTAACTGGATATTCAGATCATATTTGTGGGATTACTCTAATGATAGAAAATACAATTATGGTTATGTATTTTGCTATCTATTAGAGTTATTTTATGAAAAAGTATGAGGCAAATCTCTTACTACTTCATGTGCAATAGGGAAGAAGTTTGTGGTATGCTTTGAGGCCACAATGTATGGTATCTGACTGAGGAAATTTGTCTTAGGACTTGGAATTGTCGACTTATAGCCAAGCCACTAAGAAAGTATTGCAAGAATTCTTCTATATATATTTTTTCTCCGAATGATAAGTATTTAATGAAAATTTAAATACATAAGTGTTAAGGAGAAAATACAGAAACAAATATGTTCATAACAATAGTGTGTTAATGATTATACTTTAAGGGACATGTTGAAAAAATGGGTCATATGCTTATACCCATGATGTGAACATGTGAAAGAGATCATTGATATGCTGAGTATTTTGTTACTGGAAATTGAAAGAAATCTATTATAGTTGTTTCTGTTTTCTTGTCTTTCCACTTTATATGTACATAGAATGGTGTGGATGAATGACGACAAGATAATATCTACGATAGACATGAATTGGAACCCAAGGTATTACAGTATTAGCCTTAATTATCCCAATTAAAGATCGTGTTAAATTAAGTTACTAGTGTCGTGGTACATGGAAGTGAGTTTGTTGATCATATAACAGAGGACCGCCATGACTCACATTGGTAGCTCGTTTAACATTGATATTACGGAACTCATGAAATGTATTTTAAGCTATGAAAGTTTCAGGAAATGAATTTGCGCAGTATGATTAATTTCCTATGATAAACTCATGAATAAAAAATATTATTTTATGGGCGTATGGGCCAAGTGGGAGAATGTAAGAGTTTTATTTAAACTCAATGTCCCACACACTCATCTTGATAGAATTTAGAATAGTTCAAAACTTATCAGGTAATAGATGAGTTATAATGAGATAAGAAAACTCTTAAGAGATAAGATTAATTATATATCTCTAATCACAGTCAAACACAAAGTCTTAGATTTCTTGATGGTCAAAAGTCTATAAATAGCACTGAGGGGTTAAAGAGTTCTCACCTACAATATCAGAGTGCCTCTAGCCATCGGGAGACACTTAGGAGGCTAACTTGCTAGGGTGATCTTTCTCTCATAGTCAAATTAATTTCTTCATAAAAAAGATGGAGAAAGATATGTATTTAATTATCATTGTTTTATTATTGTGGATCATAGAAAATCAAAGATCCAATTATTAATGTTCATGTTAAAATATTTAACACAATATCCTTAAATTTTTGTCAAAAACTCACGTATACAATGTCCACAATGGAGAGAGGAGGGTGGATGAAACTATTTGAGTAAAACCTCAACACATATTGCTTTATCTTAAAAAAGTGTTAGTTTGGTTGTGGTTTGACATCATAATGGCTTTGTTTGGTCACTCATAGAGTTGTGGTAAAATCCGATCACATAGTGGTGCACCAATTATTTCCTGTTAAAATGAGCATTTTCTGCTACGTAGTGTGATCAATATTTCCTGCTAAAACGAGTTGTGGCCAAATCTGGCCTCATGGTAGTGTTCAACGTGGCCTTAGCTTGTCAGCTAGCCGAATCTGGTCATCCCAAGATAATTAGAGTAGGCGTGCTAGCTAGGTGGTGGTGGGTTTGTTGAGAGGGTGGGGGAAGGCCTCTCCTTCACGCGATTAGCAACTGTCTTTTTTTCTATTTCCAATTATTTACTTTTAGAAATTAATTGTTATAATTTTTATTTTAAATACTACTTCAAAAATAAAGAAAACTTAATTTTAAATATTGCAGTCTTACGAAGTGCAATGTTTAATTTATTAGTTATGATGAATGAGATTTGTAATCAAGGGGTTTCATGATTAAGAATTTTTGAAATAATGCACAAACGCAGAATCTCAATCTGACCAACACACACAGAGTATTCAACAAGTGAATAGTTTGTGAATAGTAGTCTACAGTTTGTAAATAGTAGTAAACTATTTGTGAATAGTAGTCTACTGTTTGTGAATAGTATTAAAGTAATATTGGATGGTCTCAGCAGCCAACCATAAACTAAGTGAGCTGATGGAGAATGTGGATTGCCATATTGCAGTTTTACGAAGTGCAATGTTTAATTTATTAGTTATGATGAATGAGATTTGTAATCAAGGGGTTTCACGATTAAGAATTTCTCAAAGAATGCACAAATGCAGAATCTCAATTTGACCAAAGCACACGGAGTATTCAGCAAGTGAATAGTTTGTGAATAGTAGCAGTATACGATTTGTAAATAGTAGTAAACTATTTTGTGAATAGTAGTCTACTGTTTGTGAATAGTATTAAAGTAGTATTGGATGGTCTCAGCAGCCAACCATAAACTAAGTGAGCTGATGGAGAATCTGGATTGCCATATTGCAATTTTACGAAGTGCAATGTTTAATTTATTAATTATGATGAATGACATTTGTAATCAAGGGGTTTCATGATTAAGAATTTCTCAAAGAATGCACAAATGTAGAATCTCAATCTAACCAAAGCACACAAAGTATTCAACAAGTGAATAGTTTGTGAATACGGTTTGTAAATAGTAGTCTACTGTTTGTGAATAGTATTAAAATTGTATTGGATGGTCTCAGCAGCCAACCATAAACTAAGTGAGCTGATGGAGAATGTGGATTGCCATATTGCAGTTTTACGTAGTGCAATGTTTAATTTATTAGTTATGATGAATGAGATTTTTACTCAAGGGGTTAATTCATGATTAAGAATTTCTCAAAACATAATGCACAAATGCAGAATCTCAATCTGACCAAAGCACATGGAGTATTCAACAAGTGAATAGTTTGTAAATAGTAGTCTATGGTTTGTAAATAGGAGTGAACTGTCTGTGAATAGTACTATTAAAGTACTATTGGATGGTCGCAACAGCCAACCATAAACTAGGTGAGCTGATCGAGAATGTGGATTGCCAGTCTCTTCGAAGGTGGAATGGGATGAGAATCCAAATTAATTAGGGTCATGAATATCTAGATTCTCTCGCTTCAATCTATTAGGCCAAATCGGATAATCTTTTAAATTTCAATATCAAGTTTGTTTTGATTTGGAACTCAAAACTACTCATCCCGTTGTTTAATTAGCTGTAGATTGTGTGTGTCAGTGTGAAATATGAAAGTCATACTACGTACTTCAAAAATCGAGTGTTGCATGCAGTGTGCTTTTTTCTTCCTTAGCCTCTGATCTGTCTGGCGTCCATTTCGAAATCTAGGTAAAAACAACACACATGGTATAAGAGAAATAAGGAGGCAAAGATCCAGAGCTAGGAACTGCGTTAAGTTGTAAGCAGCTTAATTGGTAATCTATATAGATATAATGCTGGATCGAGTTTATTTTGTTCTTTCCTTATTGATCAAATGGTTTAATGTGCACTGGATGTTTATAGTCTGGATGCACCAACTACTACATGTATAAAGATATATAAATGGCAGCTATACCGTGTGTATGTGTATATATATATAGTTATAGTTGTTGGCTTCGATAATATTCTTGGTAAGTGTGAATTAAACAATCTCAACTTTTGAAAGCAGCAGTATTACCCACCAATGAACCAAAGCTTCAAAGATATAGATATATGATTACATTGTACAAATGACACAAGTAGTAGTTTAAAATTTATTTCTTTCCTTTTGTCCTTTTAGAGACATGACATACATATATACGACTTTGGTCTAGCATCTTCAGTTTATTTCATATATATGTATATGTATGTATGTATGTATGTATGTATGTATGTATGTATGTATGTAAGTATGTATATTGTGAATAAGAAAATGGAAATTAAGATAGTTTTCACGAGAAATCAAAAACCAGGTCCCAATGCAAAAGTTGGCTTATGCAAGAAAAATTACAAACTAATTTATTTTGTTTGGTTGCTGTTGATGCCTTAAATAGGGATACTTGAACACCCCAATGGAGTCTAAAACCACATGACTACATGACCTATAGTTTAAAAAGACTAGTCAATGGTATAATTTGAGTTCTATTAAAACATTATAAAGAGCAAGAACTACTCATTTCCAATTAATGTGAGATTTCATACACTACCTATGTACCATTATCACTTATCATTCAATATGGGGTATCACAATCTCCCCTTACATTTCCGACATCCTCGTCGAGCCCATCCATCGTAGGTGTCACGACTCAAGTATAACATTTCTGGTTGGGATATGTTCTAATAACATTTGTAACACCCCAATGGAAGGCTCAAACCACATGGGTTATACTTCAAAAGTACTAGTCAATTGTACAACTGGATCCCCATTGGAAGTTGGACCATGATTATAAAGAGTAAGAACTTCTCATTCCTAATCAATGTGGGATCTCATATACCACATACCCTTATCATTTATCATTTAATATGGGATATCATACATACAATAATAAGATGATCATAATTTATTTTAGCCGCTAACCTAAGGATAACTACTAATACATGCCATCGCATAACGGAATACATCATGAGGACATTTTGTAACGCCCCGACCCTGGAGGTCTAGGGAGTTAACTCCTGCCACCTAATAATCAACTCCAATAATGCTAATATATATCCAAAATCCAAAATAGCTACTTCCAAAGGCTCCAAATCAAACGTAAAACACTCTAAATTTAATTAACCACACATACTCATATATTAGATCCTCAATACAGTAACCCAAATAAAATAGATCAACTTCACTACATGTCTCAAACAACATAATAGAATGAAATAGAATTTACGTAAGTCTCTATAAACCGTCTAAACATACTGAAATCAAACTACTAAACAAATAAATCCACCAACGGCACTGGTAACCCGAGACACCCAACTACTATCCATAGCTAATCTTGCCCACAAACTCTATTACTAATCCTCAGCTGAATCATCAAAGTCATCTGAAAATATTGTGAAGATAAAGGATGAGAGTTATCAACAACTCAGAAAGCAGAAAACTTATATTAGCATATAAACATGAGCATTTATAAAGTTCGGTATACAGAACAAAACATTTATTTTCGGAATGCAGAAACAACATATTTACTTTCAGAATGCATAAACAGAACTTGGTACAAAACATCATAGTGAAATTTTCAGAAAACAAACTTATTCCTAGAAAGAGAATCCTTTCGCATATCCAAACTGAAACATCATATTCATATCATCTCATAGCATCACATCGGGACAAATACAATGTTTAACCCCCGTGATAGGGTTATAAACCACCATTATACCCTTGGTTGGGTCGTAAACCATATTTCACTCCCATGGTAGGATTATAAACCACCATTATACCTATGGCTGGGCCGTATTCCATGTTTCACCCCTGTGGTAAGGTTATAAACCACCATTATACCTATGGCAGGGCCTTAACAGAAACATAACAAAACAACATCAGAACCAGATCATATTCAAATATAGAATCAGAAACTCATGCCCAGGTTTTCAAATGTCACATCACATCAAAATCGAAAACTGAACAGCTTCAGATCATTTCATATGTTGGAAATAAACAGAATCAAAACATCCTCATTTATTCACGGTAAAAATTTTTAGATTTTTATATTCGCTCTTTTTGCATAGTTCAGAAACAAAATGCACAAAATTAACTCATGTCTATACCATTCATGACAGAAAATACTTTATCTTATAAAGCATTTATGTATATGCAGAACAAACATCTGAGGCCGTTTTCAGATTTCTTTTCAAAAACAAACATGCTTATTTTCAAAGTCAACATCATTTTATTTCTTTTGTGCAAAATTAGAATATAAACCCCTTTTACCTGACTTCCGTGTATTATCTACACCTTGAGTCGGAACTCTAGCAATAACACCACCAAAACAAAACATATACCCAACATTCAATAAACCAATCCAGTAAGCTCCTATTTATTGAGTAATAAAGCAAAACAGCCCCTTTTTAACACAATATCTATCATAAAATTAAACCCGAACAGTCCCTTCATCAAACCATTAGCATTTAAACCCCTACACAGCCACTAAAATCTCCACGCAGCAGCCAAACACAACTCATACATCTTACCTCTTACCAACATGCATTTAATCATAGACAACCAAAACTGAAAACACCACTCCACCCTTGGCCACCACTATTCCCAACTAGCTATGTAATTATAAAGCCCACATCCACCACATCAATTTCATATTATCCGCATTTCAATCCAACCAAGTGATTCCAGAAAATATCACACTCACTACACAACTAAACATAAAAGTCTTCACATAAAAACTAAAATACAGATTATAATATCAAGTGTGTATATATATAAAAAATATATTATTGCTATAGATTAACATACCTAAATTCACGAGTTTAGTACGATGAAAATGAAAGCGAGCAGACGTTGCCTAAAGATTATGTTAATGCCCTATAACACAACGTTGCAGTGTTACTTGTGATTTACACTTGCAGTTAATGAACATCACTATCAAATGTTTCAGAAGGGCATTACCTAATAAAATCTCAAACGACTTCACACAACCCCGATTTGAAGCAACCGACAGTATTCTAAAACCAAAACTCACTGAAATCTAGTGGAAGAGATAGTGATCTGCACGAAGAGAGATTTAGTGGTCCAAGTGTGTGCACGGAGAACCAGAACAATGAGGGTATGTGCGTGAACAATGGAAAAAAAAATATGAGAGTGAGATCAGATAGTGGAATGGAGATTTACCAACGTTAGGATTTTCGATGAGAGGGCTTGATGGCAACAAATCTGGGTTTACTCCAGTGGCCGGACCTAGGAGCACCAAAAATTTGAAATCGCGAGAGGGAGAAAAAGGGAGGTCTGCACTTTAGAGAGAAAAGGAGTTCAAGAGCATGTTACGGTGAAATAATCAAAAGCAAAAAATTTACACAAGTCTAAGGGGAAAAAAAAATAACTGTTGGAACGTGGAGGTGAGGATGATTGCTGAAGGAGAGTGGGATGCAACTGACGGTGAAGAGAAAGGATCGGGGGAGAAGAAATTGAATTGAAAGGAAAGAAGACTTACCGAAACGTCGACGTTCTGGGTCTACTGAAGCTCAAACACACTTTTTTTTTTTATAAAGGGGTGGGCCTTGAGCACGGGTATTACACATTTACTTGACAGTACAAGCCCATGCCACTTCTTTCTTGAGAATATCTTCCACCCAATGCCATGAGAATTCACTTCCATGATTGCATACCTCAGTCACGTGAACGACTTTTTCCAATGCACATGACCCTTTCAAGAAAATATGATCATCTCAAGTTCTTACTCCAATTTGAGGCTTTAAGCGGGATAGAGAGTGACATATAAAATGGGTTTTACAACATTTATTGTTCATTTTATGTTGTCCAAAATATTTATACGGAAAACAATAAATATTGTAAGGTCCACAGTCTAGCTCATATGTCACTCACTCTCTCACTTAATGCCTCAAGTTTGGACAAGAATTTGAGGTAATCTTTCAAATATGATTATGCCATCACTAGGGCCGCATGTGTTACTAACAAGGTGTGGAGATCTACAAAAAAACTGCTTATTTGTGATCAGTTAATTCCAGCAAAATGACTATTTGTAACTAAAATTGGTTGTAAATAGTCTTTTGGTTGCAATAATTGATCACAAAAGCCCGTTTTTCTTGTAGTGGCGCGCGCGCGGTGGCACGTGAAGTTGACACAAGGTCTTGAATACTGCGCATGATGAGCCTCATGCACCAATCGTTTTCTAACGGTTTCGCAACATATAGACAAACTGATGGTTAGGGAGAAGCGTGAGGTGGTGTTTCTGGGTTTTCGTCATGGGAAGGTAGCAAATCAAGAATGAGTTCAAACTAGAGAAAAATAAAACTATAAAAATCTTATAAACATTGGGGAGAAGGAAGATGTGATATCCCATATGATAAGGATAATGGTAAGTGGTATATAAGATCTCACATTGCTTGAGAATGAGAAGTTTTTGCTCTTTATAAGGTTCCAATGAGGCTCCAATTGTATCATTTACTACTCCTTTTGGAGTATAGACATTATGGTTTGGGCCTTTCATTGGAGCATCTCAAATTCTATCAAATCTATCCCAACTAGAAATGTAGGACTTGAGCGGTGCCACCTACAACAAACAGGCCTGACGAGGACATCAAGAATTTAAAGGGGGGAGGTTGTGATACCTCATATGATAAGGATAAGGGTAGATGGTGTATGAGATCCCACATTCCTTAAGAATGAGAAGTTCTTGCTCTTTACAAGGTTTCAATGAGGCTCCAATTGTATTATTGACTAGTCATTTTGGAGTATAGACCATGTGATTTGAGCCTTCCATTGAGGCGTTACAGAAGAACTCTTTTTCAATGAGAAAAAGTACAAGAGAAGTATTAGGTTTACACACAAATCTTATACAAATAAATTTACATGCTGACGTGCTTAATGTAATGCTTAGAACATACTTGACAAAAAAAAAAAAAAACCACTTTGCAGTCTAAAGGATTAGAATAAACAGCGTTAGTGCATAAAATTTATTGTATAAGGCCATTTAGGGTAGGTTTGGGGGGTGGGATGAGACACAAAATTCTCATCTCATCTCATCTCATCTCATCTCATTATTACACATTTTTTAAATTTTCATACAAAATATAATAAACAATTCAACTTTTTCAAATCCTAATTCAACTTTTTCAAATCTCAATACAATAATAATACTAAAACATAATATTTTAAACACTAAAACAAAACAAAAAATTCTCATCTCACCCCGCAAATCTGCCCTTATTGTAAAGCAAACATTTCCCAAAGCACAAATGGTAGATTAGAGTGTCTATGAGGTGTTTCCGAGAGACAGGAGTGTTGAGGAGATCAGAGTATAATGCATGGTTGTAATCTTTATTCAAGTAGTTAAATGTCCAATCTATCTTATTCAAGTCAACCATTCACGCGCATGATCATCAGAGTATCGCGACAAGCTGCTGCGCAAACAAGGGAGATCGAGTTTAATTAATGCCTCAAGCTAGAAATTTAGAAATGGTTCACCCGAGACTCTTCTCTTGCGACCTTATTCCCGTTCTTATTGCTATAAATAGGCCACGCTATTGCACTAATAATGACACGATCAAACTTATCTCCTTTTTCCCAAACCTGAATTTCTAACCTACGTCTCAGTGTGCTGTGTAACAGAGAATACTATGGCCAACCATGAGATCCTTTTGCCCGTAAATGTAGAGCAAACCATGAATGGTGTACTGGTCCTTATAAGCGTGCCATCCATGTCTGATGATTCTCTCCAAAATCGTGATCATTTACAACCGTTTTTCTGCGACATCAAAAGAATTCTTGACCTTTCGTTCCGTATGGTTGACAATCACTACAAGAAAACTGGGCTATTGCGGCGATTTTTTGTCCGCTGGAAATAGCATTGCCGCAATAGCCCAGTTTTCGTGGCGATTTTTGCTTCGACGCAATATTCCAGGGGCGCGGTTTTTAATTTATTTTTTGCAGCGAATTTTAAGTTTTTTGCGGCGTAATTTATTCGCCGCAAAAGAAGTTTACGCTTTACACGGCGATTTTGAAGATAGTTGTGACGCTTTTATCCGCCGTAAAATGATAAAATCTTATGGCGTCGAAGAATTTCGCCGCAGTAGTGATTTTAAGTCGTGGGCGCCAACACCCCAGGTAAAGTTTAGATTTCCCCCCAAATCGCGATTTCTCTATTCCTCGTCCCCAACTTTCACCCATCTCCATTTCTCTCTAGCTACAGACTCACCGCCCACACAAAGTTTCCTCTAATGAACTTCCACCGAATGAAACCGCTAACTCACGAACCAGTGAGTCTCGCGTAAGCGATGTACGCGGTTCCGCCCCATCGAAAACCCTGTAATCGGCTTCTTCATCAGTTTATGTGAAATCATCGTCGTCGTCCAGTTTTCTTTTACTCTAAGGCTTTCATCGTCGACCCTTTTCCGAGGCAAAGTTGGTTGGAGTCCATTTTCCGTCCCATTCATCTCTTGATCCACTCAGCTGGAGTCGATTTCCCAAGGTAATACTCTGTTCTAGGTCTTCATGGTTCTTAACGAATGCGTGCGGGTAAATTAGAAATGGATTTGTTTTGCTATAAAAAATATGCTTAGGTTTTCCTTTTGCACACACATTTGACAATCACGAGCGGGGAGCAAGTGTTTTAGTTTTTTCGACTCTGGCAAACTTCATTCGGAGTGCCTGGGTTACGGGCAGAACAAATTAAACCCAATGTGACTTGTTTTTTTAGTTATTAAATCAGCATTAACATCTTATGCCTGCACACACACACACAGAGGACCTAATCATCAAGTTGTATCTGTTGCCTCATATAAGTAAAATGGAAGAGGCAAAGTCATTCAGATACACTTGGTGCTAGATTTTAGGGTGAAAAAAAAGAAGAGAAAAGATAAACAAAGAAGAAGGAGATAGCTAAGATTATCTTGGGTGTACCAAATCAACAAACTAATTACAAACTAATTACAAACAGTTAGTAGATGTTCTTCTGTTTTATTAAATAGTTAGTATCTTTGTATTATATATTTGGTTCCGTTTGTATGGTATGGGGTTTTATATTTTTTGGGTTCATTTTTTTAGGCTTTTGTAAGTTTTTTTTTTCCAATTAAAACTCAAGGTTTTATTAAAAATAGAGACATGATTCTCATTCGGTTTGGGTTGATATTGGGTTTTATATTTATTTTGGTTCATTTTTTTAGGGTTTTAGTTTTTTATGTTTTTATTAGGACTCAAGCATTTTATTAAAAATGCTGACATGCTTCTTATTAAGTAAAAACTAATTGGACTTCACCAAACAATATGACTGAATCGGTTTTTGGTTGAAGAATTTTATGTTTCATTTATTTTTTACTTTCTCATCTATATCTGTCTTTTAAAAATCATCAAAGGAGTGAGAGAAGTTTTTGTAAAATAAACCAAACAAAAAATAAATGAAAGGAATTGTATGATTGGTGAATTTTCAAGGTAGTTAAAAAACATGCTCGTAAACAAAATTCCTGTGTATATTCCAGGAAGAATTTTGGTCTATGTTTCTAGGTATAGAAAAAAACCATGTAAGTTTTGATTGATTATAAGAGCTCAAGGTTTTGTTTCAAAAAAAAAAAAAAACCTCAAGGTTTCCTTTAAACCAGGTGACAAAAGGAAAACAAAAACCTACACGAGGAATATAAGTTATAATATTATAACTTACACTGGGGCTAGATATACGAGGAATGACACGATGTTTCCTGCATACAATGAGATACCAAAAATGACATGAGACCTTGAAACTTTAATATATAAGAACTCGAGATGTTTAGAACGGGAGAAATATTTAGGCTATACGTAGGAAGAAGGCTGAAAACGAAAGACATCACGTGATGATCAACATGGATCGTTGCCATTCTTGCTTGGAAGCCAACCCTTTTGGTTCTTGACCAGGGTGTCCGGCAGGGGATCGATCAGCTAGGCTAGATGTGGATCAGGCCGGCACCACGTACGTACAAAATATCACCTAGCTGCTTGTCATGAGTCTTTGTATTGGGTGCGTACGTATTTATAGGTATGAGATGGAAAGGTTTAGAAGATGGTGGACGCCAATAGATGATCAGTTGCTTTTGGGTACAAATATTATTTGGTTTTTTGAGCTGTTAAGCAAAAACTATGAGAAGATAATTTTATGGGGGTAGAAGTAGATCATCATGATGAGCTGGGAAGCTCATTAATGATTAATTATGTTGATTTTTGGAGCGTTTTATTTCTGGCATTCATTGGTTCTCCGAAACCCATCGATCTTGAAGTTTCATCACTAGCTAGCCACTTTTGGTAGTAACGTTACCAAAAGTGGGTCTCTAGCCGAACCCTACATGCTATTATAAGCTGTTGTATATGTTACCAAAAAAATGTCAATTTACTGTGATTTATTCTTAAATATGTGAGTAGGAAAACTGGAATGTATTGGTCATGTGCATGCTTTCCATGAGATTTACTAATAATTGATCGGGAGGGATTTGATCTTTTGAGTTTGCTTAAAGACATATATATAATACACATGATGCATGCAGCTTCGAAAAGGGTCATGATGTTATTAACGATTAAATTATATACCCTACCGGCCAATCACTTGAGCTGTACGTCGACGTTTGATCTCTTCATAAGAGAGACGCAGGCGCAATTGAAATGGCTTAGTTTGGAAAGAGATCATGAGAGAGCGGGTGGAGCCATTTGGTGACGTGAAGCAACTGATCATGATTGTCATACAGTAAAGATGGAGGGAGGAAGAGTAATGGAGTCCAACGGAGTCCATATCCTTATACGTACGTAGGTGTTCAATCCCAAATTCCTTAATTTTCTAAAAGATCAAGTACGTACTGGCCTGGCCTGGTTGGGATTAGCACGTACGTGAGATCATATGTGAGAGCCCACCACCTATCTAGCCGTTACATTTAAACGGTTTATTTCAACCAAGACACCACCCCTGCCTACGCTATCTGCCTTTTATATATATATATATATATATATATATGCTTCCAGCTTCCTTCCTTCAATTGGCTTTTAATTAATCTGCTCCTCATGCATCTTTAGGATCATCATCATCATGCATATATATATATATATATTTCAATAATATTAATGGGCAGAGGTACTAGTACTACTCTTTAATGATGATGATCTGCATCCATGCAATTAATGAATGCGTGCATCTTATAATTATTATATGCTTCCAAGGATATGGATTTGTATACTAATGATCACCTATGTATATGTATATATATATATATATATATTTATATACATAGGTGATCCAATTTAATCTCTGAAATTGGCAAAGGTAGAAGCTGTTTTCCAGTTCAATTCCCATTAATTCATGATCATCTTAATTAATTAATTAAGTGCCAATCATGAAAAAGGATGCACTTCATATATGCAGAGCATGTGGAGTGACGTCGTTCCTATATATAGTGATCATCTGGAGTTTGGAGAGCAAAAATTACTCCTTAATTTACACAAGATATATATTAGAGATTGCTTGTTAGGTACGTAAACTCTTAATTTAACTTAATGTTACTGATCAATGCATGCCCATTGATTAACTAACTAGTCGATCTTTGTAATTTTCTGGGTTTAATAAAATTATTAAGGGTTAATATAGCGAGTATTCAATTATTGTATAACAAGTCTAGTAGTTGATCTTATATATATTAATTAGAGTACTGGCCGGCGCACATATAATAATATAGATGGATATTTATTCCAAAACACAAACGTCACTACAAGAAAATCTGTCTATTGCGGCAAATTTTTGGCCGCTGGAAATAATATTGCCGCAATAAGCAATCTTTCAATACAACTCCACAAAGCTTTAAGGATGTTTGTAATTAGTTTGTTGATTTGGTATTGTTCCCAAGATAATCTTAGCTATCTCCTTATTGGCTTCCACAATCTCCCTAATTAGTATATATAAGCAATGTGCAACCCTACTAATAATAATGTTATTATTTTAGTGCTATTATTGTTATCTTTTTCAGAAAGATGGCTGCCAAGCAAACTCCACTTCTGCATTGGGTTTATATTGGCAGAAAACCCTTTAGGAACACTTATAGAGATTCTATAAGTGTTCCTAAAGTTCTAGCCTCCCCAAGTCATCAACATCTAGGGGAGAGTTAAAAAGTCTTGTATTATTAAGCATCATGGTAAACATGGAGGTCAGTTTGATAATTGCATGCAGTTCACTAGACTTTTTAACCAATGGTCGACAAGTTTGCCATCATGTTCCAGCCGTTGGATAATCTAAAGGACACTTGCTATGTAATAATGCTAGCATATTGCATCCAATAAAAATGGGCATTTTATGACAAGTGTCCCCAACCATTATATATAGTTTGGTGTGGCAATATTGACCCACTAGCAACTGTCAAAACTCGTGGTTTTGCCTGCCAATTCTAGTGCAGAATTGTTAAAATCACTTCAAGTATAGAGCATAAATGTGGGAAGGTATATATATATCTATATACCTTAAGGAGAAATGGGATAGGAAAGAGAATTTGAAGTTGAACTTAGATTAATGGTCCATTAGTGTATTGTAAAAATAAATAGATCGAACACTAAATTGTTGGCTTCCATGTTCTGGACAAGCTCCTCGTTAAATTAAACTATATATTATAATCCTTATAATAATGTCAGTGTGCTTATGATGCAAGATTTGAAACAAAATACATACAAAAGGTTATCAGTTTGGGGTATCTACAGCATGCACATGGTTACATTCCTTAGATGCAGCTAGCTAGCTTTCATGCTTACGCCTATGTATGTATTTTGTGTTTGTCTAATGAAGCTGGAAATTAAGCCGAAGACCAATATGCATGCAGGATGCCCCAAAAGTCGCTTTCTCAGAAATTCCAAAGCCAGCTTAATTGCAAGTATTAATTAATGTTTGCTTTTGCACGTTACATGTCCTTTAGTTCTGGTACCTCAACTTCAGGAATCCTTCTCAAAATATTCATGTGGAATTAATTAGAAAAACCACTCCAGCTTCAACACTTATAATATGTAGGTTTTCCTGATCATATGCTTCAACCCGGATTCTTTTTATAATATTTAGTGTTCAGATGTATGATTTTTTTATAAAGCCTCGCAGTTAAGGACTACAAGAATTATTAATTTGTTGCAATGATACAGTGTAAAGTCAGGAAAAAGTTTGTCTCAGCCAATGAAAACAAACTTCTCTCGTGATAAAGCTGGGACGACAAATTAACTACTGAAATTTAACAGTAAATTAAGTTTGGTGGCATGGAAATTACTATAGTCTATGGTCTCTGGTATAAGAAAACAAGCTGCATGTTTTAAAAACCATACACGATAGATTTAGTTTAATAAACCAGTTGATGATGATCAGGACCTCTCTCTCTCTCTCTCTCTCTCTCTCTATACTCTCTCTATATATATATATATATATTCTTATGTTCTGAGATAAGGGGATAATAAAAATAGTACTTGAAAGCCATAAATCAGCTGGGAAAGAAGGGTTATAAATTGTCTTTTTGCTTGGTGCTGCTAGCATTGTTTTCCAAATTTGGCATTTCTTTAATTTGTTGTTATTGTTATTAATGCTTAGAAAAATGTTATCATGATCATTTGCTGTAAATTCATCTTAGTATGTTAAAGTAGTACTGTTGGTGGCATGGATGAGTGTATCGTATATCTATTTAAAGTGGGGCTGCGGTTGGGAGTAGGGCTGTCACTACTCCCAACTGGGCTTTCCCAGCTTTAAGAAAGTTTTGAAACGAGAAAAGGATACTTGGAACCTACCATAGCTTGAAATCTGATAGTTTAAAAAGAGGTCTACCTAGTGTTTTAAAATAATCAGATTTACTAGGATGCTTATTTTTTCAATTATACACATGATAATTGATTTAGTAAGACATATGCAAGTGGTTCTTCATGCATATTTTATGATGTAACATGACACACTTTCAAGTGCTGTGATGTTACTATAGTCATTTCATTCATCAAATGATGATATATCATTAAATTCACTCCCCCTTCTTATTTACTAAATAAGAACTAACGTGAACGTTAGAAATGAGTGTAGCAGATCATAGTAGAAGATCAATTCTGGCTATCAATTCAGTTTTTTCTTGGTATCATAATTTAAACTTCAGGCGAGGGCATTGGACCTAGGGACTCAAATGGTGGTAAAGAAAATGGTGAACTCACACTGTAGGGATGGGCGTTTGAACAATCCAGCATAGTGTTCAGATGTCTAAGTGCTTTGTGACTTTCACTTTCTTTGTAGTTTTGAGGACTGAACTTCTTGGGATGTCTTGGACGTTCCAGGTATGCACTGATCTTGTTGCTTCTGCTTCACAAAAACATAGATCGTAGGCTGGTCAATTCTGATATTTTCTTACCACACAACAGTAATGATACCCACTCGAGATGGTTTGTAATATCTATATTAACACTTTGCAGAGCATTTTAAGCATCATTTCATCAGAAACTTACATTGTCTTGGTTTGTAATATCTATCTTGGCTATTGCAGAGCATTTTAAGCATCATTTAATCAGAAACTTAGTCAAGCATTGATGGAAATACTAACATTGCTTAAGAAACAAAAATAATAGCACTTTGGCATTTCGATATATCAGTCTAAAGGCGTTTTCCAGTTGCATTAGTTCTATAAATTGATGGATCTCTTAAGTAATACATGTACAAAAAACCTTCAAACACAAGAGCCTTACCACAATCAGTTAAGAAAATGGCTGCCATAGTTATAAACAGAAGTAGAAACTGAGCTCTCATGTAACATCTGCTTGCTTCCATGACTTCCCAAAAACTCCACAGCCCTCAAAGGCCAGAAGCCAACTACTCAAATGGATTTGTATATATAGGCCGGTTTAGGACAGCCCTAGAAGTAAGGCAAAGCAAGGGCGTGGGGGAAGAAGTGGGGCTGAGTTGGCCACAAAGATTTATTCTTTGGCTGGGTAAAATTTGTCATACAGTCACTTTGCTCAAAGATGTATAGCTGAAGTAATACAGAAAAAGGATGAAAAAGGGTCTAAGAGAAGGTGTATTTTAAAGGGAAGTTGGTTACCGACTTATATAGTTTGTTTGCGTTATTATTTTTGCATGCAGTTGGCATATATGCTTGCCTTGGTATTAGACCAACTAGAAGCGAAGTGGGTTTTCATGGCTTTAGGATTTTGCTTGCTTTCTACTCAAAGCTGCTCTCTCTTTCTCCTCAAGGGCCAAAATCGCATTTCCTTGTCCATTATATAGCTCTAATGGCTAGCTCTATATACATGTTTTATTCTAACTGCATGTGTATATCAATCATATATGTTATTTTAATTAGATGCTGACTAAGCAATTCCTATAGTGAAAGTTTTATCCTGTATGTTGCAGGTAGACCAGCAGATCATAGTAGAAGATGTGCAAATTCTGGCTATCAATTCAGTTTTTTCATTAAAGGTATCATAATTTAAACTTCATATATATATATATAAGATTGTTTCCTATTGGCTTGATCTGTGTACAATGGAAGAGATTTTAGACCCTATATTATATGCGTGCATTGTGATGATAGATGCAGCTACATGTAATGCCATTGTCATCTAGGGGAGGTTAATATGCCATTATATTGATCATTGTTCGGTTTCTTACCTACTACTTCACATATTCTTTGCATTTCTGTTCTTTGTAATTTTGTTCCTCTATGACAATGAAAAACTGGGTGGAGAGAGATATCTCAGCCACCAAAGTAGTCTCCTAAACACCCTATAAAAAATTAAAAAAAAAAAAAATAACAGGAAACAAGTTGTGATCAATATATATATATTCAAACTGATTAATTAAACATATTATCTTAATCTCTATTGTTAATTAAATATAAAGAAAGTACTAAACGAATTAAGAGAACTCTAAACAGTTTGAAGAGCAATTCATACCCAGATGAAAAAGATAATATGTTTCTAGGCCAGTATTTTTTTGCATGCGGTCCCTATTTGTTTTCAATTTGCATGTATGTTAATTTGCAAGTTGTTACTGTTTTAACTTGCAGTTATTTAACTTGCTTAGTGACATGCTTTCATAGATTATTCTATGTTGGTTTTGCACAAATAGAATGTTTTGTTATATATAACTAGTCCTTTATATATAAATGTTATTATGGTGTGAATTGATGCATTTTATTTGCACTTGTCAGATTGGTGTTTGTTGAGATGGAAATATTTCAGCTTGTGGCGGCCAAGTATAGGGCATTGATGCAATCTTGTAAGCCATGATTCTGCCCACCCCTCATGCCCAAGTCCCATTTTGCTACTTTACAACGACTAGATATAATTTATAAAGATAAAGAAGCAGCATAGTTCCTATATTTGAACAATGTATTCTCAATATTTAGTAGTTAAGGCGTAAGTTTTGGGTTTCGAATGGTCCACCCTAGTGTATAGCCCATAATTACATTAATGTGAATTCCCCACCTGAATGGATGAATTGATACTCATTAATTTATTATCTTAGATGGAAATAGTGATCAAAGATTTGGAAATTAGGTTCCTACATGTTCTCAAGGCATATATAATGAAAGTTCAATATTTTCCTTTATGTTTCTTGTTTCTAACTATTTAATATCATAAGGCATGGGTTTAATATGACAATATTCCTGTCCTCTGTCAACATTAAGTGCAGTTTATGTGGTTAACAACACTATTTTTCTTATTATTTCAGGTTGGTCAAACAATATTAATTGAAATTGATGTTTTAAGTAATATTGTTTGACTTACCTGAAATAATAAGAAAAATAGTATTAATTACATAAACTGGAAGTTGTGAAAATGAAATGGAACAAACGTATTTGGGCGAAGAGCAGGAAAAAAAAAATTAAAAGGGAGCATTTGCGGCGACATTTCAGCGCCGAGAAAAATCGTTGAATAACCAAATCAGTGGCGAATTTACAAAGCGCCGCAATAGCTCACTATTACGGCGACTCCTATGCGCCACAATAGCAAGAAATACGGTAGGATATCTATAGCGGCGACATTTTCAAATCGTTACAAGTATCCTATTGCGGCGATAAGTTATCTATTACGGCGATATCCTACCGTATTTCTCGTTGAAGAAAGTCGCCGCAAAAACATACAATTATGGCGACACAATCATATCGCCACTAATAAAAACTAGTTTTGCGGCGACTAATTGTTTAATAGCGACGGCATCTATCGCCGCTATTAGTTTTTCGCGGCGCTTATGTTGGACCCGGGAACCCTTCTCGTGGCGCTTTTTTTAATCAATTGTGGCGAGAATTGATCGCCGGAAATATATTCAATTGTGGCAATTTTTTAAATTCGCCGCTATTGAGCGGAAATGGCTTTAGGATTGTGGCGATCAAGCGGCGATGTGTAGATCGCCGCATCTGAGCTACAGCAGCGATTATGGAGCATATTTCTGGCGAATTCGAGCGCCGCAAATGCCCAGTTTTCTTGTAGTGAATGTTTTACTGGTATATATGAAACTCGGATGTACCGTTCATATTATTAATTTATATGCATTTTTTTTCGCTTTTCTTTTCCCTTCTAACCCCATGAAACATTTGTATTCTATAAGTGGACACATATACGACATTATATTTTTATTTTAAATTGAGGCAGCAGATTATGCGTTTCTGTTTTTAATTTTTCAAGTTTATCTGTTAATAGGGTGCTGATCATCCTCCTCATCAAGACCCGGAGAGACAGGATTTGGAGGACTACAGCTACAACAGTTTTGATGATCTATTGGGCAAACTCCAGCAAATTTCGTCCGAGGTAATTACAACAAAATGCACTTTGTTTTCTTCACACCTAGAAGTTTTTTTGCAAAATGGCCACCGTTTTTCTTTACCTTTTCCCAACCTCGATCCCCAAAAGAGAAAGAAAGTGATCATTTTACTGTCTTGTTATAATTATCTCAACATTTTCCCATTATGTGTAATGTCAGCTGGCTGGCAAGGCTCCTGGTGGGGGAAATGAACTCAAAACAACAATTTCCATACTAAACAAGCTCTCAAGCTGTTCATGGGCTGAGAAGGCAGTGCTGGTAATTGCGGCTTTTGCTTTGGACTATGGAGATTTCTGGGGCCTTGCGCAGTTACATGACTCTCTGGACCATCTGGCCGAGTCAGTGGGAATCACAAACCGTGTACCTGCCATGTCAAAACGCCCAGACCTTAAAAAATGCCAGAAAGTGATTGAGGTGCGCAAGTTGATCGAGAACACGTTGGAAGTAATAAGAAGCATTATAGAGTTGGAAGAGATATCTGAGTTGGCGGAAAAGTTCTACAGAAATACACTTGCAACGGAAACTTTGGCAAAATGTATCCCAGTGCATGTCTTTTGGGCTATCATAACTGTTGTTGCTTGCACGACTCAAATGTATTGCCTTCGTAGTGATGAGTAAGTTCTTTGTCCGTACTTGGTATGTACGTACGTGCTTATGTATAGGCTGATCTTAAGATTGTGATCCGCCATCCATGTCACACACGATCAAAGCACCTTGTGTTTGTAGGTCTCCGAAAGGGGAGTAAAAATAAGGTAATATTTGACCCTTTTAACCTAGTGCAAATGACCATGGTTGCCTAATTTCAGGGACGAGTCACTGGAACTATCGCCCTTGTCTGAGAAGATGAACAGAACCCGGAACATACAAGAGACGCAGGTAGAAGAATTCGAACAACAAAGAGGTTAGCCATTACGCTGATTTCGTACGAAACAGTACTACCTTGAACCCGTTGCACAAACTATATATGTAATGTCTTAAACATGGTCTACAATGCTAGCTGACCATGCAAATATCCTTGTTAACTACAGTCGAAGTGGACAAATATTGGAAAACGACGGAACTTCCAGAAACACCTACAAAAATTGTGGAGGCTTTCAAGGCAATGGTTGGGAGTTGTATTATTCACGGTTCTACCAAAAAATTGGTTAGCACTTGTATTATTCACCTTTTTTTTACACCGGTAAACACCCAATTAATTACTTTGATCTGTAGGTCCTTTTGGTTAAGAAAAAATATCTTTAAAGGCTCGAGTAAGGTAACTTCCCGTCCAAGTCTGATGCAAAGTAATTTTATTGGGATGGAAACTGAAAAATAGCAATTAATACTACCTACAAAATCTTATGTTACTACTTCGTTTAAAATATGTGCAGTAGTGATCACATTAATCAGTTTAAGATTATTTATTTGACTCATTTCTATTCTTAACTGTTTAATATGCAAACCCAGCTGAGTATCGATGTGCTGAAAAATAAGAATGTTTTATTGTTCATTTCGGACGTCACGGACATCTCCGTTGAAGAAATCTCGATTTTAAAGCCCATTTTTGATGGGATAAGAGAGAAGGATGAACCGTATAAAATTGTATGGATCCCAATAGTGGAGCATTGGACGGATGACATGCAAGCGAAGTTCGAGATGTTGCAGTCCAACATGCCGTGGTACATATTGCAGGGATTTCCACCAACAGTAGACATTACGAATGAATATTGCAGCTTAAAGAATAAGCCTATCGTCGTGGTGATAAACCCACAATGGGAGGTGGAGCATCCAAATGCTCTCCGCATGATTCGGCTATTCGGAATGAAGGCCTTCCCTTTCACGGCGGAAGCTGAAAAGGCGATAATGCCTGAAGGATTGCGTCATCAATGTAGGGGGTTTAGGATGCCACGGACTGGCCCGATGCAGGTAAAGTTGTTTTCGAAAGTCTAAATACATGCATACGTACACATAAATGGAAGGAGATGGTGAGGGGGCTTGGCCTGAGATATACATTCACATCAACTTTTTCATCTCACTCAATTTATCTGATTTCGTCTTACTATTACAACTTTTTTAAACTTGCAAACAAAATACATAAACAATTCAACTTTTTTAAATTTTAAAATAAGAATAATATTCTAACAATATTTTATTCAACTTTCAACTTTCGACATAAATACATGCACATAAATGAAAAAATCAGATGGTGAGGGGTGTTGGCCGGAGACATACACCTATCAACTTACCTATGCATATATGTTGTTTTAAACAAAATCCATGCATAATGTACTTTCCAACACAATTTTAGGCCGTTTGACATCTGTTGTTCAAAATCATCATCAGGTTGACAGGAATTACACTTTCAACTATGGATTTTCCGTCTCCAGCAGCTTGAGGGAAAGATTTACTACTGAGTTCAATAAAATTTGTGATTATATAAATTCAAATGGGTTGAACATTGTGATAGAGAAGAAATTTATTGGAGAAGGAAGCGGAATAGGGGATGTACAAAAACTAGTGAATGCGAAGCAACGGGATCCCAAGAAGTTGTTACGTTCCTTCAAAAGTAACAGTGGATGGGTTGTGCTCTGCAAAGGTACTCGTGGCGACATAGTAGTCGGTGATGATGGGACAACAATTTTGAAGGTCTTGGAAAATTTTGATGATTGGAAAAATTATGTGAATGAGCGTGGCTACGATAAATGTTTCCACGATTACTACCAAACGCTTTAATTTAAAGGAGCCTACGTACCAGGAAATGGACATCTCAATCGTTAATTATGTTGGAAAGATCCTGATCTAGTGTATGATGTTTTTTTCGTTTGCATGCAGTTGTTATTGTAACCATTCCGCCACTTATGTTAGGAAGATTGATATGCAATATGCATCACATCTTGACTACGTTGGTAATAAGCAGTGGCCAATGTTATGGAATGGATCCATGTCGTTTTTTAATGTTCTTGTGCGTGTAGCAATTTTAGAAGTTTTTCATGCTTAAAACTTTGCATGTTTTGTTGGTACGTACCATTCTTCCCTATAACTCCCGTTTCGTTCTAAAACATGCTCCAATTTAATGAATGTGTTAGAAAATACACAAACGCATGCACACACGTACTTAATTATTATATACACCATCTTCGATCGTTAAAACGTATATATCACACAACAATTTTGCGAAGCTATGGCCTGGTGATTTTTAATTAAAATTGCAACATAATCATTTTGCAACAAAGTTTTCTAATTAAGTTATTAATTTTCTTTTGCATTATCAGAAAATAAATTAATACCATGCCTTTAATTTAACACCCCGAACCCGGATGGGGTCACAGATAATTTTCAAAGATTCCATAAATATAAATTCATCTATTTCCACCAAATATACATATATATTCCAACACAAGGTCATCAATGAAATGTTTCAACAAATAAATCAACAACTTCTCAAGTCTTAATAAAACTGTCAACATCCCAATAAACCAAATCTATAGAATAAATCAAATCTACTAAATAATAGTCTCGAGTAATCTTTGTACTTATCCCCTATACTCAAAAATCTTGTCCCCTTATTCTAAATCCTCAGCTCAAAC
Organism: Juglans regia; assembly: GCF_001411555.2. Lineage (NCBI taxonomy): Eukaryota > Viridiplantae > Streptophyta > Magnoliopsida > Fagales > Juglandaceae > Juglans > Juglans regia. The sequence continues at coordinate 28,595,574 of NC_049910.1, forward strand.
ATTTACATTCTGTGAAAATATTATGGAGATAATGTGTGAGTTATCAACAACTCAATAAGTAGAAAATATATACTAGTGTTGGTATATACACAATAATATAATAAAAATTACAATTAAACGAAACTAGTTTCGACTGAGGCATGAAAATATCATCCTGTTTAAGGAGATTCAAGTCACTTACAGTGTATAAAGTCTCAAATTAACCGGTGCAACAGAAATTTCCTTGACTTTACTCCTCTAGGATACAATAGCTTAACTGATCGTCGTATAACCCGAATCAATTATGCACAAGAGATTGACTTTAAAGCTCTGCCAGAATAACACCTTTTTTTTATCTAGAAATTATACTCTCAAAAATATATATTCACTAAGTTTATTTTTCTTATCTCACTTTCTCTAAAGTACATTCCTCAATCGTCCCGTACAAAGAACTAAACAATATAAATATATATAAGACTAAGAAGGATTCAGGATGTACAAAGACGCGCGTAAACGGGAAAAGAATAAAAATGAATCAAATGGCCAACGTTAACAACTTAAATAAGCGGCCAACGTCTACGACTTAAAAACCCTCTTTAATAACCATCAAAGCTAACGTTCTTTCGAAAGAAATAAACGGCAACTTTTTCATGCCCGTTAAAAACAACGTTGAAGATATCTATCTTGGGCACTTGAATGCTGCCATATTTTGTTCCCATAATAAACACGAACGTTTAAGTTGCAAAAAATGCCGCAAAACTTCAATTAATTGAAACCAAAGGTTATGACCTCTTAACAAATGTTATTAATAAAAATTATTTATTAAAAAATATCAATAATTAATATGTAAATATAAACATTTACAAAATTCAAAATACGGATTAAAACATTTTTAATTTTATAATATAGAATCAACACACGTTATCAAAATATTAGAAGAGAGTTCAAAACATTTATATTCAAAAATATTTTGATGTAACATAAATATATCTTATCATATCAGCCCATCTTATCAAAGCAGATGCCATATTTATGATAGTTATGAGCTCAACGCTCCTAAATTATGGAGTTTGGACTTTGGAACCACATGTGAATTAATTGGTAGTGTCAGCTCGTACGTACATTGTAGAGAGAATTTATTAAAATATAATAATAAATTTATTTGATTGACCGTTAGTTTTCAAATAATCAAAAGAAAACGTTTGAAATCTATATACATCTCAATTCATTATTATAATTTTTTTAAATTTTAATATAAGATATAATAAATAATTTAATTTTTTTATATCTTAAAATAATAATACTATCAAAAAATAATATTTTAATAATATTTTATATCTCAACTCAATTTAATTCATTTAAATATTCAAATACACCCTAAACGTGAGCAATGGATCCGATTGACCAAAAACTGAAAAGTCCACATGCAATGAAAAAGAAATATGCAGAGATGTGTCGGCGGCTCTTTCGTGTTAATTTAGTTGTGTTTGGATGTTAAAGTGAGTTGAGTTGAGTTGAGTTGAGATGATAAAATATTGTTAGAATATTATTTTTTAATAATATTATTATTTTAAAATTTAAAAAAGTTGAATTGTTTATTATATTTTATATTGAGATTTGAAAAAATTGTAATGATGAGTTGAGATGAGTTGAGAGATGTTTGTGATCCAAACGAAGCCTTAATGGAAACAAGTGGTAGGTAGGAATTTTCTTTTCACCTCTCTCTGATCGTCCAGTTATATTGGAGCTAAGGCGATACAGGAAAGAATTTCAAATTTTTATGCATCTACTTTCTGACCATGCCTTAAACACCCCGTGCCCGGATGGGGTCGGAAATAAATTAATTTAAAAAATTCCATAATCATAAATTCATCTATTTCCACCAAATATATATATATATATATATATATATATATATATATATATATATATATATATCCTCCAGAAGGTCATCAATGAAATGATTCAACAAAAAAATCAACAACTTCTCATGTGTTAATAAAACTGTCAACATCCCAATAAACCAAATCCATAGAATAAATCAAATCTACTAAATAATAGTTTCAAGTAATATTTTTACTTATCCCCTACACTCAAAAATCTCGTTCCCTTATTCTTGATCCTCAACAGAGTACATTTACATTCTATGAAAATAATGAGTGAGTAATCAACAACTCAGTAAATAGAGAATATATACTAATATGTAAACATAAGTATTTACAAAATTCAGAACGCAAAATAAAACATTTTTCATTACAAGATGCAGAATCAATACACGTCATCAAAATATCAGAGCGACAGTTGAAAACATTCATATTCGGAAATCTTCTGGCATAGCACAACTGAGCATTATAAATATATCTTATCATTTCAGCTCATCATAACAAAACAGATGCCATATTTATGATAGTTATGAGCTCAACCAGGGGTGGACCTACGATTGCCCCCCCAAAAAAAAAAAAAAAAAAAAATTCAAACATTATTAGTATATGGTTTTTGCCCCACAAAACATTTTCAAAAACATGCTTAGTATATGGTTTTCCAAAGATATTTTAATATAAAGATAATTTGTCTCCCCAAAACATTTTCAAAAATCTCATTAAGTACTTAGTTGTCTAGGTTTCTTTTAGTTTTTTTAATAATTTTTTCACAATTACACCTATTTTTTATCATTAATAAAATTTCACATTCTCATTTTTTTTTACATCTCATGAGAGGCAAGAAAATATCTTGGTCTCTTTTCATAAGCTATTTGGTAAATTTACAATCTTATTTTCTTATTTATTTACACTTTTCCTTTCAAATCTTCCACTAGCTAGCTTGTTTGGATTAGATTTGTTAGTAAGAACATTTCTACTACCTTCGAGTTAACAATTAGGAGTGAATGCAACAAATCTCATATAGCTATTTATATATATATATATATATATATTATAGAGACTTTACAATATTCAAACTTAGATTCAACAAAAAGATTTATCTTTGTTTACTTAATTTTTATCATTTGCTTTAAAAATCTTACATGACTATTTTTATCTTAATTTTTATAGTTCACTTGAATTCAATAAAGCTTAAGTGAAAGGTTTAGATTGATGACTTTAATAATTTAATTTATTTCTAAATAACAATCTTATATAATTAATATTAAATATAGATAACAGTGCACCAAATCTTAATTCCGCCTCCTTAACGCAACGCTCCTTAATTAATTATCAAGGAGTTTGGAACCACATGTGAATTAATTGGCAGTGTCAGCTCGTACGGTGTAGGGAGAATTTAATAAAATATAATAATAAATTTATTTGCATGACCGTTAGTTTTTAAACAATCAGAGGAAAACTAAACGCATTAATATTAAATATAGATAACAGTGCACCAAATCTTAATTCCGCCTCCTTAACTCAACGCTCCTTAATTAATTATCAAGGAGTTTGGAACCACATGTGAATTAATTGGCAGTGTCAGCTCGTACGGTGTAGGGAGAATTTAATAAAATATATGTAATGTATCTGCTTTAGCAAGAACACTACAGCAATCAATCTCTTCCAATACACAGATCCGTCAACAAAAGAATGAGTCTCTCGTACACGAAACTATGATCAAATGCAAGATTCCACTCGTGAATTTTGACAGGGAATTTTCGAGGAATTCCCAACCTCCAAATTGAATTAAACTCCAATGAACAATCAATGCCATTACAACTGGTTTGCTCTGGTTTTATACCCGCAGAGCATGAAGATGGCCTTAAACGACCATGACTGACTCATAAAACGCACACTACAACCCTTAAGGCAAAACTCACCGTTTCACTTAAGGCTCAAAACACACAATCATGCAAATTAAATGACACTACACAATTAAACTAAGTACACCGTTTCACTTAAGTAACTAACTTCCCTCTTTTATTCAAAAAGTCGTTATAACAGCAACCCCTTCAGTTCCAAGCCATCGCTTCTCCCGCATCCTGAGATGCTCCTCCTTCAACAGCAACCCCGTATTCCCTTTCTTCCTCTTCAAGACCTAGCCCCCAAGCACCCGTGACAATCTCCTCCTCTTCAAGGCCTTGCCCCCAAGGCACCCGTGACCTTCACAAGACCGTGCCTATCAAGTGAGGATAGATAGACCTTAACTTGTATAACAGTTCCCAAGAATTATCCTCCACTGCAGCTCCCACCCATTTGATCAAGACTTCAGTGACAGCATGACCTGCTATCTTCTTCATACGCCTTTCCAGAATCTGTTCAGGCTCAGGTTGGACAGCACCCTCTCCATCAACTGGAGGCAAGGTGGGTAAAGGGGTAATTTGATCCCCTAGTTTCTTTTTAAGGCAAGAAACATGGAAAACTGGATGAATTTTTGATGTAGGAGGCAAACTCAACTTGTAAGCAACTGTCCCAATTTTCTGAATGACTTGAAAGGGACCATAATATCGAGGAGCAAGCTTCATGTTATGTCTCATGGCTACTGATTTTTGTCTATAAGGTTGAAGTTTGAGAAACACCCAATCACCCTCCACAAAAGATCTCTCGGATCTCCCCTTGTCAGCATAGACCTTCATTCTATTCTGAGCTTTGTTTAAGTTCTCTTTCAACAAGGATAAGACTTGCTCACGATTCCTCAAGTGTTGATCTACTGCTTCATTAGTAGTGGTACCAGCTACATAAGACAGTAATCTTGGTGGAGGCATTCCATACAAGGCTTGAAATGGAGTAATCCCTGCAGAGGTATGCACCGAGGTATTGTAATGCCATTCAGCCATAGGAAGCCAAGTAGTCCAACTCTTGGGTTTAGAAGCACTATAAGCCCTTAAGTAAGCTTCAACAGCCTTGTTCAAAGCTTCAGCTTGACCATCAGATTGAGGATGGTAAGCTGAGCTCATAGTCAAGGTTGTGCCCTGCATCTTGAAGAGTTCTTGCCAAAACAAACTTGTGAACACCACATCACGATCGGAGACAATTGTTTTAGGTAACCCATGAAGCTTGAAAACTCCAGAAAAAAATATCTCTGCCACCTTAGCTGCAGTGTATGGATGAGCTAAGGAAAAGAAATGACCAAACTTGGTCAATCTATCCACCACTGTAAGAATAACAGTGCTTCCATTAGAACTTGGGAGGCCCTCAATAAAATCCATGGCAATATCGAGCCAAGGGTTCTGAGGAATGGGCAAGGGTTGAAGTAAACCTGCTGGCAGCACATTTTCTGACTTGTTAACTTGACAGACTTGACACTCCTTAACTAATTTCCTGATATCCCTCCTCATGCCAGGCCAAAAAAAATCCATTCTAGCTCTGTGTAAGGTTTTATGGTAGCCCACATGGCCTGCCACTGGGCTGTAATGGATGTATTGCAATACCTTCTTCTGAAATGATGAACCAGGAACAATCATCAATCTGCCCTTTCTGAGTAAAAGACCTTGTTGCAAGGAGAATGCTTTTGGAACTTGTCCCCCTTTCTCTAGAGCCGCAATGATCTGAAGAATGTGGGGTGATTCTGAGTAACTTTGCTTCAATTCAGTAATCCAAACAGGAGTAGGGAATGAAATGAGTGCTAAAACAGCAGAATCCTCCTCCATCTTTCTTGAAAGTGCATCAGCTACCTTGTTATCTTTACCTCTTTTGTACTCAACTTGAAAATCATATCCCATGAGCTTAGAGATCCATTTGTGTTGTGCTTCTGTGGCTACCTTCTACTCCAACAAGTGCTTCAAAGCTTGCTGGTCAGTTTTAATCTTAAAAGGCTGACCAAGCAAGTAAGGCCTATATTTCCCAAGTGCACTTACAAGTGCTAAAAGTTCTTTCTCATAGGTTGATAAGAGGAGAGCTTTACCCTTGAGAGCCTTACTAAAATAGGCTATGGGCTGGCTGTTTTGCATCAACACAGCTCCCAACCCTACTCCAGAAGCATCACATTCAATGAGAAATGCTTGAGAGAAATCTGGCAGCTTCAGGACTGGAGGGTGAGCTACAGCATGCTTAAGTTGCAAAAAAGCCTTCTCAGCCTCTTCACCCCACACAAAGGAATTCTTCTTCAATAACATGGTCAATGGGGCAGCTATTGAACCATAACCTTTGATAAGTTTCCTATAATAACCAGTTAAGCCTAAAAACCCTCGCAAGGCCTTCACTGTTTTAGGAACAGGCCACTCGATCATGGCTGAAATTTTGGAAGGGTCTGCTCTTACACCTTCTGCAGAAATTATATGGCCTAAGTAGTCAACTTCCATAACCCCAAACTTACACTTAGACTTCTTGGCAAACAAAGTCTGCTGCTGTAAAACAGATAACACTGTTTTCAAATGTTCCAAATGCTGAAATAAATCTTGGCTGTAAACCAAGATATCATCAAAGAAAACCAAGACAAACTTACAAAAGAAAGGTTTAAAGATATGATTCATTAAACCTTGAAAGGTGGCTGGTGCATTAGTAAGCCCAAAGGGCATTACTAAGAACTCATAATGGCCTTCATGAGTTCTAAAGGCTGTCTTAGGAATGTCATCTTCCCTTACTCGTATTTGGTGATAACCTGATCTTAAATCAAGTTTAGAAAAATACCTTGCCCTATACAACTCATCCAAGAGCTCATCTATCACAGGGATTGGAAACTTGTCCTTAACAGTTTCTTGATTGAGAGCTCTATAGTCCATGCACATCCTCCATGTGCCATCAACTATCTTTACCAAGAGAACAGGTGAAGAAAATGGATTTTGGCTTGGTCGAATCACCCCATTTAACAACAAATCTTTAACAATTTTTTCTATTTCTGTTTTTTGGTAATGGGGGTACCTATAAGGTCTCACAGAAATTGGAGGAGTTCCTTCCTTCAAGATAATTCGATGGTCAAAGGCTCGAGGAGGAGGCAACCCAACTGGTTCCTCGAATACAGACTGAAACTGGTTTACTACCTCTTCAACTGCTGGTAGAGTCTGTGTTGGCTCCAACTTAGGCTGAACTGCTACAAGTTGCAGAAGCCAACCTTGCTGACCAATGAAGGAAGATTTAAGCATGCGAATCCCAGCATCAACCTGAACCTGTCCAGACAACAACCCTTGCAGAAACAGTTGCTGACCAGCAATCTCAAACTGCATAGACATATTTGTAAAATCCCATTGAATAGGACCCAATGTTTTAAGCCATTGAACCCCTAAAACAATGTCACAGCCTCCAAGAGTCAGAACATGGAAAGGAACTAGAAACTTAGTTCCTTGGACCTTAATCATTTCCTCACATTTGCCTTGGCTGACTATGCTAGTACCATCAGCTACTTTCACCTGAAGGGCTCCATCTTCCATTACCCGCAACTTTGTTGCTTCTACCACCAAGGGATCTAGGAAGTTGTGAGTACTTCCTGAGTCTACAAGGATCTCAACAGAAAATGAGCCTATGGTACCCAGGAGCTTCATGGCATTACTGTTGATGCAACCAGAAATGGCATGAATCGAGACTTCAAGTTCCTCCACCCCCTTCAGAACCAGTTCTTTAGAACTCTGTAGAGATTGAGGCACCACTTCATCCTCATTATCAATTTCCTCTTGCATATCACTAGGTTCCCCATGCAAGAAATAAACCCTCGGATTTTTACATACATGATTAGGATTCCACTTTTCCTCACAATGGAAACATAGGCCTTTTTTTCTCTTTTCATCCATATGAGATGAATTCACCCTTCTCATAGGAAACACATTCTTTGGAGCATTATTGGCAAGATCAGTCATCCCCACACTATTAAGAGGCCATTTCTCAGCAAAATGGCTATTTTGTCTCCAAGACTTTCTTGAGGATAGCACATGTTCCTCCTGCAGCTTAGCCAGGCTAAATGCAGCTCCAAGGTTTAGTGGATTAAACATCTTGACAGGTATTTGAATGTCATCCTTGAGTCCACTAATAAAGCAGCTCATCTTATGTTTGTCAGACAAGCCTTTGAGCCTATTGGACAAGGCCTCAAATTGTGATGTATACAAACTAACAGAAGTAGTTTGTCTTAATCTGGTTAAGGCCTCCATTGGATCATCAAATGCTGAAGGTCCGAACCTTCCTTGCATTGCTACCACTAAGGTCTCCCATGAATTAAACTGTCCTGATTCAAAGGCACTTTGGTACCACACCAATGCCTCACCTTCCATATGGTGCGAAGCCACCATTAATTTCTGATGGAAGGGTACTTGAAAACAATCAAAGTGTTGATTGGCCTTAAAGGTCCACCCTGCAGGATCACGGCCACTAAAGTGTGGAAAGTCCAACCTAATATTTCTCTGAAAAACTCCTCGCTCCTCATGATTCCTAGTATCATTAGACACTTCTCTATCTCTACGAGACATAACATTTACAGAATCAACTACAGATTTCAACAGATCTGAAACTTGTTCTAACCTTTCAGTTATTCCAGAAATTGCTTGTTGATTCTGTTCTAGTTGCTGCTGCATCATTCCCTGCTGCCTTTGAGATTCCTCAAATTGAACTTTCAATGTTGCGCGCGTCCCTTCCGCCATTAGCTTGCTACTGCAAGGATCGACTACTACTGATACCACTTGTAATGTATCTGCTTTAGCAAGAACACTACAGCAATCAATCTCTTCCAATACACAGATCCGTCAACAAAAGAATGAGTCTCTTGTACACGAAACTATGATCAAATGCAAGATTCCACTCGTGAATCTTGACAGGGAATTTTCGAGGAATTCCCAACCTCCAAATTGAATTAAACTCCAATGAACAATCAATGCCATTACAACTGGTTTGCTCTGGTTTTATACCCGCAGAGCATGAAGATGGCCTTAAACGACCATGACTGACTCATAAAACGCACACTACAACCCTTAAGGCAAAACTCACCGTTTCACTTAAGGCTCAAAACACACAATCATGCAAATTAAACGACACTACACAATTAAACTAAAGTGCACCGTTTCACTTAAGTAACTAACTTCCCTCTTTTATTCAAAAAGTTGTTATAACAGCAACCCCTTCAGTTCCAAGCCATCGCTTCTCCCGCATCCTGAGATGCTCCTCCTTCAACAGCAACCCCGTATTCCCTTTCTTCCTCTTCAAGACCTAGCCCCCAAGCACCCGTGACAATATAATAATAAATTTATTTGCATGACCGTTAGTTTTTAAACAATCAGAGGAAAACTAAACGCAAGCAATGGATCCGATTGACCTAAAACTGAAAAGTCCACATTCAATGAAAAAGAAATATGCAGAGATCATGTGTCGGTGGCTCACTAATTTAGAGTCTTTCGTGTTAATTAATGGAAACAAGTGGTGCGTAGGAATTTTCTTTTCTCCTGTCTCTCGGGAATCATTTTCTAGTTATATCCGAGCTAACCCGCGATACGGAAAAAGAATATAAAATTTTTATGCATCTACCTTCTGATCAAAACAAAATTTAAAGTACATATTAGGTTAATTACATTTTATCCTCTCGAACTTTTACTCAATTTATAATATATCTCTAAAACTAATAATTGCATTAAAGTGGACCCTCAAACTTTTAAAACTTTCCAATTCTCCCATTCCGTCTACCATCACCGTTAAATCTAACAAAAATTCACTGCACGTGCTGCTCATGTGCATAACATTCACTGTAAATATGTAATTTTCATCTAATTTAGTATTATTGACTATATAAAATATAAAATAATATATTCTATCAATTAATAATAAATCATAAATCATTAAATAATTTTTTTATTAATTTATATATGGTTAATGAATATCAAATAATTTCATTGTGTACATAGATTATTCATACTTACTTGCAACTTAGGTATAAAATAATTTTATATATGGTCAATGATTAATGATTTATTATTAATTGCTAGCAATGAATTAGATGAAAATTAGATCTTTGCAGTGAATTTTCTTTAGATGAAAATTGATAGCAACTTTGTATCATGCTATCAATGATAATAAATTAGATAAAAATTACATCTTTGCAGTGAATTTTCATTAGATTTGGCGCTACTGGTAGACAGAATGGGGGATCGGAAAATTTTGAAAGTTGGAGGGTCCACTTTCTTGCAATTATTAGTTTCGGAGGCATATTGTGAATTGAGTAAAAGTTCGAGGGGCAAAGTATAATTAACCCTATTATATACTAAGGAAATTAGTTGTAAAATACTTAGTGATCTAATCAAACTTCCTTAAGCATTTTAAATGTAAGTTCTTATACTTAAAATAAATCCCACACAAAGTAAGTTTAATATAAAAATAAAATCAAGCCTAACATCGAACTAGCCAAATTACAAGGGTGTAACAGCCCGCTAGAAATTCATTGGTGGAATTTCTATTGACTTTAGGAATCTCGTAAAAACTCCATAAGTTTTTATGAATCGACCAATCGCATAGGTTTTAATCTATCAACATAGTTAGTGTTATCACTCACTATGGTGCTAGAAATATGAGTTTTATTTATTTGAGATAGTTAGAAGTGTCAGAATGCATTATGGTCCACGCCATTAGACTCAGTGGATTATTTAGAATTTTATGGCGCAATATCCTATTTTCATAATTCTGGACGAAACGTCTGTTGAAAATTGTGAAATTATTTTTAGGGGCACTTCGAGGTTGAATTTCGGTAAAAGATTTTCACTGTAGGTTAATATGAATATTTAGGAATTTTTAGTACTAAGTTTATGATTCACTTTTTCGAAGTGAATAGTAACCTCGGTAAGCGCACCAATTGCAGTGTTTCGAAATCACAGTGTGGAATGTCCAAATTGGATTAGAGAAGTTTTATTTGGACACTTGGCAAGATCTTAGCCACACTTAGTGAATAATATTAGACACTTGGCACCATGAGGAATGTTTGTTGGATTTGAAGGAATCAAGGTGTGAGATCATGCCACTTAAGCAAAACCTTGTTTCATCTGCTCAACCAAATTGTGCCAGACCAAAGAGGTTTTCAATCCTAGTGAAACCCTAAATGGTGGGAATCCAATTGAAAGCCCAAAAGCTTTGTTGAAATCGAAACCCTAAACGGTTTCCCCAAAACCCTAAAGTTGGCCTCTAAACCCTTTCTAATCCGATTTCTAGTATTGTGTTTAATCACTTGATTAAATCACTTCCACATGCTATTAATCCTTCAAATTTGTGTTAGAACATCATTATCCAACCTTGTTAACCTTGAAAAATTGATTGGACCAAGTGATATTGGATTTGGGCTTGATAGCAACCCAAACCCTCTTTAAACCCCAAATTTTAGGCCCATTCGGTTTAGGCCCACTAAGGCCCACGAATTTGGTCACCATAGGATTGCTTCATGGCTAAGTTTTGTACCCCCACTTGGCTGGCCAGATCTGTACAAGAAGGTCCTAGAAGGTTCTAGAAAGACAAAGCAAAAGGGCCACCTCACTCTTTCACTCTCACACTCCTCCTTGAGAAAAGATCTTGGTCTGATTTTTATGAGAAGAAAAGGCCAACACTCAACCATTCATTCAGTCCTATCACTTTACATAGCTTGTGTAAGAAGCTCTTCAGTCCACTTCCCACGAAAAGCAGCTCTCCTTTACACTTTTCCTTCATAGAACACAAAAGACACTCTCGGACAGTTTTTCGTACCTCTTTTGAATGCCTGTTTCGAAGCTTTTGTAAGTGTTTCCTAGCAACGTTTCCTTCATGAAAGTTCTTTCTTTTGGAGTCTAGTTTACGTGGATAACTTATTCGTTCCATTTGGAGATCATTTGATTGGTCAAAAGTTGTTTAGATCCCGGAAAGGTCATTCTGGGCGATAAACTGGAGAGTGTGTTATATTTTGGAGTTTTTGACCAAGCTAATGAATAGATCTTGGTCCGAAATTTTTATGGAGTACTGTTAACATGTGTATATGATTATTGGTTGAGGATTTGTTGCATGATTAAAAGTTTTGGTGAAATATTTTCTTAGGTCTAGAAACTTAGAAACTGGAAGAGGAAAAACAGTTTCTGTTTTGAGAAAGTTTAAATCTTTTATGGTTTAATCTTATTCCAATGGCTTTGATATTTTTATTGGAAGATCCTAAGCATCTTATATACATGTTAGAATGTTATTTTGAAGATATTTGATGTTAGTTTCGAACATATGAAATTTTATGGAAGGAGATATTCGGTTAGGCCAAAGTGATGATGTTCTTGGCTAAATTTATGTTTTGGTTGATGTTTACCCATGTGATCTTGAGTTTGAAGCTTGGATCTGTTTTAGGACACATTTTTGAACCATGTGATGTTTTGGTTTGAAGATCACTTCTTTATAAGTCATGGATCAAGAGGTTGATCAAAACAAGTTAGAAACAAAATTCTGTTTTGAACTTTGAAGAGAAACCAAAAAGTTTCAAGTATGGTTTTAGTGATTTTGATGACTTTTGTTCATGATTCAAAACATGATTGTTTTTAAGAATATGTTATGAGTGTGGTAGAAGAAAAATTTTGGTTTAATCATGAGTTTCGAGATTTGAAAGAATTACAACAAAAAGCAAAGGAAATAGCCTTTGTAAGTTTCGGCCATATAGAGTTTTGATGGTTGTGTTTAGTTTTAAATTTTTATGAATTGATATTTGAGTTTAGGACAAAATTTACATAAGGTATGTAAATTTTGGTGATTTTTGAAGTTATGATGCAAAATCCTTAAGTTAGGGGTAAAATGGTCATTTTCCCACATGTAGAGGGTAAAATGGTAATTTTACTCTAAGTTGATATTTTTCCATATTCCTAATTGTTAGTGATTAAGTTCTAATTTTTAGAAATCACTACTTTCAGTTTCCCGTGATCGCACTTGAGTTTTGTCTCGAAGCGCGAAGATCGAGGTAAGTTAGCTTTTAACTTACTATCAATTTAATGTGTATGTGTGATAAGTAAGGGAACTAAATTGTATGTATGCATGTTATCATATGTGCCATGCCAAGTCATTACATATTTCTCTGTTACACAAAATTTATTCTGTCATGAATTATTAATCTGTTACACAAGATATTCTGTCACGTATTGCTATACATGCTATACATTGCAAGTATGTCATGTTAAGTTAAGTATGCCATCTGTTACATGTATTTCTTGTCATGTAATATTCATTGTCACATGTTACGCCACGTTAAGAAATGTTGTCTGTTATATGGTATGCCATGTTACGAAATGTTGCATGTTACATGTATGACATGTTATGAAATGTTCTCTGTTACATTTATGTCTCGAAGTATGTCATGTCTGTCGTCCTACGTTCATGTCACGTTATGTTACGTCAAGATTTCTGTCTTTTATGTCACGTTCATGTTACGTCACGTTACGAAATGTCATGTCTGCCAGTTAAGTCATTCATGTCAATCACGACCCTAAGCGCTAGGATGGGGTAATATCCTAGTGGAACTCCTTTGTTCACGCTGGAGTGTCTAAATAGGTGTGAAATTCCCTGGGTTGACGAAGTACAGTCAACAGGTTGCGAATGGGGCCTAATTAGCTGGTCACCGGAGCGCGCCAGGCACTAACGCCGATGGTGCCACACATTATGTTATGTGTGTCCACAGCAAGTGTGGCACAAACAGATAAGTCATGGGGCCACAACAACTGTGGAGCATGAAGTATGGGGCCACAACAACTGTGGAGCATACACTACGTGAGACACAGCAATTGTGACACGTAGAATACGTGGGGCCACAACAACTGTGGAGTACGTATTAACGCACTCACAGCTGGTATAGAAACCTGTGATGTGATGCGGTAATCGGCAGGGACACACGGCTCAAGGGGACCTGTGTAGCACCCATATGGTCATGTTAATGATTAAGTCTATTGAATAAGATTCCAAGTTCAAGTCATGTTTCACGTTATGTTATATTCAAGTTTACGTTCACGCAATCATGGTAATCCCATGAGACAAGAATATGTTCCAAGTTCATGTTATGTTATGTTCACATTTACGTTATGTTCCAAGTTCACATTTATGTTATGTCATGCTCAAGTTCAAGTTCAAATTATGCATGTTCACGTTCATGCTATGTTTCAAGTCCATGTTATGTTCCAAGCTCACATTCATGTTATGTTTCAAGTCACGTTCATGCTAAGCTTCAGTTTCAGTTTAAGTTATGCCAGTTATGTTATGTTGTATGTCAAGTTATGCTATGATTACTTACGATTTGATTATGCATTCATGCTTTTACTGCCATGCATGCATCATTAACCTGTGTGGAAGTTTCCTGTTAACTTGCTGAGATTTGTAATCAAATCTCACTGTGGTAGTCCCAACTACCATTCCCCCCGAATGGTAGATTTTGTTACAGGATCTGAAGGAGAATCGGGAATCGACCAACTGGAAATGGTCGACTAAGCGACGATGCGATGTAGGTGTTAATACAGTAGTTACCTCAGATTACTACTTGTATTTGTAGAGTTCAATCTCCATCACTCTTTTGATCACAACCATATGGATTAATATTGTGATCTCAGTTGTTTAGTATGTCATTATGTATGAAGTATGTTTTAAGTATTTGGGATATTTCGGTTTGGTGCATAGTATTGCTAAAAAGAAAAATTATCCGCTGCGAATATTGCATAATGCTAGATGCATGTTAGGAATATTGCATCTTATATGTCATGAACGGGGGCAGGTAACCTTGTGTTGCATGTCTCGACGCTTCAAATGTCCGTCCGATCCCAAGCGGAATTTGGGGGCGTCACAAAGGGCGTTTGGGGTTTAAACATAGATGCATAGACTTTTTGGGAAGGCAGAAAATAAAAGGAGTCTAAAAATAACCCCACAAGACTAAACCATGTAACAAAGTGGAGAGTTCCATATTGAGGGAGAGATAAGAGAGCGGCGAACTGGTGGCTAGGCTGAGGTCGAAGGTGGTGAGCGAGGAAACAAAGCACGGGGAGGGAGAGAGAGAGAGAGAGAGCAGTGGCTTAACGGTGGTGAAAAAATAGTAGTGAGTGCTCCCGATGGGGGAACTACTCTATTTTGGGGAGAGGAAATGGGGGCCTCTTGGACGTGCGATGGTGGCTTGGGGTGCATGGTGCGGGGTGGCAGTGGTGTGGAGTTCCCGGCATGAAGCAGTGGCTAGAACTGAGGGACATGGGAGAGGCTTGCATGGTGATGGTGCGGGCGCTGGAAGACTATTGGTGTGGGAGGCGTGAGGCAGTGGTCCTCCTCTGGGATGCTTGTGGCAAAGCAAAGGCATGACAGTAGCGTGCGGTTGTGAAACCGTTTGCAGTGGGGTCTTACTTCCTTTGGTCGTGCTCTATTTTGAGGACTAAAAACAGATCATTCATTTTGGTTTATAGAGGGTGGTGCAAGGCAGTGGAGCATAGTGGGGCTTTTCCATGGTGCTTTTGCTTCGGACAATGAGATGTGGGGCACAACTGTTGTTATGATTCTTGATAACTAATGAAATTTAACTCTCTAAATATCTTTGGCAATTTGAGGTGCCAAGGGCTTCCTTACTCATAGTTTGAGACTAAAAAAAAGATTCTTCCTTACCTCATTTAGCAAACTTACAAAATATTAAATAGGACTACAAACAAAACAACCCACTTCCTACACGTTGGCTCAACCCAAAAGCATGACCCACGTTCTATTAACTGACCACATAAAATAGAAATTGGACTCAGTCAAGGCTACAACCCACGACTCTAACCCAACATAAATCAACAAATATTAAATAGACTAAAATACCCACACTTAGTAAAGGAAATTACAATAAAGACACTGTCTCCCTTAAGACACTTCCCTATTCCTTCGGAACCCTAGCCACCCACATAACATGCTCCCGTCCTTAGGAAACCTTGTCCTCAAGGATGGAAAATCGCCTCCATAGAACCTCAAGGTCTTCCCATGTTGCATCCTCATCGCCCATTCCCTTCCATTGCACCAACACTTCAACTCCGGCCCTTCAACCCAGTGTAAGTAGCCTTCTCTGCAGTATTTGCTCTGGTTTTGCTGCCGAAGCTCCTTCGGATGTCATGATGGGAAGGGTTTGCACGAGTTGAACAGCAACTCCAAGCTTTCTCCTTAAACATGAAGCGCAAAATATTGGGTAAATGAGGGAGTCCGATGGCAACTGAAGCTCGTATGCGACCTTCCTAATACGCCTTATAATCTTGAAAGGCCCATAGTATATGGGCGAGATCTTGAGATTCCTACTCATGGAAGTGGATGTAATCTTGAAAGGCCCATAGTATTTCATTTTAGCTTCTTGCAGATTTTCTTTAACCAGTGCAGCTATGTAGTCTCTAGTTTGTACCTCTTCCTCAACAGCTTGGATCTTTGCGGCTCCTCCTTCATATGGTAATGAATGTGGGGGTGGTTGTCCATATAGAGCTTCATACAGTGAGACCTTTGTTGAGGAGTGAGTTGAGGTATTAATGAGAACTCAGCCAAAGGTAACAATCGTAACCAATCTTTGGGTCTGTCACTAGAGAAGCACCTTAAATAACACGCAAGTGTCTTGTTCATGGCCTCTGCTTATCCATCAGTCTCTGGGTGATAGGCTGAATTCAACAATAGCTCAGTACCAATTAGCCTGAATAACTCCTTCAAAAACTGACTTGTAAATACTGAATCTTTGTCACTGACGATGGTAAGCGGCAACCCATGCAACTTAAACACGTTATCCAAGAAAACCCTTGCTACAATCAAGGCTGTATAAGGGTGATTAATAACCATGAAATGAGCAAACTTACATAGCCTGAGGGGGGTAACCCCTCAATGAAATCCATGCTAATATCTTCCCAATTTTTTGAAGGAGTTGGCAAAGGTTGAAGCAACCCCACTGGATGGATGGCTTCAATCTTGTTCCTTTGGCATACATTGCATTCTCGGACAAAGGCCCTAACATCACTTGTCAATCCACGACAGAAAAACTCTTTTATTCTTGCTTGTATTTTATGCACCCTTGTGTGACCCCCTAATAGGCTACTGAGTAACTGATGCAGGATTTGTTGCTGAAATGACACCAAAGACCTGAGATGGAGCCTCCCTTTATAAAAGAGGAGCCCATTTCAAAATTGGTAATGAGATTGGTCCAAAACTCTATGATGGTAAAGGCTTAATAGTTGCTGCAACTAGGGGTCTTGCTGGTAAGCTTTCCTCAACTCTTCTACCCATTGTGCTTGCACTATATTGACTGCTTGGAGTTGCATGGAGGATTTTATTGTTGTTGTGTTTGTGGTTTGGTTTGTGTTGGATGGTTTTGTGGTAGATAGGGTTATGGTGGATGGGTTTTGGATTTGGGATGTGTTTGTGGTTTGGTTTGTGTTGGATGGATTTGTGGTGATTGGTTTTGTGGTAGATAGGGTTATGGTGGATGGGTTTTGGATTTGGTTGGTGGTGAGGGTTGAATCTATTTTGTCATGGAACTGGACCCGAAAGAGAGCATTAGCCACCATATTAGTTTTGCCAGTCTTAAATTCCACTGAGAAGCCATACCCCAGTAATTTAGAGATCCTCTTTGCTATGCTGGTGTTCCCACTCTCTATTCGAGCAGGTATTTTAATGCCTGTTGGTCAATACGTACTTTGAATGATTGCCCCAATATAGAAGGCCTCCACTTCCTTACTGTCATCAACAAAGCCAATTGTTTATTTTTATAAGTAGATAGACTCAGATTCTTCCCTTTGAGAGCTTGGCTAAATTATGCAATTGGTTGCCCTTCTTGCATTAGAACAGCTCCCAAAGCCTCCCATCAAGCATCACATTCCACAATAAAAGTTTTAGTAAAATTAGGTCGCCGAGCAGGAGGACTCACCATAGATTCCTTAAGTTTGTCAAAGGCTTCTTGCGCTTCCCCATTCAAAACAAAGGAATTTTTCTTCAGGAGAGCAGTGAGGGGGGCTGCTATGGCTCCAAATCCTTGAACAAACTTCCAATAATACCTAGTGAGGTCTAAAACCTCTTACGGCCTTGAGAGTCTTTGGAATAGGCTAATTTTGCATAGATGTCAATTTCTGAGGGTCTGCCCTTACTCCTTCTTTAGAGATCAAGTGTCCCAAATACTCCACCTCGTTGCTACCAAAAAAACGCTTGGATTTTTTTTTCTAAAACAGCTTTCAGACTGTAGGATTTCCTGCACCATAGTAAGATATTGTAGATGCTCCTGCAAGGATTTTCTGTAAACTAGGATATCATCAAAGAAAACTAGCATAAATTTCCTTAAATAAGGCTTGAAAATTTCATTCATAACCCCTTGAACTATCTAGTGAGCATTTGTAAGCCCAAAGAGCATTATCAAAACTTCAAAATGACCCTCATGGGTCCTAAAGGCGGTCTTGGGGATATCATCAGGATTCATTCTGATTTGGTGGTACCCTAAACATAAATCAAGTTTAGAAAATATCAGTACCCCACCCAACTCATCTAGTAATTCATCAATATTAGGAATTGGGTACTTATCTTTTATGGTATCCTTGTAGAGTGCATGATAGTCCACGCACATTCTCCAACTTCCATCCGCTTTTCTTACTAGTAGGACTGGTGAAGAGTAAGGACTTTGGCTGCTTCTTATGCTGCCACTCCTTAACAATTCAGCCACCAACTTCTCAATTTCTTCTTTCTAATAATAAGGATACCTGTAGGGCCTCACACACGTGGGTTTAGCCCCATCTTGCAACTATATTCTATGATCAAAGCTCCTACGCAGGGGTAAACCAAAACGTTCAGCAAAAACTCCTCGAAATTTCTCCAATACTTGCTTAATTTCAAGCAACTCCTCATTTTGTCCACTTTCCTTAGTACCTTCCAGCACCTGCAACCACAAACCTTTAGAAGAACTCTTCAGTGTTTTAATCTAGTCGTCACTTATAAAATAGATACGCAACATACTTAAATCTCAATGAATAGTTATTTTGATATTTAAGTCTGAAATACTAATATAACCTATGTTTCTTAAGAATCTAAAATTCTCATAACTCTAAAATATCATCACTTCTGAAATTCATTATATCCACTTAACGTCTCTGACTAATACATTAAACTTTAAATTATTTCTGTAAAATAAAATGCATGTCTAACATATTTAGTCAATTAAAACTAAGCCTGTGTAAAATACTTCTCCACTTAATATTCACTTAACATAACTCCAAGTCAAATCACAAGTCTATTTAACATCAAGCCCAACTTAAAATACATGTCTAATTTTAAAAGTCAAGCCCAACCCAAATCAAATAAGTTTTCTGCCAAGACTTACCTATTAAGGGTAATAACATAAAATCATTTAAAACAATTCTTCATGCTTTACGAAAAATCACATCACAAAAGGGCTTGATGGCAATCTTCATAAATATTAGGGAGATGATGTCCATCAGGGCATAAAGCCTGAAAGCAATTTTTCAAAGACATATACCCTTTTTTGGAGGGGGAAAAAAAAAAGTAACGGTAGTGGTGGACCTACGATTATCTCATGCCCCAAAAAAAAAAAAGTTTTCAAAAATCAAAATATACCCTAGTTTTTAATCATAATTTTATCAATATAGAAAATGCCCCCTAAAAAAATTTATAATTCCCATATGCTTTGCAAATTTTTATATAATTCTAATATACTTAGAAATGTCACTCCAACTTTTTTCCTATAGTCCCAGAATTTTGTATGATATCTATATATTATTTATTTTCAAGGGTGTGGTCTTGTTATGTCATTTTCTAGAGAAGGGTTTGGAAAAGGCAGGAAATGGAGGGAAACTCTAAACGAAGCGTTTTGGAAGTATTTTTAGTTGCTGACGTCTAAGTATGGAGTCTGTCGTTTATGCTTGTCATTATTTCTAATTCTTATTGTCGAGTCATTGTAATATTTGTTTTAAGTAACAAGTCAGTTATTTCTACTTTACACGTGTTGCAAGTTTATTAGACCAGTTAGTTATCCCTGTGTGGATATGAAGGGAAGCAGAGCACTGAGGAGATATTGATGAATATTCTGAAGATTTTACTTAGAGAATGATGTAATGGAGGTTGGGTCCCTCGAAGATCCCGTAGCAAAATACGAGTGACTCTATTGAGCTTTTTATCAAACATCCCTTGTGCATTCTCATGTACTCATTCACCCAGTAGTCATTTACATTCACTGCATTCCTCATTACAAGCATTTCATACTACCATTTTTGTGTTCTTATCTACTCTTCCAATGGGTTTCACTACAATTGGTATCTAAAGCCACCGATTCTTCCATGGACGGAATAAGCTTCAACAATCAGCCAGTAAATTTGTTGCCACTGATGGAAAAACCTCTTGAAAAAATGTTGCACATCACAGAGTTACTTGATCTAATGCACGCAAATTACAAGGTTTACAAGCAACAAGTCGAGGAATCCTTCTTGGTCTAGGAAGACCAAGCTGTAGAGGAGGGAGTTGAAAAGGGAGCTACGACCTCAATTGAAGATTCACAAAAATGGATAGTGCAGTAAAAAAATGGAACGACGAATGTTGATGAAATCGTGGAAGAAAGAAAAGAGAAGGCAGTGCTCACGGTATCTGTCCCTAAAGAAATTCCTCTTCCCTTTGTTATAGAAAATTCCTTCGACAATCCCGTCATATTGTCTCAACCCTCAGAATTTTCCATCCGTATTTCATGGCTCTCCTACATTAAGACGCCATTAGAAATGGACATCACCAAGGGGGAGCACTTGATCACAATGCACCTCATCAACAAGGTAGACAATTCTATGAGGCCAGTTAGTCGCAAATGCAAAGATGTTGTTGTACGCCTCATACGGCAACCCCCATGGGAGACCCACACCCTCAAGTGGCCATCGTTCACCGTCGAGTGGGTTTGGGACCAAGAGGAGCTTAGTCTCTTTGTAGATCTAGTGTCACTCGGTTGTAAGTCCCTTCAATCTGATTCCTCATCTCCATTAACTTCTTTGCCACTTCTCACCTCTTATTTCGTGGGAGATGAAGCACTTCTTGGAACTCTTCTTGTGCTTGAGATCATTCTACACAATGCCCTCCTTCCAGCTGTTGTTGTCTCCTTGTCGAAGCTCTTTCAGATTTCTGCAGCAAAATACTTATATGCTATACTTTTGGCTTTTTTTTTGTGTTTCTCAAGATTTTTCTGGAGGGGATCAAAGCAGAAGGGTTTGAAGAGCAAGTGTGAGTCTGCATTGCACCAGCTCTTGAAGGAGAGGGCTAAGAACCAGGTCAATGACCTTGAAGGGGTGCTCAACAACCTCCAATCTACAAGGAAGGAGAGCCAAGCTTATGACATTGTGGTTTTAGAGCAACAAGTACATCAGAGGTTGCGAGAGTGGACATCTGAGCTCAATGAGCCGTCCATGATTTCTTCTTTAGTTACGTGTAGTTTCAATTCAAAGGAATTTGCACATTTTTTGCGACTTTGTGAGGAAGAAGATGATGCGATTACGTATGGCAGTAAGAGCAATGCACTCAACTTGTTCGATAAAATACGCAGGCAAGGTCCTTGTTTTGGCATGTTGAAAGTCAAAGATGGGAAAACATTGAAGGAAGCTCATGAGAAGTTGAAGGTTGGTAGTGTCAATGTGCTACACTGCTACTACGCTCCTGGGGAAGAGGTCTTGGAAAACTCCAGAGGATTCCATACCCCTGTAACTTCTCGTGCATCATCTGAACCTCAATCTACCTTAACAGATATCTTCCTTGGACAATAAAATATGACTATAGGTGAGCATTTAGCTGGCGAGACTGTCCACAAAGAAGAGTTTCAAAATACTGTGCCAAGGCAACCAAATTGGCAGATATGTTTTGGCGATAACTCAGTACATTTGTCCACATGGCCTATGAACCAGTTATCAAATTTTGAATTGGCAAATGGTTTGTGTACAGCTTTATTGGAGCCTGGAACTCTTGATATGAATCTGAGAAGTGCTCCCGAGCCATTTTCTACTCATCCAATTCAGAAAAATGAACAACTAGTAGAGAAACCGATGATGCCGGTGTTGCAATGGGCTCATGGTCTTGATAAACTGTGCTACATTGACGTGTTTAGATTGTCTGAATTGAGATCAAACTCAGGGAACAAAACGTATCAGTGAGCTTTTGAATCAAGTTTTTGCATTATATTAGGATCGTTTTGGAATTGTGAGTTTAATCTCGTTTGCATTGGACCGACCTTACCAACCCCTCGAGGAAACATTGCGTCTGAAATTTCAGACTTTTCAAATACCATTTATGCATGGGAGCTCCCTACGAAGCTGTTATTGTCTGGTGGGGAAAGAGGTGACTCATGGGTGGGATTCATTACAGTCTACAAGGCTATAGTCCAGCAGGACGAGATGCACGACGCATACGGGAAGCTTTTGAAAGAGGTTGAGGAGAGGCTGGAGAAGATTTACAAGTCAGCATATTAGTAAATCTTCAGAAGCTTTCGATACAAGTGAACAAGATTCGTTCCCTTCCCTCTTCTGTATGTGAGATGAAGTCTCTACACCATCTCGATGCTCACTTCAATAAGCTCCATGGCATTCCAATTGTAGTTGGAAGATTGAATAATCTTGAAAGTCTCAATCTTTGCAGTAATTTTACCATTTTTGCTATTATTCTAATTTCTGCCATTACTTTCTAAATTTTGGATAATTCTACCTTGGCTTCCATGTATGATATCAGGGTGGCTACCTTTAGATTGTTGAACACCCTTATCACTAGGCGAGGACTCATTGTTAAGACTTTTGAAGTTATGAAAAAAAAAAATTTGGGCAACTCAATCGCACCATGTGGGCAAGGTGCCTTAAAGGGGGGAGTGTTTGTCATCGTCCAGCTTACAAGACTAAGTCCAGCTTACACCGACAATAGGGTCTAGTCATAAGAAGTTGCATCAGTGCTCTCAACCTTGAGGACAAGGTTTTTTAAAGGGGAGAGATTGTTATGACCTCTTCTAGAGAAGGGTTTGGAAAAGGCAGGAAATGGAGGGAAACTCTAAACGAAGCGTTTTGGAAGTATTTTTACTTGTTGTCGTCTAAGTATGGAGTCTGTTATTTATGCTTGTCGTTATTTCTAATTCTTGTTGTCGAGTCATCGAAATATTTCCTTTAAGTAAGCAGTCTGTTATTTCTTCTTCACACGTGTTGCAAGTTTATTAGACCAGTTAGTTATCCCTGCATAGAGATGAAGGGAAGCAGAGCACTAAGGAGGTATTGATGAATATTTTGAAGATTTTACTTAGAGAATGATGTAATGGAGGTTGGGTCCCTCGAAGAACCCGTAGCAAAATACCAGTGACTCTATTGAGCTTTTTATCAAACATCCCTTATGCATTCTCATGTATTCATTCACCCAGTAGTCATTTACATTCACATCATTCCTCATTACAAGCATTTCATACTACCATTTTTGTGTTCTTATCTGCTCTTCCAGTGGGTTTCATTACAGGTCTCACAAAAATTAAATTAAAACTAAGTTTACGAGAAATAATAAACTTATTAATATGGATTAAAAATTTTTTTCTTATACAATATAAGGCTTCTTAATATGGAATCCAAAGTAAAAATACAAGAAAAATCATTTAAGGTTGGTGATCTATATGGAAAATAGTTGAGAACTATTGTCCTCTAGACTTCATAAAGCAAGAAAAAAACTTATTTAAGGATTCTATTATAGTATTATATGCCTAATATGAAACGAAAATGGATGAATATTATTTCATGAAACAGTATCATCAAAAATCTGAAACATATATTAAGATGTTGTATTTTTAGAATTTCATTTCTACATCAATATCGCTAATTAAGGAGATCTAATTTTATATATAGTTATGTGTTTATGATTTTTAATCTCAATATGTCACACACTAGAAAATTTGGCCGACCCAAAAAAAAGTTTCTGGTTTCACCACTGACAAAAGAGGAAGAGGCTTGATGTTGGGAGGGAGAGAAATTTTAAGAGAGAGAACGAGCGACATAATGATGGTTGGGATAAGGTTGACGGTGGAGCACGGCGGTAGAGCACTAAGAGGGACAGAGAGAAAACAAAAGGGGTGATGACCGGTAGTCTCTAGCTGACGGGGCCCTTCCCTATGGAGGTTGACGATGAATAGAGGTGAAAACCCACAAAAGACGGTACAACATGTTTGATTTTTTAGTTGCTGCAAAAGGGAATAAAACTGTGGGTAAAGATCTAAAGCCACATTTTATTCTTCGTAGATGAAACACTAGAAATTTACCCTGACACTTGTTGTGTTTATCGCCGAAATCAACGTTGCCGAAGAAGCATCCCCTTTTACTACCGATTTACCAGCCAAGTAGTGTGGCTCAGTCACTGTCGCAAACCCATATCGTGAAATCCTTCAAATCACCGAAGAATCAATTGATCATGCTGCGAGCGTAAGTTCATCGCTGTTGACCACACATCTTCTCGGCGAGTTCAGATCCGCCAGTCAAGTTTGCCACAGTTATTCCGCCGCCAGAGTAAAGGAATGTTATGATTCCCAAACCCATTTTGGCGTTTTGAGAAATCGCAGCAATCTAATTCGTTTGGTTATTTTAATTGGGTTTTCCGACTCAATAGGGATAAATATTTACCGTCGATTTGGTGCCGTGCCTGAGATGATTAGCTACTAGATTACGGGATGACCATTGAAAACATATTGGCGAAACTCTAGGGCCATTTGAGATCAGTATAGTATGACACTCTCAAATGTCCCTATAATTTCCCAAATCTGTCATCAACGGTATTGCTTATGGTGCTTTGAGATCATCATTAGATACATAGCAATTTCTGGAACTGATTTGGATATTACAATTTAATTTGGCACATTTGAAGGCTCAAGATTTGACACCTTCTTAAACTAATACTTTGGTCCCTTTTTCTGAATTTTTTTGTCTCCGAATCATTGGGTTTGCACATAGGGTGTTCACACTATATATATATATATATATATATATATATATATATATATATATATATCCTCTTCAATTGTGTCATGGTTTTGTATGACTACATCTGTGCACATGCATGATACAGTTTTAAATAGGCCTACATATTAATTAAAGTCATGTATGACTAGCTGCTAGAATACAGACATTTATATATATATATATCATCATCATTCCACCAAATCACTGTAGAGGCATCAAATGATAGAAAAGAACAGTATATCAAAGAAGGCAGATCAAAAATTACTCTTTGAAATAGTTGAGTATATAACTTAGTTTAGCATTCCAACAGTGCATCCATACTTGGATTTTCAACATGCCAACAGTCCGACTATCTCATCTACATGTACATGTACGTACTCGCACAGACAAGATCTGTGTTGAATGGAGGAGAGACTTTGGGTTCTTGGCTAGCACAACCAATTCAATATTGCCCTTAGAATATGATTAATTGACTTGTTGCAATACCACATGTGGCCCCCCCAGCCCCCGCTTGGGATTGGAAGGTGACTGAGACGCCAGGACATTTAACACAAGGCTACACACCCCTCATAGATGACAGATAATACGCTATGCACCTAAGTACACAAGCAGTATGCAATAACGTAGCATCAGAAAAATAGTAAAAGTCGGATAAACTAAGCAACGCAATAAGCAATTGCAAAGCACATGGTACCGTACTAATATCATATCCCAAACATTGTCAAAACGTAAACATGAGCCATAAAGGCGTAATATCCCAAAATTATAAAGCATCGTTTAAATCTCCCAAAACACAGGATCTCCTAAAAAAAAAAAACATTGTTCCATAAAAGTTGGCCATAAGTACTGTTTTCCTTCCTTCTTTCTTTTTTTCCAAAATAGCTAAAGCTCCCGTACTCTTAAAAAAGATTCGGCTTCACACGTTTTCCCAAAGCCTTATACTTGTCCCGGTTGTTACGCCGCTTGAACCTCGTAATGAATTCAAGTATACCAGTGATCTTCCGGTCGATGGCCTCGAGTCGCTCCAATATGGAGGGCTTGAGCCAGTTCACAGCTATCTTAGGCACAATCCTTTCGAAAAGAGGAGGTGTTGTTCTTTTCCTCTTGGTCATGGTCGTCCTTTACTAAACCAGTCACAACTTCTACCATTCCGGTTGGGGAATAGTAGTGGAAACTACCACAATGAGATTTCAAGAAATCTCAGCAAGTAATCATGCAACATACCACAATTAACGCAAGCATACAAAAGGTATATCATGAAATGCGCGCATGGACATGTACTTGACTTATGCCTTTGACCAGAATTTGACTTATGCATTTGACCATTTTCAAAAGACTTGTAACAGAGACTTGAGCTTTTCATAAAAACTTCTTAACTTTTTCTTATTCACATGAACTTATTCAGAACTTTCAGAGGTTGGTCGAGGTGGCCTCTATTGCTAAGCGAGAGTGAGGTGCTGTGGTAGGTTCCCCTCCGGGTAAGAAGCAACTGAACATTGGTGGTGAAGGGAGCAGCTCCGGGTTGCCAGAGATGTTTGTGCAAAGGATTGGGGCTCGATCGCAGGCAGCCTCCGGTGTACGTATTGGGGGCCGAGCTCTAGTTTGTGGTAGATGTAATAGAGCCCACAAGGGCGAGTGTCGTCAGGGTTGGAACCAGTGCTTTGAGTGCGGTCAGACAGGGCACTTTGCTCGTGAGTGCCTAATCGGACCCAAGGGAATCAGGGTGGTCATCGCGGGGGTAGAACTAATTAGAGGCAATTAGTACAGGCTCGGGTGTACGCGTTGACTCCTGGTAGTGCTGGCGGCAAGGTTCCATAGACTCAGGACGCTGGAGTTATGGCAGGTATGGGTCTAATCTGATCTTTCGTAATGGATGCCTTGTGTGGTTTATTCTTGGCTTTTGGAAAAGTTATGCAAGCTGTACCCATGCCCGTTGGGTGTTGGAGGTCATGTGATTATCTTAAGTGTGTTTTGGTTGTATCTGCTATCCTGCTTTAGCATGATGTTGGGCTCTAAAAATTTCGAGGACGAAATTTTATTTTAAGGGGGGGAGGATGTGATACCCCATATTTTAGTGTATTTTAACTAAAGAATTATTTTAATTAATTTAAATATTGGTTCTCTTGATTTAAAATTTATTGGGTTTCTCGGTGGTTTATTTCATGATTTTTTTTAAGTTGTGAAATTTATTTTGGTGTGCTTCCTAATATTAAATATTGTTTTTCATTTAAATTGCTCTTTTATTTAAATTAGTTGTTTGTGGGTTTTAAAATTATTGTGTTGTTGGATTTGATTATTTTATTTTACTTAGTTTTTGTGTTTAAATTATTTTATTTAAATTTATTGTTTTGAAATAATTTTCGTTTGATCATTTTGTGATCCAAGATGTGAGGATTGGACCTCATTTCTTTCTTTCACTTTTTCTTTTTCTCCTTCTTTTCTTTCTCCTCTCTCTGTCCTTCCCACGCACACGACGTCTCTCCCCTCTCCCCCGTGCGTTTCTTCCTCTCCTCCCAGCCGTCGCCGTGCGCCTCCGTGCGTGCCACCGCCCCTCCCATCAGCTTCCCCACCGGCCGGCGACCACCTCCATCCATTTCCAGCTCCTCCATCACCGTCGATAGCCCCACTCGCAACACCAAGCCATGGCAACTCTTGTGCTCGCGCGCCGCCATCGCGCCACCACTGGCCACCATTTTTTTATCATTTCATCCTCGACCTCCTAGCAACCCAATGGACCCAACCCCAACTCTGATCCGTCACCAGTGAAGCACATCTAACCCCATTTTCTATTTGGGTATTTTTGGTCTTCAACCACCCTTTACGCTGCCATCCAAGGCCAACCACCACCACCATTGGCTTCACCGACATCCCTAAGCCCTACCTATCAATCTCGGCTCTTGGTTTGTCTCTGTTCAAAAGTGGATTTTTGAGACCCACGACCACAGTTCATTTGGCACTGTTCTGTTGCTGTGTTGCCACTTCGTGCAGTTCCGTGATACTTCGAAAATTATAATAAAGCACTGTAAGTATTTTCCCAAATAACTTTCGTGATTTAAATGTATTTTTGCACTAACTCATTTTACTATGAATTGATTGGTTTTGCTGGACTGAGTCCAAGGAGTACGGGGGTTGGATGGATTGGAGAATGAAGTTGTTTGTGTGATTGGATTGTGTTGACATTTGTTGGTTGTTGGATATTGTTGTCGGGTCGTGTTCATTGCATTTGCACGCATGTTCATGTTTGTAACTGAAAATTGAGTTTTCGAATGATTGCATGGATGTTCATGTGTTTATATGAAAACTGGGTTTTCATGTGAGAAATTATTTGAGTATGCTTGAAATTTTTGGATTGACTGGTTTGAGAAAAAGGAAAAGAGACTGTAGGGATGGTGGTAGAGTCCCGCCTGCGAGTCCCGCCTACGGTGCACGCGGTATGGATGGTGGTAAGTAGGGATGGTGGTTGTGTCCCGCCTGTGATTCCCGCCTACAGAGCATGCGGTAGGGATGGTGGTAAGCAGGGATGGTGGTATAGTCCCGCCTGTGATTCCCACCTACAGTGTCCGATAAATGGTTGGGTTTTGTGTAAATCATTTTCTGGGAAAAATGTCAAATTTTATGTTTTGGCTAAAATGGGATTTTTAGCGTGTGTTTGAAAATAATCATTTTCGGGAAAAATGAGATTTTGGGATCTGTTAGTTGGTTGCTTTAATGCGTTTTTATCTCGATGGTTGTTTGGATTATTACTTACCTACGGTACTGTTTTATGGTATTGCAAATTTTGATGCAGATGAGGATGACGAGCCTTAGGCTTTGGCTTCGTTGGAAGAGTGATCTGGGATTGCTCTCGTGTATCGAGATTTATTATCCTACTCGTTTATGTATTTATCTTTTGTAATATATTTGGGATGACTGTATAACTTTTTAAAGGTAATTTATTTTGAATACTTGTATTTAAATTTCTAGTATTTAGTTGACTTATTATATGATCCGCTACTACTTTTGTTGTGCACTTTTGCATGTTGCACACACTTGGGCACATTTCGTTGGGATGCATGACCCATGTTGTCATCATTCCGACGTCATGATTCTCGCGTCCCTATACATGAGAGTCGGGGCATCACATGTGTGTTCAAGACTTAGAGGAAGCTGATCCTTACCTTGCTAATCTTTGGTAGTGCCGAAATCCCTTCTCTTGCAAGGATTCTCCTTGTTTGGATGGGAAGAAGATACAAGAAAATGAGGGAACTTCCAAATCAACATGGGAGAATTGTGTGGAGAGAGTGAGAGCTCATGCAATTCCGAAAAAAAATGGCAAGGGAAAAGCCCCTTGGTGTGAACCCTTCCCTTTTTATAGGACACCATTCACTTCCTTCCTTGGTTGCATCAAAAGTCTTTGCATGGATGACAAGTGGCAAGGGACATTTTGGGGGGTTATGTGTAGGGTTTCTCCTCCATGGCTGAAATTCCTTCCCTCCCCTTTATGCCATTCCTTTCTCTAAACAAGTAAATATCTATTCAAGGGTAGCTTGGTAAAACAATACGTGCCTTTTCCTTTTCTCAACAAGTAACTCTTGGCATGGATGACAAGT
Organism: Juglans regia; assembly: GCF_001411555.2. Taxonomy (NCBI): domain Eukaryota; kingdom Viridiplantae; phylum Streptophyta; class Magnoliopsida; order Fagales; family Juglandaceae; genus Juglans; species Juglans regia. The sequence continues at coordinate 28,624,914 of NC_049910.1, forward strand.
GGTATTGGGCGTGTGCCATAGCCCTAGCCGTCCTTTCCATCTTCCTTTCCCAAGATGTTGCTTCATCTTCCAAGTACTCCTTCCCTAGGTGACCTTTCATGTACCATTGGTCCAAAATACACTAAGTGACAAGTGGCAAGTGAATGGGATGCTTGGGAGTGTGCTAGCCGAAACCCTAAGAGCAAACTTGCCCTTTATACAAAAGTTTCAATACATAATCTTCTAGAAAGTTAGTGCATGCTTGACACTTGGCAAAAGTTGGCTAAATTCGTAATCCTATGTCCCTCACTTCGGTTTCCTATGCAAAACTTCTAAAAAAGCTCCATTTCACTTCCCTAGGCTTCCCTTTCCAAGAAATCTACCTTGGAACTCGAATTCTGGACAAAAACAATGGGCTAGGCGTGCAAGCCATTCTTGGTGCTTTCCTACACCTCTCTTTCCCCCTTAACCTACTATTAAGACTAGATTCAAGGTGTAACATTCTCATGACACATGTCACTAGTGACTTAGAATTGGATCATTGGCCTAAACCATTGGACCTGGGTTTCTAAATAGGGCCGAAATTACAAAGTAAACTAGGGTCACTCTGCTCTTGGGCTCAAGTTGCCACATCAAAGGTTCTAAGGCCTTCCAAAGTAACTAAAGCTCCTAAAATGCCATGGCAGCCTAGAACGAATTGTAAGGACCAAGCCTAGACAAAACTCGAGTCATCACACCACATCAATAGCATTAACTCATCACCATTACCATTATCAGTAGCTTCAACTCAAACCATAGCAAACAAATCTATTTCCTAGCATAAGCTCAAACCATAGCAAATATCATTGAATGGGGTTTCCTACATCATGAATTACAACAAAATTTAAAAACAAGTATAACAAGAACTATATTTTTCCTTCACCCTAAATAATGAAAAAAACAAAATTTCTCAAAGACCTTAAATAACATGTCTCATTTTGTTCCCTAACTAGCTACTGAGATGGGTTATCCCTGGTTCATGTTAAAATGTTGAGCCAACTTATATATTGCATGATGGTAATATAGCTTCTGAAAATTTGGTAGATTCCTAACCCATATTTAGATGGATTTATAAATCATATGTACAGTTGGAAACCTTACCCATCACGTGGCCATGAACAACCTAGACAGCACCACCTTAGCTGGAATTCCAATAAGTTCCATATGTGCCTAGCTCTGGAGGATATAACCTTGAGTATGTATATCAGCAGTAAGTTGTTCATTATTTCAACTATAACGAACAATTAATATGAAAATTCAAATTTTTATTTCAATGTACATATCTACAACACTATGTAAATAATTTGTATATTATAACATTAAATCTGTTTCTATAAAAAAAAAAAAAAAAAATCTGCTTTCACATTAAAGCAGGTTATATCAGCATGCATGTTAATGGTGAGCGATTACTAAATAATCTAATTATATAACCTACCAAGTTAACATAACCTGTGTTTGAAAATTGGCTATATATGTTATATATATATATATATATAATATGTATAACTTTATATATATTATAGTTATATATTACTTTGGCCAGTAACTGATCCACTTATTCTGGCACTACTAGTCTAGTTATAGCAGGCCAATTATATATATATGGGGATAACAGCAATAGCAATGCACAAATACAAGCTCTGAGTATCTAATTATGTTTGTAACGCCCCGTCCTCGAGGGTCCGGAGAGTTAACTCATATAACCTGATAATCAACTCTAACAAGGCTAGAGTACTTCCAAATTCAAGAATATATATTTTCCCAAACCTCAAATCAAACGTAATTACTTCAATTAAATAAACCATATAAACTCCATCTGTCCAATTTTCAATCCAACAACTCAAATAAATTTAATTCTTCTTCATGTCTCAAATAACAAACTAGAAATAATGAAACATTAACATAAGTCTCCATAAATTGTCTAAATCCATTGAAGCAAACTTAAGAAATATAAATAACTTCCAACATCAAGACTAATACCACGAGATACCCAACAACCATTCACTGCTAATCTTCTCCATAAACTCTACTACTGATCCTCAGCTGAACCATCAATGTCAGCTCAAATATTATGAAGATTAAAGGGGTGAGTTATCAACAACTCAGCAAGCAGAGAGCATATACAAGCATGTAAACATGAACATTTATAACATTTGATAAGCCGAACAAAACATTCACTTTCAGAATGCAGAAACAAAATTTTGTACAAAAACGTTAGAGTGAAATTTTCAGAAAAATAAACTTATTCCAAAAAGAAGATCCGTTGGCATTTCTAAACTGAAACATTATAATCATATCATCGTTTAGTATCACATCGGGACAATACCATTTTTAACCCCCGTGGTAGGGTTATAAACCACCATTATACCCGTGGCTGGGCCATATTCCATGTTTCACCCCCATGGTAGGGTTATAAACCACCATTATACTCGTGGCTGGGCCGTATACCATGTTTCACCCCTGTGGTAGGGTTATAAACCACCATTATACCCGTGGCTGGGCCGTATACCATGTTTCACCTCCGTGGTAGGGTTATAAACCACCATTATACCCGTGGCTAGGCCTTAACAGAAACAAAACAGATTTCATCGAAAATTCAATTACAATCATATACAGAATCAGAACTTCATGCCAAGATTTTCAGATGGCACATCATTTCAAAACAAAATACTGAAAAGTTTCAGATCATTTCACATGTTCGAGATAAACATAAACAAAATATTCTCATTTGTTCATAACAAAACTTCTAGATTTTCATATTCGCTCTTTTACATAGTTCAGAAATAAAGTGCACAACACTAGCTCATGTCTACACCAGTCATGAAAGAAAAACACTTTCTCTTATATAGAATTTATGCATATGTAGAATAAACATCTGAGGTTGTTTTCAGATCATCTCTTTTCAAAAAAATAAACACATTTATTCTCAAAGTCAACCTCATTTTATTTGTTTTATGCAAAACTAGTATATAAACCCCGCTTACCTGACTTCTTCGTATTATCAACACCTTGAGCCGGAACTCTAATAGTAACACCACCTAAACAAAAAGAACATATATCCAACATTTAATGACCAATCTAGTAGGCTGCTATTTATTGAGTAATAAATCAAATTAGTCCTTTCACAGCTCAATAACTATCCTAACAATTAAACCCGAACAACTCTCTCTTCAAACCATTCGCATTTAAAACGCAAAACAGCCATCACCTTCTATTAACACCAAACCAACTATAATTATTTCCAAAACCAACAACAGCAACTCCAACAATTAAAAATAACCCAAACCAAACTTCGAATAAAACAATTTCAGTGCAAGCATCAATACTCTAGTCATTCAACAATTCAAAACTTGCATAAAAGTTCAATACAACTAGCTCAAAACACCCATCCTTTTACACCAAATAGTCTCAAATAATAATCCAAAACAGTCTCACAATTCATCCAAAATTCCAACACACTACCGCAATCCAACAAATAAAACATCAACTCAAAAATAAATGTCAAAAATTCTTCTACTGAAAATGCTAATGGTTTGCACAGAGAGGAATTACTGTCTAAGTGTGATGCACGGCCAACCAAGCAGCTTGTGTGTGTGCGATAGACAAACCGAAGGGAAGAAATAAAATGATTTATGGAATGTGTAACAGCAAATGTAAGAACAAAATTAAGAGTAATATCAAAGAGTGGGCGGATTAGTTACCGAAAGTAGAAATAAAACAAATACTCCAGAGGATAGCTCCAACGAAGGCAGTATTCGAGACTCACGAAACACTGCACAAAGCCGAAAGAAATAATTCACGAACTGCTGGTGAAGATAGGAACAGAAAATAGAAAATGAAAGAGGGGACGATTGTTCACCTTTGAATAACCAGAAGGTTGAGACCCACGGAATCTTGAAAACGCCAGCCAAGGTGAAATCACAAGTCCGCGCAAGAGAGAGTCTGAGAAGCTCGAAATTGTGGTGAAGAAACACTTCGAGTTTGGAGCCAAAATTAAAAACCGAGGAGACATGGGAAGTAGTTGCACGGGAATGGAGAAAATTGCGGAACTGCAGACAGAAGAAATCAGCGGAAGAAGAAAAACAGTGCAAAGCAAAAGGCCTCCCCAAAACGACGCCGTCCGTCCCTCATCAAGAGATCATGGGCTGGCTTCATGCATCCAGTTGCCTTCAAACGGGCTGGGCCTAAAGCCCGGGTGTTACAATGTTGGTTTTAACTTTGTTAATGTCTCGGAATTTATAACATAGCAAGAAACAAAATTACCTGTTGGTCCTGAACCCTATCCAGCAAGACTATAATATCTCACATAGGTTTGACCAAAAGTATTACTACTAAATATATCCCCCCATGACACCTCCATCAAAAGTGTAGCAAAAGTGTAGGACAACATTCAAAAGTTAGCACTGTTGGCATGTTGGTGGCTAAGGCATGGTTCGAGTCTCTCTCTGAGACTCTAATTCTGTCCCAAGTTCTAACATATGATTGTTTAGACATTCCTCATACTCCCACATATGGTCCCTCATAGCCAGGAAACTACCTTCAATTTCTTGAAGCTGATTTTGGTAATACTCTGCATTTTTCCTATTTTCTGCATTTTCCTCGGCAAGACGTTCATATTCCTCATTGGGCACTCCAGGCAGTTTAGGTGAATCAGGCAAAATAGAGTGCCTAGCCCTCTGGAATACCCTAACCTATGTCCCAAAACCTCCCTGAATATGGTTTATGCGCATTCATCTGTGTGATCCACTGGCTCTTTGACATTCATGAGTTGAACCATCTCATTCTTTAGAATGAAAAGCTTTGGCCATTAGCATGATATGTACAACTTATATATCATCTTCTTCCTAATAATACTTACTGAAGGCTAAGGTATATTCAGTACACTTGGGCTGGTTTGGCATATAGAACAATGTATATAAATGTCACCACATTTCTATATAAAACTAATTAGAATTTTGTTGTCCATGAATATACTGCATATTAATGTAACCCTTCTCCTGGTATGGTTTTTTCCTTCATATTGCATGGTATTCCTGGTATTTTTAGCATGAATATAATTGCATGGTTGGACAATATTTAATAATACCATAACCGAAACAAAGAAGAATTTTACATGCACACTAGTTTTTTCATATAGTTATGCATGCACTATTGGAAGCTCACATAATTCTCTTCTGTAGTTGGTGTGATAAATCTCCCATTTTTATTTGACCAATGCACATCTATGTAGAAATCAATCAGATTCTTGTCCTTCTACATGAACATTGGCTAACCATTCACATTACCCATACCGTTGCATTTCGAATAATATGTATACTTTAAAATTCACAACATCCAGGATGTCACATACCTTTCTTTCCATTAGTACAACAAACAACGTCCTTCCGCTTATGTGGTTGACCTTTTGTTTACTCCTATTTTCTTTGTTTTGGGTGGACATTTTCTGCAATAAAACAACAAAAAAAACTAGATTATAAATACTACCATCAATTCCAAAAGTGTTTCCTACTAAATAAATCCCTTTTTAGTCATGTGTAGTGATTTAGCTACAAGTAATCATATCCACTTTCAGGCAACAATTAAAGATGAGAGTTTCAGATTGTAAGGGATTGTTGTGGTCAATTCACAATCCTTGGTGCTCTTAAGTCTTTCTTTAACAATAGTGGCATCATCTAATTAAACATTCTTCCATGGAAGTTATATTCATCATGTATTGTTACAACTAATCATCTAGACATCTAGGGCTTTTGAAGAAAATTGTCCCTTTGTTTAAATCTAATTGACATATTTACCTTTGAAATCACTTATCCTACATGAAAATTTAATGCTTACCTTAAATTCATCACTCCACCATCGACAGCATAGCCACTCCCAAACTGGCTGCTCTACCAACATGCCTCCATTCGCCAGTGCCTCCTCATGTGTTGCATAATTCAAGTCTTTACGGTGTAACTTGTAATGAAACGCATTATAAGCACGAGATTAGCTGACTCGTGACTATCCTTTGATGATTTTTCTTAGTCCAATCCAAGACAAAGTCAGCCTATCAATGTCATTTTGTTAAACAACCATGTTTATATATTGTTGTTAGTTGGCTACATTGTCTTAATAACAATGCATATCATATTGGATTATATTTTCCTATATTCTGTTAAAACCCCATGTTCCATATTAATATTGACATAATGTGGTCTGTGTTTAAAATAGTCTAATGCTCCATATTGACACCTTCCATATTTATAATGTGCAATAATCTAACAATTATAAATCCAACACCAAACATAGATTTTACACATATTTATAAACTGTGTTTCTAAATCTGTGTTAGCAATTATAATTAGCAACTTGCAACCCATAAAACTAGTATAGACATTAAATACTAGTTTTAACAAAGATTAGCAATAATAAACCACTTAACATTTTCTGCAGAAACACAAATAGTGAAATCTGTGTTAAAACCACTGCATGCACAATTACAACAGTGTTTGTGTTACATGAAACTTTGTGTTAGGTAGTTATCTTCCCATTCAAACATATAGCAACCAATTGGCTCCCCTACTATTTGTGAATTATAATTAGCAATTAGCAAATTTAAAACCTTTTGTTACCATAAATACACAGATTTAACATAGATTAGCATTGTATCCAAACCACTTAACATTTTCTGGTTTTAACACAGATTTCAGTTAAAACCGCTGCATGCACAATTATAAATGACTTGATAGTTACATGAAACATTGTCCATAGGCAGTTATAAACATTCATGCAATAATTTCCCTCTTAACTTATTCTCACTTTCATAAGTTTTGTTATGACATACATTATGTCCTCTACTTTAATAAACCCACACCCAACTTATTCTTTAAAAAGTGTCCTCTACCTTTACACAATACTTGAACACTAGCTTATGCAAATAGTTTGTACATTTTTCTATTACTCATGCTGCATTTATATAAATCATTCAAGTTAGAAACCCATACTTGAACACGATCAATAAGTTGGGTTGTTGCATGTTGGGCCTATCTTCCCATCTTTGATCTCCAGTGGTATCTTCCAGTACTTGCGCAACCTCTCAAACTCCGTGCCCTTCGCTACTCCCCTAACACGTTTACTACTACTGATTTCTTCCATAGCACAAGCACAAACAAAAGCACATGTGCAAGCTCAGTTTTATGTTAACATATAAACACAAATAGAAGCACATGGTAAGATATAAATAGTCCTCAAATCTGAAATGTATGGTAAGATATCTTAAGATATAAATAGTAAGATATTTGTGTTATGTATGGTAAGATGCATAAGCATGATAAGATATCTTAACATACTTTTAATATGGTAATATATAAATGGTTAGCTATCTTCAATGCATGGTAAGATACTATAGCACAAACAGAAGCAGATGGTAAGATATAAACCGAAATGTACATTTAAGTTTATATCTTACCATTAGTTAAAACCACTCAAGTTGTATGGCAGTCCATTATATAACTTTATGGGGTGCAAAGGTTAAGGTGTAAAAATAATTATACTTACCCTCGGCTGTTGTATTCATCTCTGCATGAGGAGTACAGGGAGGCAACCCAGCTGAACATGGTTCATCTTTAGGTTGAGTGGAGTCATCAGAGTGAACCTCAGATTCATCTCTCAAAGTCCAAGCAACTGGTGCTTGCTGTGGTTGTCAAAGTGTAGCAGGCAACACTTATGGTGCCCCTGACCCCAACGTATGGCAACTCGGGAATCGAGACATCCAGATGATGAAAACAAGGTCACGCATTCCAAAGATAGTGCCAAGTGTGTGTACATGCAACAGTGTACAATGAACAACGCAGCGGATAATTTAAGTAAGTCAACTAAGTATCAGAATTGTTTAATACAAATTTACATAAGTAAAACATTTAAAAAGAAGTTATACAATTATCCAAAAAAATATAATACAACTCCAAATACATAAACGAGTGATCCCATATCACTCCTCCAGCGGAGCCAAATCCTCAGGCTCACCCTCAGCATCATCTGCATCGAAATCTGCGTTACCTTAAACGGTACCGTAGGTAAGTATAATCCAAACAATCCTCGAGAATAAAAATGCATTAATACAACCAACAATTATGCATTCATATGATGAAATATGCATTATGTCCAAAACATCATTTTCCCCGAAAATGAATATTTTCCAGCACAAACCAAAATCCTACTTTGGCCCAAAACATATCCATAAAACATTTTCCTGCCATTTTTCTAGAAAATGGCCCAAAACAATAATCTATCATTTTCCCAGAAAATGATTCACATAAAATCCTTTTTTTCAACACACGCAATTTTCCCAAAAAATAACCCATTATCCATTTATTCAAGAACTCGTCATTTTCCTAGAAAATGACCCATTAACCAATTTTACCATATGCACCATGATCTTTCCTAGGGACCATCCACACACCCTAGCTCCCTTCGCCACACAACGAGTAACGACCATGCATGTGACTTCGTAACGAGCGATGTCTAGTTCCACGCCCAACGCGTACGTGGCCAAGCATCCTCTAACCCCTCCAGCAGAGGGACCATGGAGTCAGTACGTGAGCGTTACCATCCCGTCCGATCCCGTTATTGCCCAGCGACAACCGAGGGGATGTCACTCAGTATATTTCGCTCCCGAGTGACTAGAGGAGCTACACCGAGATAATGTCCCATCTAGGCTTGGGGTCATGATACACACGCACCCAAAAACCCTTTCTCATATGAAAACCTAGTTTTCAATAAACACATGAACATGAATGCAATTACACGAAAACCCAATTTTCATTTACAAACATGATCATGTGTTCAAATATGCAATGCATATTAAACGTCTCAATATCCAACATCCAACAATTCACAACAGAGTCCAAAATATACAAACAACTCCATCCTCCAACCCATCCAACCCTCTTACTCCACGGACACAGTCCGGCACAACCAACCAGATTGCAATAAAAATGAGTTAGTGTAAAAATACATTTAAATTATGAAATTTCTTTGTGAAAATACTTACAATGCTATAATATAATTTTCGATGGATCGCGGAGGTGCAAGAAGAGGCAGCACAACAACGTAACTGTGCAAAATGCACTATGGCAGTGGGTCTCAAAATGCAAGATTTTGAACGGAGACCAACGACGACTTGAGATTACAAGGGAACGGCTTAGGGATGTCGGTGAAGCTAATGGTGATGGTGGTTGGCCGCGGGTGGCGGCGTAGAGGGCTGTTGAAGGGCAAAATGTTTAAAACATAAATTTTGATTGTGAGGCTTCACTGGTGGCGGATCAGAGCTAGGGATGGGTGGTTTAGGTTGCTAAGAGGTCAAAGAAGATGTGGTGAAAATATGGTGGCCAGTGGTGGCGCAATGGCGGCTTGGGAACACAAAGAAGGTCTCGGCTTGATGCTGTACGTGAAGGATAATGGCGAAATGAGAGGGGCTAGAAATCGGAGGGTAAGGTCACCAGTTGGAGGGGAAGCAAACTGTAGGGGTGGTGACGGACACGAGTGGCGCACTGCGCCACGGGGTGGAGAACGACGCACTGACGGAATAAGGGAGGTCTCGTGTGCGGGAGAGAAGATAGAAAGGGGAGAAAAAGAATTGGGCGGAAAAAGCAAAGGAGAAGAAAAGAAAAAGGGAAAAAGAAAAAGTAAGGGAAAAAAATGAGGTCCAATCCTCACATCTTGGATAACAAAAATGATCCAACGAAAAAGATTTCAAAACAGCAAGTCAAATAAAATAATTTAAACGTAGTGATTAAATGAAAATAAAATAATTAAACCCAACAATAAACAAATTTAAAATAAAGAGCAATTTAAATGCATAGCAATAATTAATATTAAGAAAGCATATCAAAATAATTTTCAAAAATTAAAAATCATAAAAATAAACCAACTAAAAATCTGATAAACTATAAACAAGAGAACTAATATTTAATTTAATAAAAATAATCCTTCAATTAAAAATACACTAAAATATGGGATGTTACATCCTCCCCCGTTAAATAAAATTTTGTAATCGAAATTTGCAAGGTGAAACATTAAAGCTAGGACAGGAATAAGGTTCAACTAAGAGTAGACATAAGAAACACACCACCTAGGTCAAACAAACAAATACGGATATTGCTCCCTCATGTCGACTTCTCTCTTCCAAGAGACATAACACATCATGAACTTCCCCAAAATAGTCCGGCAATGCAACTCTATAAGCAACAAGCCCAACTTTCTCTAAAATCTGAAAAGGGCCAACATACCTCAGACTAAGCTTTCCCTTCTTACCAAAGCGCTTAACGCCTTTTATAGGAAAGACTTTGAGGTAAACCCAATCACCTTCCTCAAGGATAAGTCTCTTCTCCTCGTATATGCATAACTCTTCTTATGACTTTGCGTTTCCGCCATTTTAGTCCTTATAAACCGAACTTGACCTTTCATTTCTTGAATTATCTTAGGCCCAATCAATTTACTCTCGTCAAGTTCATCCCAACACAATGGTGATCTACACTTCCTTCCATGCAAAGCTTCATACGGGGCCATCTGAATGTAAGCATGAAAACTATTATTATAAGCAAACTCTATTAATGGCAGATGATACTCCCAACTCCCCTGAAATTCCATGACATAAGCCCGTAATATATCCTTAAGAGTCTGAATAGTGCGCTCTGATTGACTATCAATTTGAGCGTGATATGCAGTACTAAACTTCAACTTAGTACCTAAAGCGGCTTGCAAACTTTTCCGAAAATGGGATGTGAACCTCAGGTCCCGATCCGACACAATACTCTTGGGTACTCCATGTAAACGCACTATCTCTTTGACATACAATCGAGTCAGCTGTCCCAAAGAGTCGGTATTATTGATAGGCAAGAAATGGGTACTCTTGGTCAACCGATCAACAATCACCCAAACTGAGTTCTTACCACTAGGAGTCCTCGGAAAACCCACTACAAAATCCATAAAAATGTCAATTGTGATACCATACTCCTTCCTTCTTCCGTACGCTTCTTCTTTCTGACATATGTTCCGTCTTTATGACGACGTAAGCAAATCCCAAGGGCAGAGATTTTGTGATTGTCTGCCCCTTCTACCTAGCAACTATGAGCCACGTTATGCATGTCGAACCATGATGACATGTTTCGAAATATATCGTGTGACTTCTAGGGTACGCCCAGTGTTTTAAATATGCTGAAAATATTTATAAGGAGTATTTCCAGTGTTATTGAATTAAGATTGATCTTAAATACAACAGTCATAATATTCTTGAAGAGCTCCAAAAATATTATAATTGTCGGAAATCATTTTAATATTATTATTAAAATGATTTCAATTATTTAAGATATTATGAAATTTAAATTATGTTGAAAACTTTTATTAATCAAATGGTTTTATTTTCTTTAATATGTTAAGTGAGACTTCATCATTTTATTAATGATGAAGAATATTATTTTATAAACTAAAGTTAGTTTAAAATAATATTCTACTTTAATTCTTCTAAGCGCTTTTAATTAAGTTAATATTTATGCATTTTAAATCAGTGTTTGAGATCTACCGTTAGATCGTTACGTGAATCCCTAGACGAAGGGACAGGGTTAAATACCCAGACCCCCCTCTCTTTCTTCCTCACTTTTCCCCAGCCCTCTCTCTCTCCTCCCTCTCCCTCAAGCCTACGCATTACGCGGCCTCTCCTCCATGCCGAACTGCTCCATACCTCAGCCCGGTGCCGCCGTGCATCAGCAGCCCTCACTGCTGGCACCACAAGCTGCACCTCACTCCGGCGAGCCTCCCTTGCCCAGCCCCTCTCTCTCACGCTCCCTCTCTCTCTCCACTGGCTATGCACAGCCCGAATGGGCTTACTGCTCACTGCACCGCCATACGACGTTCAACGGCGCCACCACCTCCACGGTAGCTTCCCCTACCACCGGCCATCACCCTCCAGCGAGCTTGGCCTCCACCTTGCAGCCACCTTCCTCCCATGCATGTTCGTAGCTCCTTCATGCATGGGTTCACTGTGCACGTCCCTAGTGCTGTCGTGCTCGACCACCTTGGCCACCGGACACCACCATGAGCTACTCCTGGTCTCCCCATTCCTCCTCCACCTGATCCGAGGCCCATAGCCTCCCTCCAACGCACGGGCTGTCTCCTTCCTTCACGCACAGGTTGCACGCCTCCCACCGCCGTGCACCGCCACCCATGGTGATTGACAGCCACCTTCAGCCTCCTTAAGCCACCACCAAGCCATCCCAACCATCCACGACCCTGATCTGCCACCCATGCACGCACACTCTCTCTCACTCTCCCACGGCTTCTCCTCCACCGTGCGGCCAGATCTGCCACCGTGAGCCACCTTGGCCCCACCCTAGTGCCACCAGGAGCTCCACCAGCAACCCCTCAGCCCAACCCTAGGTCCAAACCACCACTTTGAGTGGTGGACAGCCACTGTACACGGCTAGATCCGCCGTGTTACGCTCCTTGCCATCATCACAAGGCCTTCACAAGCCCTTCCAAGACCACACATCGCTATCCAAACGCCTAAACAGTTAACGTACGACACTTCCGACATCATTGGCTATGACGATCAATGAGCAACGCACGGGTTATCCTGTCAATGGTATAACCCTCTATCCCTCGTTAATTATGTTAGATATTGATTAGTTGACTAGGTTGTGGATTGTGCTGTTGGTATTTGTGGAGTTGTTGTATTGTGATGTGGTGTTGTGTGATGAAGTGTTGGGCGTAATTGGGAAGTGTGCTGTGAAGTGTTGTGGACCGTGCCGTGTAGTGTGGTTGTGGAGTATGTGTTGTGTTGGTGACGTGGCAGATGGAATGGGAATAGTACACGCTGGGTGTACTTTGTGTGTGGCATAATGTGAGACAAAGAGAGTATATGTAAAATATACCCTCCTGGCATAGTGTGGAATGGGAAGAGTACATGCTGAGTGTACTCTGTATGGGGTATGGTATATGAAGGAAGTACATGTGGAATGTACTCCTTATGGCAAGGTGATGCACCATATGGCGAATATGTCATAATGGTGATATGGCATATGTGAAGATAGTACACGTGGAGTGTACTTTATGTGCTGGAGTGATGCACCATATGGCGGGTATGCCATAATAGTGATGTGGTGTAGTGCATGCGAAGGGAGTACATTTGGAATGTACTCCATATGGCGGAGTGATGCACCATTCGGCGTGTATGCTGTAGTGGTGATGTGGCGTGGTGTGTGTGAAGGGAGTACACGTGGAGTGTACTCTATGTGGTAGACTGATGCACCATATGGCGGGTATGCCATAATGGTAATGTGGCGTAGTGTGAGACAAGGAGAGTATATGTAAAATATACTCTCCTGGCGTATTGTGGAACGGGACAAGTACACGTAGGTTGTATTCCATGTGGTATAGTGATGCACCATATGGCGGGTATGCCATAGTGGTGATGTGGCGTATGTGAAGGGAGTATACATGGAGTGTACTCCCCGTGGCAGCGACACTCCGTGTGGTGTGTCGTAGAGATAAGGATGGTTATGTGATTGATGGGCGTGGAACGTGATGGGTAGTGTCGGGAACTGTGGAACAATGTCCTGAAGTAGTTATGGCGTAGCCTATAGTCTGAGGTGACAAGTGTCACCGTGATGGACTTATGCCTAGAAGTATGCGTGCAGCAGTAGAACAAGTGTAAGAGTGTACAGCGGAAGCATGACTGGGGATTGTCACGAAGTGACATGACTATTGACAGTCGTGCTTGTGATGGGCGAAGTAGTGGAACAAGTGTGAGAGTATGCAACAGAAGCATGACTGGGCAACATCACGAAGTGATGTGGTTGTTGGCGGTCATGCTTATGATGGGTGAAATGTTAGAGTGTAGGAATGGCGTAATGGAAACGTGACGAGATGTCACGATGTGACCGGAGTACGTGAGGAACTGTACTCGTGATGAGTTAGGAGTTGACGTATGGGTAATGCGACAAGGTCACAGTGTAGCTTTGGAGCAGTCTAGAGCTATATGATGTGACATAAGGCATAATTGTGAATGGGGTCTTGTCGTGTTAAGTGTTGCGATGAACTTTCAAAAGGGACAGGTAGTGTGAAGAGTCATGCTAGCCAGGTTAATAGAAGGTTGATATCAGAGTATGGTGCTTGTTTACACAAGCAGGTGATTAACGTGTCATATGTTGATCTTAGGTGATAAAGGGGTAAGGTACATGTGTAATCTGGTTAGATACGTGTGCTGGACGGATTCACCATATGTAATGGGTAATCTGTCCTTAGCACAGTTACACGGTGCTTAAGCCTCAGAGTTGGCTTATAGCCGTGTGGCTTGTATGGATGGGAATGATGATTAGTATGGGCTAAGGTGCATGAAGATAGTGACGAGTATATTATCTAGGTTTGCGATGCGTGATTTCATTGATCTGAATCATGCGTCGGATGTGGTTGTAAGAAGAGTAAGACAAATGTCTTAGTGTCTTAATCCTAAGGTGAATCATAGGTTCACTTTAGTGGATGAGCACTCGAGGAAAGACTCTGAGCTGGAAGATGTGGTGACCGTAAGTGGTCTCCGAAGGGTTTAGCATAGTAAGGGCACGTAAGTGCACGGGATAGAAGGAGAGTGTTCCAAGTGAAACATAGTTCTATTTCTAGTTTAAGTTGCTTATGCATTAGATAGAGAATGACACTAAGGTATGTGTATGCATGTAGGTTGCCATCTGACAAGCACATGAATGGACTGCATGATATGCAAGTAGCATGGAGTCCAGGTAAGTGTTACATTCATACTCTTCTAGAGTTTTCCAAGATGCAAGAAACGCTTTTCCTTTAAGATGCTTACGAAAAGAAACGAAAGACGTTTTACTAAAGAAAATGCTAAGTGTTCAAATGTATGGCTCCTCCTTGGCAGGCCCTGTTTATGCAACCAAAGTATTAATTGTACGCATGTGAATGGATGACTATACGCTGTATCTATTGTATGTATTTTCTGAGAAAATCCAAAAACTGATGAAAATGCATGAAAGGCATGACAACGGATGCTTTTATGGATCCTACGAACCAACGCTTTCATGTGCGCCACGAGGTGATGCTCGTGGATACCATGATTGATGACATTTAAGGTGACGCTTATGGATGCCACGAAAGCTGACGTTTAAGCCCATGTATGTTCTTAAATGACGTTTTTCACGTACGAACTATTAAACGAAGGATAGGACTGAAATGAACTGAAAAAGGAAAAAATAATTTTCGGGCTTACACACCAAACGATGCTTTCTCATGAAAAGGAACGTTTTCTCATGAAATGATTGTTAAATGAAAGAATGAACTGAATGAAAGCTCCAGCTCTTTCGAGCTGACATGAACAAATGAATGAAAATCAAGAAAGACATTAAAGCATGAAATGTATGAAGATACGCAACGGCCACATGAATGAATGAAAAGGGTACCAATGAATGGGCAGATTACAATGCTGGGTAAGTAGTACTAGTAGTGCACCCTGTGCTGCCCCCTGACTGAAAAGGTTTTCCCAACCCGTGGCCACGGGCGGAGTCCGGGTCCAAAGGAAGAATGCTAACCCCAACAAACGGGGCGTAACAGTGTGTACTGGCCTATGAAAGTGATAAGAACGAATGGATGTATGCATCCATGCACGAACGCACTAACGCACGAACGTTTAAGAAATGAAGGCACTGACAGGGGACAGGTTTTAAAGAAAGGAAAGTCTTTTGGAAGAAAAATCCCGTCCAGTAACGTTTCAAAAGAACGCACGTATGTAGAAATTCTTGAAGAAATGAAGGCACTAACGTGAGAAACGTTTTATGAAAAGAAAGCCCATGTTTAAAAGAGAAAAATCCCGTCTAGTGATGTTTTCAAATGAACGCACGTATGACAAGCACGCATGCACGTAATAGTACGTATGAATGACGAATGAATGAATGAAAACTTATGTTGTATTATTTTAATTGTGTGAAGTAATGCTTACGAGTCTTTGACTCAGGATGGACACGGCCCATGGGGAAGAGCACGGAAGTCTAGGCACGAGTTTTAAATGTACGAGAGGCCTTCTATTGTAAAAATTAATGTTTTTCGCTGTAAACCTCTTTTATCCCAAAGCACATTTCAATTTTATAAACGTAGAGTCTTGCACTCTAGGTATGCACGTGAAAAGTTTTAAATCGGATGGTAATTCCCGTCGCCCTTTCTGAAAATATTTTGTAAAAAGTCCCACCACAAGGACAGGCGTTACAACCCACTTCCACCTAGGAATAGGGGGAGGTTGAAATTTACTAGCAGGTTTCTGATGCTCAGCCTTAACTTGACACCACGTGTCACATTTCTCAATAAACATGGCGATATCCATCATACTCGCATTAGTTCCCCAGTGGCACATCATGCCAAGTGAATTAGGGTGGCTATGTTATCCAAAATCTCATTTTCCTCAAGAACCTTAATACAACATCCAGTAAATTCCAATGATTAGTAGTTCCATACAATAATCCGTGCTAACCTCAATCGACTCTTATGCTATAACTTCTAAACCTTCATTGTATTCTACCTTTGGTAACCTAATAGACACTTCCAAAGTTAACCATTAATAACATAATTGGTCCAACTGCGTAATTAATCTCCAACTACAAGTATCGTCTAAAAAATTTCAAGTCACTACAAATTCCTCAAAATCAGCACAAAATCCGAACTCCTAATTACAACAAAAAATATCATGCTTCTACTGCACACTCTGATATTCGCCACATGCATAAAATTTATGTCCCCATAAAACAATTACCATCGAGTACAAGGTGGCTCCATACCTACTAACCAAAAAGTCTTATAACATTTTGGTAGAAAATACTTCATTTCCCAAAACCATGAGTTATCACTCATATTCCTCAATTAAATTCCGATGCCTTGATCTAAATCAATATTCCACAAAATACATCCATTATCATAAACAGAAAACCAATATCAATCAACCTCAGCATCCCAAATTGAAAACAAGTAACATCACCCCAAAATACACCCGTCTCATCTAAGATAAGGAACATACCCTAAAAGGCTCGATTCCAACCCGACCAACCAATAAGTGCGCCTATTAACTTCAATCCGACAACCTAAACCCAAAAGCTTGACTTCTTAATTCTAAATATCATCTAATCTAGCAGTGACTAAACTCACTACGAACCACCATTGACTTCACCAAAACATTATCGAAACCTTTTTGATGACTCGCCCACGTACTTCTACTCCTATAAGCTAGTATTAACGCGACTAGTTCCTTCAATAACACATCACTATTAAACCTCAAGGCAAGTCATACTGCTCAAATCTTCAATCCACCAAAAACTATTGCAAAACACCCATGGATCCTAATGCTTTATTAACTCACATACTTGACCATATTATCCACCGCTGATGCCTAAGCTTCAACTTCCAAGATCTTATCATACACCATTTATGACGACCTATCAATCTCTCATCAAGTTAAATAATAATGTCATTAATTCAACCAACTGGACACTCAATCTCCAAAGGAAAGTATAGCCTCAAAATTTAAATTCTTAGGTAACCTCAAGTCACAATTAATTCTTCTAGATAATCACAACAATTATTACCAATCATCATTCCATTGAGTAACCCGCTTCGATTGCACACTCCAAT
Organism: Juglans regia; assembly: GCF_001411555.2. NCBI lineage: Eukaryota > Viridiplantae > Streptophyta > Magnoliopsida > Fagales > Juglandaceae > Juglans > Juglans regia. The sequence goes on from NC_049910.1 coordinate 28,642,587, forward strand.
CGACTGGCCAAAAACTCCGAGTCAAAATCTCTTAAATCTAATACTATTGTATTTACTCCTCTTCAACACCTACCAAAGCCACTTCTTCCAAGCCAAAAAAATAAGACTAGGACCTGTACTCTCCGAAATGCATACACACTCACCATTACTACGCATCGATCTCATGCACCCTTAGCCAAAACCAATAATTCCCTATACGTGCAAGTGATCCATCACTACCATTTCCATCATCTGGACCTTTATCCCCGAAATCAACAAGAATCATGTCCTAAATCCGCACCATCTATTATCCTTAAAATTGATATGGATTAAATCCTTAACCTGTCACTGTAACCCCGAGCTAAAAACAATCATTTTACGAACTAGATCAACATCTTCAATCCTCAGAAAATACACAAACAAGATCATTACCTTCCATCTCCAAAGAAATTCTCTCTTGAAAAATTCTCATATCAATAACTCAACTTTGATCAATCCTATTTGAATGGTTACTGACTAATCAATCGCTAAAATAGATCAAGCTAGAGTACCAAAGTCAACAAACTAAGAACTCAAATCCTATTATAATTCAGCCCTTCAACTCTATAATTCTAAAACCTTAAACCAAATAAGAATCATTTCCCGAAATCCTTAAGATTGATAACCTTAAATCTAAAACATTCACCTTATAAAGCTTGTAAATTCTAAAGCCCCCAAATGTTATCAAACTGCTTATCAAACTCGGCAAGATCGAGAACTTCTAATCTAAGTAATCCTTCAAATGCTTGTTGAACCTACCACCTTAAATCCAATAAACTTATTTCCCTTAAACTATAGGGCCCTAAACCTTAGATGAACTTCTCATAAATCTAACCTTGAAGTTCGTTGAACTTACAACCTCCTACTCCATAGACTCATTACATAAATTCTACGGAACCTAAGACCTCAATTATCCTAAGCGATTTAAAACTATTCCCCTCCTCATTTGCGACTTGAGTTCCTACTCCATAGAGTTCACCCAGACCATGTTGCTCGGGCCTTGATATTAAAAACAAACCAATCACCAAGACACTAAATGTTCAAGCCTAACAATGACATTCACAATCGTACCATCTTCCTGCCATATCAAAACCCTTAGCCCACTTTTCAACTCCGAACAAAACAAACAAAACAAAACAAAACAAAACAAAAATAAATAAAATAACATATGACAAAATGAATAAAATAAATGAAGTAGTACACAATAAAATAAATAAAATAACCTACCATAAAATAAAATAACGTATAATAAAATAAATAAACAAACAAAGTAGCATACAAAAGAATAAATAAAACCAATAAAAACAACATACTTTAATTTAAATAATTTCAGTTTACCACTTTTAAAATTTCTGGTACCTCACTTAAGGGACATGTGGTTTAACCCAGAGCCGAATTGCTCTGATACCACCTGTGGTGCCCCCGACCCCCACGTACGGAAACTCAGGAATCGAGACATCCGGATGATGACAACATGGTCACGCATCCCAACGATAGTGCCAAGTGTGTGTACTTGCAGTAGTGTACAATGAACAATGCAACAGATAATTTAAGTAAGTCAACTAAGTATCATAATTGTTTAATACAAATTTACATAAGTAAAACGTTTAAAAAGAAGTTATACAGTTATCCAAAAAAATATAATACAACTCCAAATACATAAACGAGTGATCCCATATCACTCCTCTAGTGGAGCCGAATCCTCAGGCTCACCCTCAGCATCATCTGCATCGAAATCTGTGTTACCATAAACGGTACCGCAGGTGAGTATAATCCAAACAACCCTCAAGAATAAAAATGCATTAATGCAACCAACAATTAATGCATATGATGAAATATGCATTATGCCCAAAACATCATTTTCTCCAAAAAAAAATATTTTCCAATGCACGCCAAAATCCCATTTTGGCCCAAAACATATCCATAAAATATTTTCCCGACATTTTCCTAGAAAATGGCCCAAAACAATAATCCATTATTTTCCTAGAAAATGATTCACATAAAATCGTTTTATCTATCACGCTATTTTTCCAAAAAATAGCCCATTATCCATTTATTCAAGAACTCGCCATTTTTCCAGAAAATGACCCATTAACCAATTTTACCGTATGCACCATGATCTCCCCTAGGGACCATCCGCACACCCTGGCTCCCTTCGCCACACCACGGGTAACGACCGTGCGTGTGACTTCTTAACGAGCGATGCCCCGTTTCGCGCCCAATGCATACGTGGCCAAGTATCCTCTAGTCCCCGCCAGTAGAGGGGCCACGGAGTCGGCACGAGATCGTTACCATCCCGTCCGATCCCGTTGTTGCCCAGCGAGAACCCAGGAGATGTTACTCAATATATTCCGCTCCCGAGTGACTAGAGGAGCTCCACCTAGATAATGCCCCATCTTGGCTTGGGGTCGTGATACACACGCACCCAAAAATCCTTTCTCACATGAAAATCCAGTTTTCAATAAACACATGAACATGAATGCAATTACACAAAAATCCAGTTTTCATTTACAGACATGATCATGCGTGCAAATATGTAATGTACATTAAACGTCTCAATATCCAACATCCAACAATGCACAACACAGTCCAAAACACATAAACAACTCCATCCTCCAATCCATCCAGCCCCCTTACTCCTCGGACTGAGTCCAGCACAACCAACCAGAACGTAATAAAAATGGGTTAGTGCAAAAATACATTAAAATCATTAAAAAATTTTGAGAAAATACTTACAGTGCTATAATATAATTTTCTAAGGATCCCGGAGGTGCAAGAAGTGGCGGCACAGCAACATAACAGTGCAAAATGCACTATGGCAGTGGGTCTCAAAATGCAAGATTTTGAACGGTGACAAATGAAGACTTGAGATTACAAGAGAAGAGCTTAGGGATGTCGGTGAAGCTAATGGTGGTGGTAGTTGGCCGTGGGTGGCAGCGTAGAGGGCGATTGAAGGCCAAAATGTTCAAAACGAAAATATTGATGGTGGGGTTTCATCGGTGGCGGATCAGAGCTGGGGATGGGTGGTTTAGGTTGCTAGGATGTCAAGGAAGATGTGGTGAAAAGATGGTGGCCGGAGGTGGCGCAACGGCGGCGCGGGAACACAAAGAAGGCTGCGGCTTGATGCCATGCATGGAGGAGAATGGCGGAACTAGAGGGGCTGAAAATCGGAGGGTGAGGTCACCAGCCGAAGGGGAATCAAATGGTAGGGGCGATGACGGACACGAGTGGCGCACGGCGGCCCAGGGTGGAGAACGACGCACGGATGAAAGAATGGAGGTCTCGCGCACGGGAGAGAAGAGAGAGAGGGGAGAAAAACAAATGGGGGGAAAATAGAAGGAGAATAAAAGAAAAAGGGAAAAAGAAAAAGTGAGGGAAATAAATAAGGTCCAATCCTTACATCTTGGGTCACAAAAATGATCCGACGAAAAAGATTTCAAAACAGTAAGTCAAATAAAATAATTTAAATGTAGTGATTAAATGAAAATAAAATAATTAAACTCAACAATAAACTAATTTAAAATAAAGAGCAATTTAAATGCATAACAATAATTAATATTAAGAAAGTATATCAAAATAATTTTCTCAAATTAAAAATCATAAAAATAAACCAACTAAAAATCTGATAAACTTAAAATAAGAGAACTAATATTTAATTTAATAAAATTAATTTTTCAATTAAAAATACACTAAAATACAGGATGTTACAACACTCATCCTCGGCCTCTCCCTCTCTTTGACGGATTCATTCTCCTGTACAAGAATCAAGAACAACATGTCCAAATTTCATGCATGAGCTGCAAGTATCACTCAATATCCACTACCAAGCTTATTTATGGAAAGCAGATTCTATAAACTATAATTTTTATGCATACTGAGAACCGGAGTTATGCAAAATGAAACTGCCATCGTCTCTAAAGGCATACCAAGTTATATGTAGCAGCTAAAGCTTTGTTAATGGTGGACGTTGGAGAGAAATCTGACCAGCAAAAATGGAGGAGCAAGATTACTCAGAATGTACTACTACTCAGAAAAGAAAACTATCTTAGATCTCTAATTAATGTACTACTACTCAGAAATGAACCTAGATATTTTTAGCCTTGGGTCTGTATGTAAAAGTGTTCTCCCGCTTCAACCTCAGCTTGGGCTATTGTACTGGGATTGTACGGGAAAACTGACTTATCTATTTACAAGATTGTGTGATGACAGCTACCATGTGTAATTAGATGACAGCTACCACTGGGTCTCTCAAAGCAGTAGCCATAAAAAGTTTTTATACTTATTTTAGAGCTTTGCTAATTGTGGTGACTTACTCACACGTGTAAATAGTTCCATATGTTTCCTTTGTATAAACAAACTGAGTTTATTGCATTGTCCACTTGGCAGTTCTGGACAACCATACTAGATGTACATTATTATGTCTTTAATAAATTACTCATATTACATATATAAATTTATATGCATTTTTCCCTCATAACTCTGCATAGGTAAATTTTTAACGGCCGAAATCCACCCCACTATAGCTGATTTTAATATCCCTGGACAAGCTCCCGAAAAGAAAAAACAGAAAAAAAAATAAAAAATTTGGTCTTGGACATGCACTCTGAAATATAGTACATGTAGCCATCATTCATTATTTTCTTATTTTAGAGTTTCAGTAGTGATAAACACACAATACTTTACACAACACTTTGCACAACACATGTTATAAAATAAGGATATTTTGGTAAAATGATAGTTGTTTTATAAAGTATTTTACAAAAATACCCCTCCTTTTAAACATTATTATATAAAATGTTGTATAAAATGTTGTGAGTTTATCATTTTTCTTAGAGCTTTGCTAGAGAACACTTGTGCTGGTTGTGGTGACTTACTCACACGTGTAAGAGCATTTCCATCCGATTTCCTTCTAAATTTTCTATAATTTAGCTAAAAACCACATTCCCTATTATCATTTCCTAAATTTTACTCATCTTTCAAAAAGTTCGTACATCTCATTCCCTATATTTTTTTCTCTATTCTATTAAAAAGATATTATCTCTTTCTTTTTTTTATTACTTTTTTTTTCTCACTTCTTTTTACAAACTTAAGTACTCAATACCTTGGAACATATGTTTTGCACTATTACTCTAGTTAATATTTAAAAAAAAATTAATTATTTCTTGATAGGATATGAAAATATTCCTTTCATTAATTTTTTAAACAAGCTATTTTCTTATTTATTTAAGTTATTATTTAAAATAATTTTGTAAAACCATAACAAATATGAGTATGACAAAAAGTCTAGATGATTTAAATAAAATGATTAAATTTTATTTATTATAATATAATATTGATATAAAATGATTTAGGGGATGAATAGTTATTCCCAATATTTAGGAAACCGCTATTCATCCCCTAAACATTTTTCCTAATATAAGGATTTGGATCTAGGGTGGATTCTAACCAAATCTCTAAAATTTAGCTTGTGTAATTATAGGAAAAAGTCTCATTTAGGGAACCAGATGGAAATGCTCTAATTAGTAGCATATTTATCCTTTGTATAAAAAAACAAGGCAAGTAGAACACTTGCTAGTTCTTACAATATGCATATGTACATTATTATGATATCCTCAATAAATTAATCATAGTACATATAGTCAGTTTATCAGCATTTTTCCCTCATAACTCTGCATAGGTATACAAAAGAAAGTCATATTTATACAATTCAAAACTCACTATCGATACAAAACAAATTCATACATAACGTTTCTATGTTGAAACACGGAGGGCTATCATCCATGTACATCATGGTACTCATATCCATTTTGTACAAAAATCCATCTAATATTGAACAAGCTGCAGTGTCTCACAAGGTCTGCGCGTAAAGGCCATTCAAATTTTAAACTCCACTACAATATTGGTTCTTCATTCCATGGGGGCTGAATTTGGGGATGTGATTCTGCACAAGTTTGTGCTAAACCATTTTCCACTTCGCTTGAATGAATACATATCCATCATCAAGCCTGGAACACATCTAATGTTAAAACATATCAACCAATACTAATAAATGACAGAGTGAAACAAAAAAGCATCATAATTATTGGATTTTTGTATCGGACCAAAAAAATCACCTTCATATACTTATACAAGCCATGTACCTTATACACCATATTGGTGAAAGAAAGGTACAAAAGTATGCAATAAAATTATCGCATGAAGAACAATAACGATGAAGAGATCATTACAAACTGATGTCCCAAGTATACAATAGCTTTCTTTCAGGTCAAAGTCTGGCATCCCAAAATGTATCTATAGGTCTAAAATCGAGAACCAAAAAAAAAAAATAAGGAGGATTAAGTATAGGATGAACAACTGAGAATGTCCAAAGCCCATAGCAAAATAATAGTTGTACATCCCAAAATACCATAAAAAACTAGAATGCCCTGTGCACATGCCTTCAACTGTGACACTATTGTTCAAAACTGTGATATCCCATATGATATGGATAAGAGTAGGTGGTGTATGAGATCCCACATTGCTTGGGAAGAGAAGTTCTTACTCTTTATAAGGTTCTAATGGAGCTCCAATTGTATCATTAACTAGTCCTTTTGGAGTATAGATCATGTGGTTTGGGCCTTCCATTGGGGCATTACAAATGGCATCAGAGTCTATCTCAACAAAAAATGTGGGACTTGAGCCATGCCACCTACAATGAACAGGCCCGACGAGGACATCGGGAATTTAAGGGGGGTAGACTGTAATACCCCATATGATATGGATAAGGCTAGGTGGTGTATGAGATCCCAAATTGCTTGGGAATAAGAAGTTCTTGCTCTTTATAAAGTTCCACTAGGGCTTCAATTGTATCATTGACTAGTCCTTTTGGAGTACAGGCCATGTGGTTCGGGCCTTCCATTGGAACGTTACAAAAACTATACCAACTTTGAAATGATAGGTAAAAGTAACTCCCACTGTAGGTGGATAAATGTGTTAAAATAAGCCTCATAAGCATTTTGATTCAATTTAAAGACATTGTACAGGTGTTTGTAACAGATGCTATGTGAAGGCGGCAATAAATAAGAGTTTAGCATACATTAGTAAATTTACCTTGACAGAATCTTTAGTTCCCAGGAGAGAGAAGTTGATATTATGAGCAGATTCATTGATCATGAAACTGAGAGGTCAAAGTAACATAAGTGGCACCCCAACAGATCTTTGGCAGTTCATGAAACATTCTACACAATAGCGAATAGATGCAATATAAAGATTCTTTGCCCATTTCTCCTACATAAACACCATTTACAACTTTTGGTTTCAAAAATTAATGATGGATGGGAAGTTGTTAGGGAAAATGATGTATTCAATAGTTCACCTTGATGTGTGTAATAGGAATTTTGAACTTCACACCTAGCCTCATTCACCTGGAAATTACCTAAGGAAAATCCTGCAGACCGGTCGAGCTTATTTTACCCAAATAATAGCCCACCAAAAATGTACTGACATGTAAGCTATCTACCACAATAATCTTGTGGATGCACTACACGAACCTCTCCTTTCTATTACGCAGCCACGAAACCTCCCTTTTTTTGTTCCACCAGATTCTCAGAACCACCATGATCAAGAATCGCAGGTTTCTTGAAATAATGCCCATGTTGATTATTTTGCCAAAGCTGAATTCCTCCACTACCCCTATTCCTATTACTCAGCATATTGTTCTTATCGTCGACACTGATGTTCGATGGCGCAAGGCAAGGAGTAGCAATGAGGAAAGGGATAATGCCCATGCTGACGCCCACTCCAAGTGCAATGGCGGGGTTGGAGTTGTTGATGGAATGAGGATAGGACATGATGGGGTCATTCTAATGGTGGTGGTGGTGGTGGTGGTTGTTGTAGTGGAAACATGAGTCAGGTGCGACGACGAAGAGGTTGCGCAGGCCCACCATGCCCATCTCCGTGGAAGCGAGGCCGTAATTGATTTGCCAGGAGGGCGCAGCAGACCACATTCCAGAGGTGGGTACAGTGTTGCTTCCTACTGCGGTAGGTCCGGCATTGAAGCCAAGGGAGAGCTCATACGAGGCGGCGTGGTCCGCGGCTGAAGAGGATGTAGCCGCCCAGTCTGTGAAGGCTCCAAAATCTGAAGGTAACCTCGTAGTAGCCACAACTGATGCCCTTTGTCAATAAAACACAATCTATGGATGTATATATGTAGGCACTATATATGTAAGTGGGGTCTTTAAATTCTCTGGGAAATAAGTTATGAGAGAGACAACGAGAGAGAGGGGAAGGGACTGAGATCTTCTTTGTTGAGTGGCTTTCTACCAATCTCCCATGTGAACGAGTGTAGATTGGTTTCGGTGTAATTTATGAGGTGGCAGCATGTGAGTGGAGGGCTGTTATTTGGAGAAAAGCGGACCGAACCGCTTAGAAGCGGTTCTCATTACCTAAGGTGTTTCGTTAATTAATAAATGGAATGGAAGCATCTATAAAACAGAGTAGCATGTTAATTTCCTACTAAATATGGAACAAAGTTTGCAAATTAAATAATTGTCTCAATGCACACCATTGTCAGACAAAGTTTCACTAGCCGTTAGAACATCTTCACTGCAACCAGTTTGGTTATCATTGTTCGTGTATGGGTTATCATCAATGAAGTCGTCATCATCAGGAAGGGATATTGGCTCATTAAAACTTGTATCAGCACCAAGATGGAATGATTCTATGTCAGATCTATGAAGGGAAGCGTGGTACTAGACGCATTGTCCACGGGTTCTACTTCGGCGTAGACTGCTTTGTTCTCTTGGAAAGCAGGAAAATCCATATTCTGCACTTCATCGTCATCATCATTGACCAATGGTATAGTTGGAACATCATACATGTTTCTATTGGTCACCCTTTGAATGACAGACCAATTACCATCCAAACTAGTATCTTTAAAGTATAACACTTGGGCTGCTTAATTGGTAAAGGCGAATAACTCATCATTATATCATTTGCGAGAAGTGTTGACACTAGTAATGTGGTGGCCAACACGTATTCCTCTCTTCATATCACCGACATCGAACCAGTCACATCTAAACAAATATACATAACGCCAACCCATGTAGTGTAATTGCAAGGTGTTAAGAAAAACACTATAGAAATCAATAGGCTTTGATTGGTGTTCCCCTTTAACAACCACCCCACTATTCTGGATTCGGTGATATTCTCCACAAGCCACTATGTGGAATCTGGTGTCATTCATTATGCAAGCGCCATATGAAGCAACCCATGGGTCTGGCCCACAAGCGAGTGCATATATGTCATCAAAGACAGCATCAGGATTTGCTAGGCACAGTTCTTGAATTTGTCCATAATGGGGTGCAACAGGTTAGAAATACTAGACAAAGTAGAAAATTATGAAATTACTTGAGGGCCTTGATTCTATAGGTAACCTACTCAGCAACGAAACTAGGTTGGAAATTCTAATTGATGTCTACACTCTACATTATCTAGGGATGTTTATGTCAACCTCATACAGTGCTCCCTACATATTGAGGAAAAAGACAAAGTATTAGTATTATAAAGAGTAGCAAATCATGTGTAATTATTGAGCCATAATTAATGGAGTCTCACAACGTACTTACTCAAGGTACTGGCCAATCTTTGGACAATTATTGAGCACGTCCAACTTGCCTTTGGAAGTATAGTCTGCTCAAATCGATTGGAGATAGGGGAGCCCAAAGGTCGTAACTTTTGTGAGAAAATAGAGAAAGATTCAGATTCAGTATCCTTATCTATATCCTTGTTTCGATCATCCCGATTATATATGGTCTCAACATCATGGATATACAATGAGCAAAACGTCAAGCATTCAGTATGAACATAGGCTTCAACAATTGACCCTTCCGGACGACCCTTATTTTTGACATAACACTTGAGTTTTTCCAAATATTGTTCAAAAAGATATATCCACCTATATTGAACTGGCCCCGTAAGAAAAGCCTCGCAGGGTAAATGAATAGCGAGGTGCACCATTATATCAAAGAAGGCAAGTGGGAAAATCATCTCAAGCTTGCATAGGATGATTGCAATGTCGGATTGTAGTTGCTTCAATACTTCTAATGTCAATGTTCGTGCGCACAAAGCCTTGAGGAAGGAACTAAACTAGGTCAATGCAAGCCGTATATCAGGTCGAAAAAACCCACCAATTGCAGCTGGCAGTAATCTTTGGATGAAGACGTGACAGTCATGACTTTTCATTCCTGATATCTTTCCATCACCAACTGAAACACATCTAGAAATGTTCGATGCAAAACCATCTGGAAACTTAATAGCTGCAAGCCATTCACAGAAACGTCTCCTCTGATTTAAATCCAAGGTGTAGGAGCCAAGGACCCCGGAGTACCCAATAGTTGATAGTTGTAGATGTAATTCCTTCCTTAATCCAAGTTTCATCAAATCCTTACGTGCAGTAGCAATGTCTTTAGTTTTTCCTTCAATATCCATCAAAGTTCCTAAGACATTCTCACATATGTTGTTTTCAATGTGCATTACATTGAGATTATGTCATAAAGGCAACATTGACCAGTAAGGTAATTGGAAGAATATATTTTGTTTAGTCCAATTCAATTCATCTGGTCTACGTCTTCTCTTTCACAAACTTTTGCCAAATTCTATTACCATGTTGTTGAAGTTGTTGGAGTACATCATGTCCCATTAGCTCTCGAGGAGCCAACCGATGGTCCTCGTAACCATTGAATGTAGCCTTTTTCTTTCTCCAACTGTGTGTGGTTGGCAAGAAACGATGATGACCCATATAACAATGTTTTCTCCCGTATTTCAACCACATGAAATCTGTTTCCTCATTGCATAATGGGCAAGCCAACTTTCCCTTGGTGCTCTAGCCTAAAAGATTGGCATATGCAAGAAAATTATTTATGGTCCACAAAGTGCAGAATGCAAGCAAAAATGTTCAAACTTTGATGCATCATAGGTATCTACACCGACCTCCCATAACTCTTCTAATTCATTCACTAATGGTTGCAAATAAACATCGATATCGTTTCCTGGTGCTTTAGGGCTAGGAATGAGGATGGACAACATTAAATGTGGACTTTTCATGCATAACCAAAGGGGCAAGTTGTATGGCACGAGTATCACTGGGCATATGCTATAAGGTTTGCTCATATTATTGAACGGGTTGATGCCAACACTGGCTAGACCTAGTCTGACATTGCGAGCATCTTCTGCAAACCAACTGTGGTCTTTATCAAATTGCCTCCACATTTTAGAATTAGCAAGATGCCTTAGAGTACTGTGGTCATCAACTCATTGTACTCTATGCCATTTCATGGATGTTGCTATGTTCTTAGATATAAATAGTCTTTGTAACCTCGGTATAAGAGGAAGGTATCGCAATACATTTTGGAGAATCTTCCCCTTTTTCACCCTCGTTTAAACCCACCTTGACTCCTTGCATTTAGAACAAGCTTATTTGTCTGCATCATCTTTCCAAAATAGCATGCAGTCATTTGGGCATGCGTCGATCTTGACATAACTAAAACCCAAACCACACTCCAAGCATTTGGCCTCGTGGTATGAGTTTGGTATCTCAATATCTGGAAAAGATACTTTTAACAATTCTAAAACCATGTTAAATGACTTGATAGTCTACCCACCAATTGTTTTAATATGAAGCAATTTTACTATAAATGAAAGCTTTGAGAAATTTCGACAACTTGGATAAAGTGGACGTCTCGCATCCTCTAGCAATTGGTGAAAATTTTTTGATTGCCCTTCACTCATTGAAGGCTCTGAAGTAGTGCCATGGTCCCCGCCTGCATTGTCCATGAATGATCTAGCCCTCATGTCATCTATCATCTCATCCATATCATCAATGTAATTCTCACATGCATTAATTGTATCTTCGTCACGTCTGACGAATTCACACTGCAATTTTCAACCTCCCCATGAAATATCCAATATGTATAACTTAGATCAATACCTATCTTGAATAGATGATCTTCGACTTCATTGATTGGCAAGAAAAGGTTATTATGGCATCTCCGACATGGACACCTGAAGGTACTTCTTCCAGGTGCATGGACTTTTGCCATTGTTAGGAGATTATTAATCCTTTCACTATATTCACGTGACGTGAACCTGTTTGGCACATGCATCCAAGTCTTGTCCATTTGAGCCTCAATCGATTTTTACTTTTTCAACCAAGCACATATAAAAATATATAATTAAGCATGTTGATCAAAATGATTAATTAACAAAGATCAGAAGAAGCAAATGGTATCAAACATATTTACGTATATGTCCTCAAAAATTATTTTGTAATGTTAGAACCAGCGACGTCCATTTAGTAAGGTACATTCACTCTCATATCAATATTCATGGACCATTGTATTTGGGAAGCATGCTGAATATTGCAGTTTATGTATTGGTAAAATAGGGAAACAGAGTATAAAAATCGTGAACATTTGAAAACATTAATGAATTGATTTCTAAGGGGTTTATATAACCATCACAAGCCACGTTCAAAATTCACAAATAATGGTTCTTGGTGCACCCAAAGGCAAACTGACATAATTAGATGGATTTGGGTCTTTTTAGTCCATCTTATTGACAAGAACTAACTACATTACCCACATTCGTCAAGTTAACCCCTTCAACCTCTGTTTCAATGTGAACCAAAATCAAGATTAATGTTCAGTCGTGCTTCTCTGATGTTATAACATGCAAATAATCATGTGGGTAGTGGGGATTGGGGAAGAAATCTGATCCAAGCACGAAATTGGATAGTTAAAAAGTGTGGGTACAAAAATGAACAGCAAAAGCTATGTCATTTAACATACAACTATATAGACGCTTATATATAGTTGTATAGGAAAAACTACATAAATATTTACAATTATTTACCAATGTAAATACATACAATTAAATAGATACAAAAGCTTATATGCATACAATTATTTACATACATGTTTAATTATTTACATATGTAAATAATTAAACATGTTTAACAGCAAAAGCTACGCTTATATATATATATATATATACAAATCAGAATTTTTTTTTTTGTAAGTAATATATACTGGTAGAATTATTATATGCCTAAAAGTTTTAATGATGAAGCAAATCTATCGGAGGAGAGAGCTTACCACAGGAGATGGTGCACTGTAATGGGCTGGGGACGGCGAGATGATGGTGGGGAAGCCTAAAATAGAGGGAGAGAGGGTGGAGTAAGAGTTATAGGGAGAGAGTGAGAAGGAGAGAGAAAGAGAGATTAGAGCAGACTCACAATCACGGCGACGCTACGGCACGACTACCAGAGTCACGGTGCGGAGCGGTGACTACGATTATCCAGAGAAGAGATGAGAGAGGGTTACGGGTTTGGGAAGACAGAAAAAGCGAGAAAAATAAATTGAAACTGAATGTGATGCGAATCATTTTGGCTGAAAGTCCCTTATATAGCCAACATATAACGATAGATTGAATCTTGCCGTAGCAAACCGTGCGAAGCACAATATACCTTTGCCGCAATAAAATTATAGTTCTCGGGGGAATTAAAGGAATCGACGTGTACTAATTGCAGCAACACTGTATCACCGCAATAAAATTACCTTTGTCGATGACAATAGTCATTGCCGGTATTTCGCATCCCCAACAACATTTTGCGGTGAATCTTGCTCACTGCTAATCATAACTATTTCGGCAACTACATAACTACAAGATTAACAAATCAGTTGTTTCACATTACAATTTTGCAGCGAGAAAAAATCGCCAAAAATAATGGCCAACTACGTTTTGCGTCCAATCTTGCTAGCCACAAATCATAAATAGTTCGGCGACCATACAAACTGCCAGATAAACAAATCTATTGCTGCACATATTATTTTCGGTGAGGACAAGTCGCTACAAATAATGGTGTTTGATTGCGATTGACTTAGTCCCCGAGAAACAAAGAATTGTCAAGCACCACCCCAGGATATTTGCGACGGAATCACCACCTCAGGAAAAAAAACCACCGCAAAAACCATGATATCTTCTAGTTAGAGGCTGCTTGAAGCCCTGCCAACAACCATAAATCTCATAAGTTAGAACTGTGAAGGACTTGGGAACCCTCAGACAATTAACTTCCTTAACCTCCTAGTTAAGGACAATAATCCAAGTATGATTTTTTTCATGGAAACAAAATGTTCAGAAGCAAGAGTGGAAGAGGTTAGGAAAATTTTAAAATTTGATGCTTGTTTGGTGGTAGAAAGCAAAGGTAGAAGTGGTGGACTTGTTCTAATGTGGAAGAATCTTGTTAAAGTAGTTATTTATAACTACTCAAGTTGGCATATCAATGCTCATGTTACAAATGATCAAATGGCACAAACCTAGCTCTTCACAGGATTCTATGGCCATCCAGACACTCCTAAAGGAAGTATGAGCTGGGAATTCTTAAAGTCCCTTAAACCTATGGACTCCACTCCATGGTTTTGCTGTGGTGACTTTAATGAAATAACCTGTCAAGCTGATAAGGTGGGAGGTGGTTCTAGGCCTTAAAAACAAATGGAGATTTTTAGAAATGCCCTTGAATGGTGCTCCTTAAAATCACTTCTGACTAGAGGAACAAGATACAATTGGGAAAACAATAGAAGTGATCAAAACCTTACAAAAGAAAAACTAGATCAAGCACTAGCCAATCCAGCATGGAAGTTATTGTACTAGGTAGCTAGCTGTAATGTGGAACCTACTGTGGAATCAGACCATTCACCATTACTTATCCTTTTAGGAAATAAAAGAGTTCAAAGCAGTTTTAATTTGAGGCAACATGTTCCTTAAAGGATGGATGTGCTAATACCATAAAGGAGGCCTAGTATAAGGTTGCTCTTGGAGAGGATCCTGCAACCATTATGAATCAAAGACTACTCAACTGCAATTCAACTCTGAAGTAGTGGAATCTGAGAGCAAACAGGAAAATTCTTGGTGATATCAATCAGAAAATGAAAAGACTTAGTGAGTTACAAGAAGAAGGTAGGGGAGATCTTGCAGAGTCTGTTTTCTACCTGCAAATTGAAATTGACAAAACTCTAGCTAAGGAGAATCTTAAATGGAAACAAAGGGCAAAACAACATTAGCTACAAATGGGTGACAGAAACACTAGATTTTACCATCTACATGCCACTCAAAGAAGGAATATTAATAGGATTTCTCAAGTCTTGGACAGCAGAAATGTGTTGGTGACTGAAAAACAACAGACTAGGTCTACATTCTCTAACTATTTCTCTGAACTTTTCTCCACCACTCATCCATTTGCCATTGAAGAATGTCTCATGAATACACCCAACAAAGTGACACCTGAGATGAATGAGATACTCTTGAAGGAATTAACTGAAGGGGAGGTCAAAGTGGCAATATTTCAGATGAATGGTTTAGGCTCTCCAGGCCCTGATGGTTTCCTAGCTTTATTTTATCATTCTGATTGGGAACTACTTGGCAAAGAAGTATGCTACTTTGTATTCAAAATTCTAAACAAAGGAGAGTCATTAGAGGGTGTCAATGATACCTTCATCACGTTGATTCCAAAGGTAAAAGATCCCATGAAAGTTTTAGATTTCAGACCTATTAACTTATGCAATGTGATCTACAAAATTGTTGCAAAGGTGATATCAAATAGGCTAAAGGCTGTATTACCTAATATCATCTATATGAATCAAAGTGCTTTTGTAACAGGTAGGACCATCACTGATAACATCTTGGTGGCTTACGAAACTCTTCATTCAATGTCAACTAGAATGCAAGGAAAATTAGGGTTCACGGCTTTCAAACTTGATATGAGCAAGGCATTTGATTGTGTGGAGTGGTCCTTTCTATCCTTTATGATGCGCAAACTAGGGTTTGATAGAAAATGGATCTCATTGGTAATGAATTGTATTACTTCAGTATCGTATTCAATTCTTATCAATGGTGAACCTCAAAATAGTTTCAAGCCCTCCCGAGGACTAAGGCAAGGGGATCCTCTATCCCCTTACCTTTTTATTCTTTGTGCAAAGGTATTATCATGTCTCCTTAATAAGGCTGAGATGAATGGAATTATCACTAGTGTTCCAATGGGAAGAGGTCCTATAGGAGTGAATCATCTATTTTGTGCTGATGATTGCATGATATTTTGTAAATCCAATTATCTTGAATGGAGTAGATTAATGAGGCTATTGACTCCATATGAACTTGCTTCTGGTAAGATGTTAAATAAGGAAAAATCCTCCATATTTTTCAGCAAAAATACTTCACCTAAGAATAAGAGAACTATCCTACAAATTGTTGGAATGCACTTAATAGGTTCCTTTGAGAAATACGTTGGTCTCCTAGCCATGATTGGAAGAGCCAAAGCTGCATCCTTTCACGGCCTTATTGATAGAGTGTGGGCTCGAATAACAAATTGGAAAACAAATTGCTTATCAGTAGCTGGGAAGGTGGTGCTGCTCAAATCTGTTTTGCAAGCCATCCTTTCTTATACCATAGGGATATTTCTTCTACATCTATCCATTAGCAATAGACTGGACCATTTATCAAGGAAATTTTGGTGGGGTTTCAATGAGGATCAATCAAAGGTTCATTGGGTCAAATGGAGCAAACTCAACAAACCTAAATATCAAGGTGGATTGGGAATGGCTCAAAAGTGAAGATATGGGAGGACAAATGGCTACCAAAACCACATTTTCTACCTTCTAACAATTGCAGCAATGGAACAGAAGAAGTGATTCGAGTGGCTGATTTAATAAACCCAATTCTCAAGAAATGGGATGAAGATCTAATTTCTAGATTGTTCCCTCAGAATACAGTGGATGTCATTAAAAGCATACCCATCAGCATGAGTAACAGAGTGGATCGACTGACTTGGAAAGGCACAAGCAATGTCATCTTCTCTATAAAGAGTGCCTACTATCTTCATAGAGACCTACAATCTAACCAAGAATGCGGTACCTCAAATGGTCAAGATCAACAAAAATCTTGGAAAGCTTTGTGGAAACTACAACGGCCAAATGTTGTAAGAATATTCTTGTGGAGAGCATGTAATGAGGCTTTACCAACCTTTAGTAATATGTATAGGAGAAAAATTATAGATGATAACCTATGTCACATTTGTCATCTAGAGGAGGAATCATCTAAACACGTGCTATGGAGCTATGGGGCTGCTCAAGATGTTTGGTGTCAAACAAGCATACCTTTACAAAAACCATCTCTAGAAGGTACCAGTTTTAAATCTATTTGGGAACAAATGTTAGAAAAAGTGACACTTCATGCTCTAGAAGAAGTTGGGCTGATCTTAAGCCTCATCTAGTCTAGGATAAATGAATTGTTGCATGAAAAAACATTTAGGCACCCTAATGCTATCATCCATAAAGCCTGTGAAGATCTTAGATGTTTTAAAGCCATTAAGACAATTGTCCCTACTGCTACAACTACTGCATACTCACTTAGTGTTCAGAGTTGGAAAAAACCCCCAAAAGGAAAGTACAAAATGAATTGGGATGCTACTATCAATGAACCCAGGAGCTTGATTGGAATTGGAGCAATTCTTAGAGACTACAAAGGATTCGTTCTTGGCACACTTAGAGCTAGAAGGAATTTCACACTATCTCCATGCACTACAGAGGCATATGCCATGATGATGGCAGTCCTCTTCCGTAAAGAAGCCAGGATTCATGATTTCATTCTTGAAGGTGATTCAATGTAGGTGATCAAGAAGATGCAGAATTCCTTGGAGGATTGGAGTCCAAGTGAATTAATCATTGAAGACACTAAAAATGTATTAGGATCATTTGCAACTTGGAGTGTTTGTCATACTGAAAGGGATGCTAATATGGCTGCTCACATGCTTGCCAAGGATGCCCTTTTATGCGAAATTGATCTTTATGATCTTGAGAGCATACATGTTTGTATTAACCAAATAGTTTCCTTAGAAACTTTCTAATATGTTGTTTACGCAATATTGTTATTCTCAGTTAAAAACGAAGAAGTGATTTCCTCATTCTCAACACAAGCAAAGTACTGTACCACCTTTGTGGAGTGTATTTCACATATTTCCCCCCACCTTTTCAAGATAGATTTATCAATTTCTCTCAAGTTCAAGATATATCTCATATGCAAGAACACATATTTCAAGATGTATCATTTACATTATCAAGAGTACTTATAAGCATCTTTTGCTCTTTCATTCAATCAAGCGCATGTCTATTGACTTACCAAGTGTCCTACCCTTGAAATTTTCTACTAGATGAAAGTTTGACTTTTTTTTATCAATAAAATATGTGTTGACAAAATGTCACTACAAGAAAATAGACTTTTTTAGCACCTGAAAATCATTGAAAAAAGTGCCAAAAATATTTTCCAAAAGTTATCACCTCATTGCATGTTGGACGCCAAATAAGATTCACATTTGCAAATTTACAACGATTATTGGAATTTGTTGAAAATACTTTCTATTTTTGACATTCTAAAACCATCATGATAAACACAATTACCTTGTGGATGGTTTGGAATGGCTTCTGGTATTTACAGATCATGCATAAACTGAATATATATTCTTGGACAACCTGCAAGAATATATATACAATAAAGAATATTTTGATCAAAGAAGAGTGATGACAGATGAGAATGGATTTTTGAAAGGGAGCAGTACCCGACACAAGCATGCATTTAATACTCCCTATTTTTACAAAGAACTAGAGAAAACACTTACCACTTGTATATGACACTGGCAGGAAGAAAGTTTTCATTGAATTGGCTCAGATAGAGGTGGGAAAGAAGACATAGAAAAATTCCTAATGATAGATGTGGCGCCCCCAGCCCCCGCTTGGGATTGGACGGTGACTGAGACGCCAGGACATGTAACACAAGACTACACACCCCTCGTACATGATAGGTAATATGCAATAGCATAGCAGCAGAACAATTAATAAAAGTCAGATAAAATGCAATAAGCAATTGCAAAGCACATGGCACCATAACTAATATCATAACCCTAAACATTGTCCAAATCCTTATCCTTGTCCCGGTTGTTGCACCGCTTGAACTCGGTGATGAATTCAAGTATACCGGTGATCTCCCGATCAATGGCCTCGAGTCACTCCAGGATGGAGGGCTAGGGATGATTCATGGCCATCTTAGGCACATTCCTCTTCGAATGAGGAGGTGCCGTTCTCTTCCTCTTGTTCATAGTCGTCTTTTACTAAACATGTCACAACTTCTACTATTTCAGTTTGAGAATGGTAGTGGAAACTACCAGAATGAGATTTCAAGAAATCTCACAAAGTAATCACACAACATACCACAGTTAACACAAGCATACAAAATGTATATTATGATATGCGTGCATGGACATGTATCTGACTTATGCCTTAACCAGAACTTGACTTATGCCAGCTTAGGCACAATCCTCTCCGAAGGAGGAGGTGCCGTTCTCTTCCTCTTGGTCATAGTCGTCTTTTACTAAACATGTCACAACTTTTACCATTTCGGTTTGAGAATGGTAATGGAAACTACCAGAATGAGATTTCAAGAAATCTCACAAAGTAATCACACAATATATAACAGTTAACACAAGCATACAAAAGGTATATTATGATATGCGTGCATGGACATGTATTTGACTTATGCCTTAACCAGAACTTGACTTATGCACTTGACCATTTTCAAAAGACCTATAACAGATTCTTAAGCTTTTCATAAAAACTTCTTAACTTTTCTTATTCACGTGAACTTATTCAAAACTTGCCTTACCAGAACATATCACAAGATTCGCATCGAGTGATTCTTAACATATCATGAGATTTTCATCAAGTGACCATTATCCTATGAGCTCTTATTCTTGCTCAGAGGATGGACACAACACGGCTCCCCTCCTTGCACCACGTGTTCATGCTAGTTACCACACCATCAACGGTCCGTACACAGTAATGAATACGTCATAAACAGATAATCATATTAATTTGACCTTACTTCATCGGGTTACATGCCTTATGCACCCACTAGCATTTTATGCTTCCTCGCTTCGGCATCCTTTAAAAAGAATCCATTCGAGACTCGTCAACTACTATTCGTCGACCCAGGGATTACCACTTTATTCTTAAGCACTCCAAAGTGGACAGAGGAGTTCCACTAGAACATTCCTCCACCCTAGCACTTGGGGTCGTGATAAAAAAATTTTCTTTGAAAACACTATTTTTTTTAAAAAACACTTCTTTGAAAATACTTCTTTGAAACCACTTCTTCCCCAAATGCATGTGACATGAGAATTAAACATGCTTACTAATACTTGACATATGACATATGAAATGCCGTGCATGAAACAACCAAGCATAACATATTCATTTCATAGCATGATCACATAAACCATGATAGATATCAAAACATGTACATAGAACCATAAAAACTTGCTTAGGCTGAAACTCATAGGCACAAAAACATGAAGATTCATCACATAAACATGTTCCAAACTTCAAGCATATAACATAGAAGTCAAGACATAGTGAAACAAAACATGAAAACATAGATTTGTGACTAAGTTTGAAACTTTCAAAGCCTATTCAAACCGCAACTTCAAATTACATAAACCATCAACCTGAAACAAGTGAAAACCAAAACTCATAGGCATGTTTCATGGCATTTTCATCATAAATCTGAGACATATAGTTTCTTCCTTAAAGTTACTTAAGATCATACTAACATATTCAAACAAACAACCAAGATAACAAACAAAACAATCAACAACCATAGAAGGATTTACACAATCATATATGAATATTAACCTAGAGTAAGTTGAGTGTATACTTACAAAATCCTCGTAAAGAAATACTAGCAAGCTGTAAATCTGAACATACTATATTAGAAAGAGCATCTAAAACCCCATCTCATGTTCTTGAGTGTGTGTGCGTTTCTCGGGCATCACTTGGTCTTAAACCATTCGGCTTCTAGGATTTTTAGGTTAAAACCCCCTTCATTTCACTCACAAGGCAAGAATGCATGTGATGGTCGAAACATGGAGGATGAAGTCCCCCTTCACTATTCCCCCTCAGGGGTTTCTCTTAGAAACCCTAGGTTATTTCCAAGAAAATAGTAGAAAGTGTGTGTGTTCTATCTTCCTCAAAGAGTTGTGTATGTGCAAGACTTACGAGAAACCGATCCTTACCTTACTAATCCTTGGGTAGTGCCGAAATCCTTCTCTTGCAAGGATCTTCCTTGTTTGGCTGGGGAGAAAACACAAGAAACTGATAGAGCTTTCAAAGGAACGTGGGAGAATTGTGTGGAGAGAGTGGAGGCTCATGCAAAATCCGAAAAATGGCAAGGGAAAAACCTCCCAGGTGTGAACCCTTCTCTTTAAATATGAGACCCTTCACTTCCCTCGTGGCAAGGTTTCTTCTTCTCCCTCTCTCTAAAACAAAAAAGCCTCTTGGAGTTCCCCACTTAGATTATATTGGGAAGGGACATTCTTGGGAGGTGGAATGTAGGACTTCTTTCCTTGGCCGAAAATCCCTTTTTTTCCCTCCTATGCCCTTTTTTTCCTTAAACAAGTAAATATCTTTCAAAGGGGTAGCTTGGTAAAACCATGCATGTCTTTTCCTATTCCCAACAAGTAACTCTTGGCATGGAAGACAAGTGACATTGGGCGTGTGCCATAGCCCTAGCCGTCCTCTCCATTTTTCCTTACCCAAGGTGTTGCTTCATCTTCCCAATATTCATTCCCTAGGTGACCTTTCACATACCATTGGTCCAAAATGCACTAAGTGACAAGTGGCAAGTGAATGGAATGCTTGCGAGTATGCTAGCCAAAACCCTAAGGGAAAACTTGTCCTTGATACAAAAGTCTCATCACAAAAATCTTCTAAAAACTTGGTGCATGCTTCACACATGGCAAAAGCTAGCAAAATTCGAAATCCCAAAGGCCTCCCCTCATTTTCCAATGCAAAACTTCTAAAAAAACCCCATATCACTTCCCTAGACTCCCCTTTCCAAGAAACCTACATTGGAACTTGAATTCTAGACAAAAGAACAATGGGCTAGACGTGTAAGCCCATCTTGGTGCTTTCCTATACCTCTCTTTCCCCCTTAACCCACTTTCGAGACTAGGTTCAAGGTATAACATTCTTAGGACACATAACACTAGCAACTTAGAATTGGATCATAGGCCTAAACCATAAGACCAAAGTTTTCCAATAAGGCCGAAATTCTAAAGTAAACTAGGGCCACTCTTCTCTTGGGCTTAAGTTAATACATCAAGGGTCTAAGGCCTTCCAAAATAACTAAGGCTCCTTAAATGCCATGGAAACCTAGAACAAATTCTAAGGGCCAAGCCTAGACAAAAACTTGGGTCATCACAATAGGATGCATGGGGTTTCTGGTATAGAAGCAATCATATACATAGGGAAGTGCAAATGAATATAGAACTCCAGATTAAACTATAAAAAAATACAACAGGAGGGATTAGGCAATAGAACATGATCTTGCATTTCTTAACGATCACAAAGAAAACAAGGTCCTATTATCTGAACTCTACAATTGGGTGAATGTTTTGGGAGTATCTTGCCAAAAAAGGAGTTTTAAGCTGAATGTTATTGGCGCCATGTGTAGTGACAAAAAAGAGCAGGTGTTGGTGTGATATACATAGAAGGACGGGGAAGTGAGCAGATGGTTACAAGTAAAAAAGCAAAGGGAGTATTGGGTCCAAAGGAGATTGAGGATCTAGGGATGTTTAGAGGTCAATTTGTATGTCTACATATGGGATTTATGATGTAATAATGGGGAGTGATTCATTACTAATAGTTAAACAAATGCATCCTTGTAGAAGATTCATGGCCTCTACTGGGAAATCTTATAAAGGAAATGAAATAATTGTTGAAGAGGCCCATGAATTGCAAGGTTCTCAGTAATTATTGCATAGTGTGATACTCCGTATTTACGTGTATTTTGACTAAGTAATTATTGCATTTCTTAGGATTATGGGCTTTCTTGTTTTAAATTTTAGATAATCTACATGGTATTATTTTATGACTTTTAACAGTACAATTTAATTCAATGTGTTTTCTTGTTATTAATTATTATTCATTATTTAAAATTATCTTTATTTCAAATTCGTTTATTGTTGGATTTTATTATTTTATTTTACCTAGTCACTGTGTTTAAATTAGTTTTATTTCAATTGCCGTTTTGAAATCATTTTCATTGGATCCGTTTTGAGACCCCAAATTGAAAGACTGTACCTCATTTCTTTCACTCACTTTTTCTTTTTCCCTTTTTTTTCTTCTCTTATTTTTCTTTTTCCTTCATTTCCTTTTTCTCCTTCTTTCCTCCGCTTTTTCCTCCCTCGCGCATGACAACTCCCTCCCCTCTTCCCGTCCATTTCTTCTTCCTCCCAGTGCGCAGCCGTGCACTGTCCATGGCCTCCATCGCCCCTCACAATTTCTTCCCCTCCAACCGGCCACCATCCCCTTTCATTTTCAGCTCCTCCCCCGCCGCCATTCTACTCCACACACGGCTTCAAGCTGCGGCCCAATTTCCTTTCAGCGCCACTGTCACGCCACCATTGGCCACCATTTTTTCACCACAGCACTAGCTGCCTCCCAGCTACCTAAACCACCCAACCTCAGCTCCGATCCGCCACCATCGAAGCCCCTCTAGCTCATTTTATGATTTGGGTATTTTGGCCTTCAACCGCCGCCCATGCCACCACCCATGGCCAACCATTAGCTTCACCAACACCTCTAAGCCCTTCCCTAGCCATCCCAAGTCTTCATTTGTCCCCGTTCAAAAGTTGGGTTTTTGAGACCCACGGTCCTTGTCCATTTTGCACTATTCAATTGTTATGCTGCCACTTCTAGCACCTCCGTGATCCTTCGAAAATTATATTATAGTATTGCAAGTATTTTCCCCAGGAACATCTGAGATTTAAATGTATTTTTTGTGATACCCCGTATTTTAGTATATTTTTAATTGAAGAATTAATTTTATTAATTCAAACAAATTTATTCTCTTGTTTTAAATTTGTCGGATTTTAGTTGGTTTATTTTTATAATTTTTAATTTGTGAAAATTAAAATGATTTGTTTCCTTAATATTAATTATTGTTATGCATTTATATTGCTTTTCATTTTAAATTAATTTATTGTTAGATTTAATTATTTTATTTTCATTTAATCACAACGTTTAAATTATTTTATTTAAGTTGCTGTTTTGAAATCTTTTTCATTGGATCATTTTTGTGACCAAGATGTGAGGATTGGACCTCATTTTTTTCTTTTCCTCTTTTTCTTTTCTTCCTCTTTTCTTTTTCCCCCCATTTCTTTTCCTCCTCTGTCTCTCCTCTCTCCCCCGCGCGCACGAGCCCCTCCCTCCCTCTCCTTTCTGTTGTGCATCTCTTTCCCCCAACCCACCGCCGTGCGCCACCGTCAGGCAACACCGCCTAGCCCACAGCCTTCCCCACCCTCCGGCAACCTCCCCCTCCAGTTTTCAGCTACTCCCTCGCCGCCGTGAGCCTCCATGCACGGCATCAAGCCACGGTGTCCATTGAGCTCGCACGCCGCCGTCGCGCCACCTCCTGCCACCATCTCTTCACCACATCAACCTTGACCTCCTAGCAACCTAACCCACCCATCCCCAACTCCGATCCGCCACCTGTGAAGACCTACCATCAACATTTCCGTTTTGAGCATTTTCGCCTCCAAACACCTCCCACGCCGCCACCCATGGCCAAACACCACCACCATTAGTTTCACCGACATCCCTAAGCCCTTCCCTAGCAATCTCGAGTCTTCATTTGTTTCCGTTCAAAAGTGAGTTTTTGAGACCCACAGCCACAGTGCATTTTGCACTGTTTTGTTGCTATGTTGCTGTCTCTTGCACCTCCGCGATCCTTCAAAAATTGTAATATGGCATTGTAAGTATTTTTTCCAAGGAACTTTCGTGATTTAAATGTATTTTTGCACTAAACTATTTCACTATGAACTTGTTGGTTTTACCAGACTAAGTTCAAGGAGTAAGGGAGTCGGATGGATTGGAGCATGAAGTTGTTTGTGTTTGGATTGTGTTGTGAATTGTTGGTTGTTGGATAATGTGTCAGTTCATGTACATGGCATATTTGGACGCATGATCATGTTTGTAACTGAAAACTGGGCTTTTGCATAATTGCAAACATGTTCATGTTCATATTTTAAAAAAAGGGATTTTCATGTGAGAGAAAGGAAAGAGACTGTAGGGATGGTGGTAAGAAGGAATGGTCGTAGAGTCCCGCCTGTGATTCCCACCTATGGTGCACGCGGTAAGGGATGGTAGTAAGCAAGGATGGTGGTGTAGTCCCGCCTTTATTTTATTCATTTTATCGTATGTTATTTTATTTATGGAATTTTCTTTTATTTTATTTTGTTTTGTTTGTTTTGTCCAGAGTTGAAAAGTGGGTTAAGGGTTACGCTATGGAAGGAAGATGGTACAACAGTGAATGCCATTGTTAGGCATGAACATTTAGTGTAGTAGGCCTGAACTCTTAGCGATTGGTTTGTTTTTAACATCGAGGCTCGAAGGGAGCGACATGGTCTAGGTAAACTCTATGGAGTAGGAACTCAAGTCGCAACTGAGGAGGGGAATAGCTTTAAATTGATTGGGATAATTGAGGTCTTAGGTTCCGTAGAATTTATGTAATGATTCTATGGAGTAGGAGGTTGTAAATTCAAGGACTTCAAGCATAGATGTACGAGAAGTTCATCTAAGGTTTGAGGCCCTATAGTTTTTAGGAAATAAGTTTATGGGATTTAAGGTGGTAGGTTCAACAAGCATTTGAGGGATTAATTAAATTAGAAGTTTTAGATTTTGCCGACTCAGATAAGCAATTTGGTATCATTTGGGGCTTTAGAATCTACAAGTTTTTTTAAGGCGATTGTTTTAGATTTAAGGTCATCGATCTTGCAGATTTCAGAGATTGATTATTATATAATTTAAGGTTGTAGAATTGCAGATTTGAATGACTGAGTTATAATAAAATTTGAGTTCTTAGTTTTGTAGACTTGGTACACTAGCTTGGTCTATTATGGAGATTGATTAGTCTGTAACCATTAAAGTGGGGTTGATCAGAGTTGAGTTATTGATACGAAAATTTTCAGGGGAGAATTTCTTTGGAGATGGAAGGTAATGATCTAATTCATGTATTTTTTGAGTATTGAAGATGTTGATCTAGTTCAGAAAATGATTGTTTTTAGCTCGAGGTTACAGTTGCAGGTTTAGGATTTGATCCATATCAATTTTAAGGATAATTGATGGTGCTGATTTAGGAAATGATTCTTGTTGATTTCAAGGATATAGGTCCAGATGATGGAAATGGTAGTGATGGATCACTTGCACGTTTGGAGGATTATTGGTTTTGGCTAAAGGTGCATGAGATTGATACGTAGTAGTGGTGAGTGTGTATGGATTTCGGAAAGTACAGGCCCTAGTATCATTTTTTTTTTGGCTTGGAAGAAGTGGCTTTGGTAGGTGTTGAAGAGGAGTCGACATGATAATATTAAATTCAAGAGATTTTGACTTAGAGTTTTTGGTGAGTTAATTGGAGTGTGCAATCGAAGCGGGTTACCCAATGGAATGATGGTTGGCAATAATTGTTGTGATTATTGTCAGGAATTAATTGTGACTTGAGGTCACCTTGGAATTTAAATTTTGAGGCTACACTCTCCTTTGGAGATTGAGGGTCCAATTGGGAGAATTAAGGACATTGTTATTTGACTTGAAGAGAGATTGTTGGGTGACCAATGTTGGGTGTACGTTTAAGGCTTGGAAGTTGAAGCTTAGGCATTAAGGGTGGATAACATAATCAAGTATGTGAGTTAATAAAGTATTAGGATTCATGGGTGTTGTGCAATAGATTTTGGTGGATTGAAGATTTGAGCAGTATGGCTTGCCTTGAGGTTTAATAATGATGTGCTATTAAAGGAACTAGTCGTGCTAATACTAGCTTATTGGAGTAGAAGTAGGTGGCCGAGTTACCAAAAGGATTTCGATAACGTTTTGGTGAAGTCAATGGTGGTTCGTAGTGAGTTTAGTCACTGCTAGCTTAGATTATATTTAGAATTTAGGTGAGGAGCTTTTGGATTTAGGTTGTCAGGTAGAAGTTTATAGGCGTTCTTATTGGTTGGCCGGCCGGGTTGGATTCGAGCCTTTTAGGGTATGTTCCTTATCTTAGATGAGACGGGTGTATTTTGGGGTGATGTTACTTGTTTTCAATTTGGGATGCTGAGGTTGATTGATATTGGTTTTCTGTCAATGATCATGGATGTATTTTACAGAATATTGATTTTGATTAAGGCAGCGGGGGTTAATTGAGGAAATGAGTGATAACTCATGGTTTTCTGGAAAGAGAGTATTTTCTACCAAAATGTGGTAAGATTTTTCTGGTTAGTAGGTATGCAGCCACCTTGTACTCGATGGTGTTATTTTTATGAGGACATAAATTTATGCATGTGGCGAATTATCAGAGTGCGCAGTAGGAGCGTGATATTTTTTTATTGTAATTAGGAGTTCAAATTTATGCCAATTTTGAGGAATTTGTGGTGACTTGAAATTTTGAGAAGATACTTGTAATTTGTGCCAATATTGATTTTGATTAAGGCAACGAGGGTTAATTGAGGAAATGAGTGATAACTCATGGTGTTGGGAAAGATAGTATTTTCTACCAAAATGTGGTAAGAGTTTTCGAGTTAGTAGGTATGGAGCCACCTTGTACTCGATGGTGTTATTTTTATGAGGACATAAATTTATGCATGTGGTTAATTATCAGAGTACACAGTAGGAGCGTGATATTTTTTGTTGTAATTAGGAGTTCAAATTTGTGCCAATTTTGAGGAATTAGTGGTGACTTGAAATTCTGAGAAGATACTAGTAATTGGAGATTAATTTGTTATCTAAATTGATCTTTATTATTATTTATTTTTATTAGGATTAATTTACGTGATAGGATTAATTTATTTCAATGTGTTTTATTTTTATTAATTATTGTTCATTATTTGAAATGATCTTTATTTTAAATTAGTTTATTGTTGGATTTTATTATTTTATTTTACTTAAGTCACTTTGTTTAAATTAGTTTTATTTAAATTATCGTTTTGAAATCATTTTCAATGGATCAGTTTCGAGACCCCGAGTTCAAAAACTGGACCTCATTTCTTTCTCTCACTTTTTCTTTTTCCCTTTTTTTCCTTCTCATTTTTCTTTTTCCTTCATTTCCTTTTTTTTCCTTCTTTCCTGTGCTTTTTCCTCCCCTGCACGCGACAACTCCGTCCCCTCTCCCCGTCCATTTCTTCTTCCTCCTAGTGAGACGTTGTGCGCTGTCTGTGGCCTCCACCGCCCCTCACATTTTCTTCCCCTCTTGGCGGTGACCATCCCCCTCCATTTTCAGCTCCTCCCTCGCCGCCAATCTCCTCCATGCACAGCTTCAAGCCGCAGTCCTCTTTCATTCTAGAGTCGCCGTCATGCCACCATTGGCCACCATCTTTTCACCACAGCGCCGGTGGCCTCCGAGCTACCTAAACCACTCAACTTCAGCTCCGATCTGCCACCGTCGAAGCCCTTCTAGCTCATTTTCTGATTTGGGTATTTTGGCCTTCAACTGCTGCCCACGCCGCCACCCACGGCCAAGCAGCACCACCATTAGCTTCACCAACACCTCTAAGCCCTTCCCTAGCCATCCCAAGTCTTCATTTGTCCCTATTCAAAAGTTGGGTTTTCGAGACCCACGACCCTTGTCCATTTTGCACTGTTGCATTGCTATGCTGCCACTTCTAGCAGCTCCATGATCTTTTGAAAATTATATTATAGCGCTATAAATATTATCCCAAGGAACTTTTGAGATTTAAATATATTTTTACACTAACTCATATTTACTGTGAATTGGTTAGTTGTGCCGGTCTGAGTCGTAGGAGTAAGGGGGGGTCGGTTGGATTGGAGGATGGAGTTGTTGTGTGATTGGATTATGCGGGGATTTGTTGGCTGATGGATATTTGTGTCGTGTCTTGTACAATGCATTGTACGCATGTTCATCTGTATATCTAAAATCTGGGTTATCATGTGGGAAATGGTTTTTGGGTGCGTGTGTATCACAACCCTAAGCAAAGATGGGGTATTATCTTGGTGGAGCTCCTCTGGGCACTCGGGAGCGGAATATACTGAGTGGTGTCCCCTAGATTGTCGCTGGGCAACAACGGGATTAGACGAGATGGTAACGCTCTCATTCCGACTCCATGGCCCCTCTTGCTAGCGGGGGTTAGAAGATGCTTGGCCCCGAACATGCTGGGCACGGAACAGGGAATCGCTTGTTACGAAGTCACTCGCACAGTCATTACCCATGATGTGACGAAGGGAACCTGAGTGTGCGGATGATCCCTATGGGAGATCATGGGGTGTTTCTAGGAAAATGGCGTGTTTTGGATGAAAGGATTTTATGTGAATCATTTTCTGGGAAAATGGTGAATTATAGTTTTGGGCCATTTTCAGGGAAAATGGCTGGAAATGTTTTAATGGAAGGTTTTGGGCGAAAATGAGATTTTGGCGTGCGCTGGAAAACATTCATTTTCGGGGAAAATGATGTTTTGGGCCTAATTCATATTTCATCATATGCATGCATAATTGTTGTGTAACGCCCCGACCCCGAGGGTCCGGAGAGTTAACTCATAACACCTGCTAATCAACTCTAACAAGACTAGAGTACTTCCAAATTCAAGAGTATATCCATTTTACCAAACCTCAAATCGAACGTAAATACTTCAATTAAATAAATCAAATAAACTCATTTATCCAATATTCAATCCAATAACCCAAATAAAATCATCTCTTCTTCATGTCTCAAATAACAACTAGAAATAATAAAACATTAACATAGTCTCCATAAACCGTCTAAATCCATTGAAGCAAACTTAAGAAAGATAAATAACCTCTAATACCAACACTAATATCATGAGATACCCAACAACAAATCAATGCTAATCTTCCCCATAGACTTTAATACTGATCTTCAGCTAAGCCATCGATGTCATCTGAAATATTATGAAAATTAACGGGGTGAGTTATCAACAACTCAGCAAGCAGAGAGCATATACTAGCATGTAAACATGAGCATTTATAACATTTGATAAGCCGAACAAAACATTTACTTTCAGAATGCAGAAACAAAACTCGTACAAAAACATTAGAGCGAAATTTTCAGAAAAATAAACTTATTCCAAAAATAGAATCCGTTGGCATTTCTAAACTGAAACATTATAATCTTATCTTTATTTAATATCACATCGGGACAATACCATGTTTAACCCCCGTGGTAGGGTTATAAACCATCATTATACCCGTGGCTGGGCCATATTCCATGTTTCACCCCCGTGGTAGGGTTATAAACCACCATTATACCCATGGCTGGGCCGTATACCATGTTTCAACCCCGTTGTAGGGTTATAAACCACCATTATACCCGTGGCTGGGCCTTAACAGAAACAGAACGGATTTCATCGAAAATCCGATTACAATCATATACAGAATCAGAACTTCATGCCAAGGTTTTCAGATGACACATCATATCAAAACAAAACACTGAAAAGCTTCAGATCATTTCACATGTTCGAGATAAACATAAACAAAATATTCTCATTTGTTCATAACAAAACTTTTAGAATTCCTTATTCGCTCTTTTACATAGTTCAGAAACAAAGTGCACAAAACTAGCTCATGTCTACACCAGTCATGACAAAAAATACTTTCTCATATATTGAATTTATGCATATGCAGAAAAAACATCTGAGGTTGTTTTCAGATCATTTCTTTTCAAAAACAAACACGTTTATTCTCAAAGTCAACCTCATTTTATTTCTTTTATGCAAAACTAGTATATGAACCCCGCTTACCTGGACTTCTTAGCTTTTCAGAAATTTCTTCAAAAAAATGTTGAGTCGACTAATAATTGTCACCTATAAAAAAATAATCACACAATTTCCGTAAGTATTCAACCAATTACGGATTTCCATATTTAAGCCTAAGCTTCTAAAATAATCTATCTTAATTTCTTAAAACTTAAAAATCCTCATAATCCCAAAGTATATCACCACTTCCTAAAAAAAAATCACCAATATCCACCATGACCAACGTCAAACTCAAAACACAAATATTTAAATCCGAAACAGCTAACAAATTTCATAGCATAAACCAATCTCACACAAACAACTCCATCAAATCCAACCGACCCCCTTCCTCCTCGGACTCAGTCCGGCACAACCAACAAATTTACAGTAAATATGAATTAGCACAGAAATACATTTAAATCTCAAAAGTTCTTTGGAAAAAAAAAACTTACAATGCTATAATATAATTTTTGAAAGATCACGAAGCTGCTGGAAGCGGCAACGTAGCAACAAAACAATGCGAAAAACACTGTGACCATGGGTCTCAAGAACCCACTTTTGAACGGGTGCAAACGAAGACCCGAGATTGATAGGGTAGGGCTTAGGGATGTCGGTGGAGCTAGTGGTGGTAGTGGTTGGCCGTAGATGGCGGCGGGGGCGGCGGTTTAAGGCCAAAATGCACAAATCGGAGATGGAGATAGTGGGGCTTCACCGGTGACAGATCGGAGCCAAGGATGGGTGCATTAGGTTGCTAGAAGGTCGATGATGATGTGGTGAGAAGATGGTGGCCGGAGGTGGTGCGACGGTGGCGCAGCGGCGCAAGGAGTGCCGCGGCTTGGTGTGGTGCGTGGGGGCTAACGGCGGCGCGAGGAGAGCTGAAATTGGAGGGGTGAGGTCGCCGTCCTGTGGGGAGCACGATGGGGTGGGCGGCGGGCTGTGTTATGATCCCAATTAAGCAACTCTGAAAGCAAGCTGTGTTAGAGGACTCTTATGCAGATGATTGAGGTAGATGGTTAAGGGAGCTGAACTACTAGTCGTTTACAGCTGGCCGTTGAGATCAATAATAGTGTTTTATGTTGCAATCTGTTATTACCATTCTGTTTTTACTATCCACATGTTGCCTTTTTATTGGTTCTGTTAGACATGGGTTACGCCCATATGTAAGCGAGAAATGGCACAGTGAAGGGGGCTGGAAAATTATTGCTGAAACTTGTATTTTCATTTGGGAGGAATTGGAGACCTCGAATACTCCAAAGTGTGGCCGTTATCTCTATCTTCTTATTCTTGATTCTCTTTTAGTGTCAATATTACCATTCTTTTCATTGGGGTCTTAACAATTGGTATTCAGAGCCGACGATCTATGGAGGACAAAATATGTTTTGAGCAGCAAGAAGAAGCCCTGCAACGGGGGATAAACTCTAATGAAAAGAGTCTTCAGGAGCTTAAAAACGACTTGAACGAGTTGAGAGATTTGCTGCTTCACTGGTTGACAAAGCAACACAATATTCCTAATCGGACTACTATGATCGAAAAGTTGATGAAACAAAAATCAGCATGTTTTTCGAAAGGAAGAGAAAATTCTGTGGTTTTAGACGAAGAAGAGGAAACAAATGTTCCTAATATTCCGGAGCATCTTCATGAAATTGCACAGGATTTCAACGAAATCCCTAAAGGGAACGCAATGGTGGCCAAGGAAAAATCTGTAGTTGTAGAAGATGCAGTAGAGACTGTGGAGGACGGCTTAGAAGAAGATGCTGCAAAGGAGGTGGAAGAGATAATAGCAGTACCCACGGATGAAATCTCTCTTCCACTTGTTCTTAGAAACACAGAACAAAAATTAATTTCTCAAACTTCAGAAGATCAGGCATCGTGGCCGCTTCTTCTTGGGGAAATTACTAAGTGTCAAACCAGGGGTGGTGTTCATCGAAATGGAGATTACCATCGAGATCTTCCTGTAGGGTATTCCTCTAGTGTTGGATTGTGGATTTTTGATCTGGGTATTCACACTTGCCATTTTTTCACAAATCAGGTGGAACCACTATCCCAAATGGGAACCCCCTCAACAAACCATCTTCCACGATCACTCTCATCCTTATATCAGGGGGCTATACGGTCTTATCGTTTATTAGTGTTGTTGTTATTAAGGTTTTTGCAATTGATTTCAAACAAGGAGAAGAGTTTCGAGATCTTCAAGGACAATATCTGGTTCATCGATGAACATGACGCCGAGGAGAACCGGACCTACAAGCTCAGGTTGAACCGGGTTGCCGATATGACCAACGAGGTGTACCAGACCACGCCCCTAGGTGCCAATTTCATCTCCAAGAGGAGACGCTCGAGCACGAGCAACGACCCGTACAAGCCATGTGTCGGCAATAAGGTACCAGAATTCGTTGACTGGAGGAAGGAAGGTGTCGTCGTTGACGTCAAAGATCAAGGACACTGTGGGAGCTGCTGGGCGTTCTCCACGATTGTTGCTGCTACGTTCAGCGCAGAGGAGCTTGACTGCACCACGTACGCCAAACGCAAAGCTGATCAAGAGCCACCTCCCACTACCGCCAACAACGGCTTAACAGCCAACCATCTTTCTGTTGAGTATGCCGCGAATCAAGATCTACAGGGATTTAGACGTTGCCTTTGGAGAAAAATAGAGACAATGTTGCTGCAGAAGCAAGCAGAGGAAGCATTAGTTCCCAACATTAGCGCGACGGAACAACATGGACGGAGAGAAAATGTTGTTGCTAAAGTTGGTGTCCTGAAAGATGATAAAAATTGGCCTCCATTTTTCCCGATTATTCATCATTTTATAGCTATTGAAATACTGGTCCCTGCTCAAAGGCTGCAGTATCATGATGCCAGAGAGTTGTTTGTCGCTGTTGTTCATGGTAAGGGTCTGCATGAATTTTTTAGATGGATTGAGAAGATTGAACCGGTTCATGGGTTGGTATGTAAGGAGAATTGTGACTCTGCAATTGGGTGGAGGAACATTGATGAAGAAGGCAACGTGGGTGAGTTTGCTAAAAAATGTACGAGGAATAAATTTTTTGCTCACTATATGTTTGACATATTGCCACTTAAAGTGGTGTTTAAGTCCCTTGGTAGAGGAAGAAAAAGAAATCATGTGGATTGTGCTACGGGAGTGGTGACCCTTGCTATAACTTTGACTAAGCGAGTATTGTGGCTGACTGAAATTCATGATCAGGGTCACTTAAAAAAGTTGGAGTCAGATTGGGTGACCTTGGGTGAGGAGCCTATTCTTTGTGATAATGCTCCACCGGAACTAGTACTTCAGGTATTCTATATTTTTTGTGCTTGTTGTGCTACTACAGTGTTCATACCTTCCCTTCATAACTTCCGAATTTGGTCTTTTCTTGACCTCGGAATGACCACTTATACTGCCTGGTATTTGACCAAAGCGATCCAAGGTTTGCATGGTTGTGCGAATTTTGCACTCAACATGTTTGATAAAATGTGTAGACGCATTTTTTGGGCTGGGAGGGGAATGCTGAAGGGACCTATGATAATTGGGGGGTTGCACTATATGTTTAAACAAAATTTTGAGGATGATCAAAGCTTGGGCAATATCCTGCGAAGTTGTAGGCAGATTACTATTATATTGCGGGATTGCCTTATGGAAATGAGAGAGACTCTTTGCTATGAGAATTATCAAAAAAAAAAAAAATTCCCGGGTTGTCTTTAATATGTTGATGAGTTGCTTGAGAGAGTGTTACACCCTGATAATGTCATATTCTCAATCTTAATTGTGGTAATAAAGGATGGGGAAGATCTTTACACGATGAGTTGTGTTGATACTGAAGCTGAAGCAAGCTCTGGATTACAAGTGGTTGGAACAATGATTAGTGTACCTCAATTGTTTCCAATATTGACACTTAGGGATGTTCTGAGGTGGAAGGGAATAAATCCTAAAAATCTAGAAGTACCATTGGATAAAGAAACAAATCTTGTGGAGTCCACTGTGAAAATATGGAATGCCATGTTCATCTTCATCCTACTCAACAATGGAGACAAAAGTTTTGTTGCTCTTGTGGAGCCCATTGCTGCATTCTTTGTTGTGTCAAGTTACCAAAGCAGGCTTTCTCCTGAATTGTTTTTTTTTTTCAACATGCTTGGGTTTGTGACAAGAAGATCATCACCAACAACCTGCACCTGTTCGCCAATACTATAGACTTGCATCAATATTGCAACCTTGAGGACAAGGTTGTTTAAAGGGAGGGAATTTGATATGATCCCAATTAAGCAACTCTGAAAGCAAGCTGTGTTAGAGGACTCTTATGCAGATGATTGAGGTAGATGGTTAAGGGAGCTGAACTACTAGTCGTTTACAGCTGGCCATTGAGATCAATAATAGTGTTTTATGTTGCAATCTGTTATTACCATTATGTTTTTACTGTCCACATGTTGCCTTTTTATTGGTTCTGTTAGACATGGGTTATGCCCATATGTAAGCGAGAAATGGCACAGTGAAGGGGGCTGGAAAATTATTGCTGAAACTTGTATTTTCATTTGGGAGGAATTGGAGACCTCGAATACTCCAAAGTGTGGCCGTTATCTCTATCTTCTTATTCTTGATTCTCTTTTAGTGTCAATATTACCATTCTTTTCATTGGGGTCTTAACAGGCTGGGTGAGGAACGGTTGCACGGCGAGAGAGAGAGAGAGAGAGATGTCCGCGCGGGAAGGGAAACCAGGGGAGAAAAAGAAAAGAAAGAAAAAAAAAGAAGAAAAGAAAAAGAAAAGGAAAAGAAAAAAAAAAAAAGAGGGAAAAGAAGTGAGGTTCAAAACTCACAACTTGAGTCACAAAAAAAAAATTCCAACAAAAAAAAAAATTATTTCAACACCACAGTTTTAAATAAAATAAATTTAAATACAGTGACTAAGTAAAATAAAATAATTAAATCCAACAATACAATAATATTTAAAACCTACAAACTAATTTAAATTAAGAGAATTTAAATGCATAACAATTATTAATATTAAGGAAACATGTCAAATTTAATTTTCACAAATTAAAAAAAATCATAACAAAATAAACCTACTAAAATCTGAAAATTTAAAACAAGATAATCAAATTTTAAATTAATAACAAATAATCATCCAATTAAAAAAAAATACACTAAAAAAAATACGGGGTGTTACATGTTGATTGCATTAATGCATTTTTATCTCTTGGGTTGCTTGGTTGATTACTTGATGAGACTCATAATCTCACGGTATTCGATACCCTGCGGTATCATTTTATAGTATCGTAGATTTTGATGCAGATGTTGCTGATGTTGAGCCTGAGGATTTGGCTCCGCTGGAGGACTGATTTGGGGTCACCCACTCATGTTTGGGATTTGTTTCCCACTTGTTGAATTATGTAATTTGGAAATATTATTTTTTTATGGGATAATTGTATTACTCTTTAAAACGTTTTGTTTTAAGTAAATTTGTATTAAACAATTTTCGTACTTAGTTGACTTATTTAATTATCCACTACTTTGCTTTGTTGTACACTGTTGCATGTACACGTACTTGGCACTTATCACTAGGATGCATGACCATATTGTCATCACCCGAACGTCTAGATTCCCGAGTTTCTGTACGTGGGGGTCGGGGCGCCAAACATAGATTATTAAAATATACTTGGAATGTGGATCATTTTCGTTTATGGTAGGAATCACTAACAGATGTAATTTCTCATAGATCTAGGTTGACTAGCTTTTGTAATGTCCATTTCCTATGGCCCATGAAATTTCTGGGCAAAAAAAAAAAAAAAAAAGAATTCCCTTGAACTTGTAACAGTTACCGCCGCAAAAAGTTTTCTCAACAAAAGCCAAAGGGATTTATACAATTGAAAGTATGCATATGGTCGATGAATTAGTATTTATCCCAACCTAATAGTAATATTGGCTGGGCGATTTTTCACAAGGAATAGAAATACCTACACTCATCTCTATATTGTTCTTCCTCGACTGTTGATTGAGCCCGAAATTTACATTTTCCTTATGCTCAGAAGTTCTCGGATGTTCAGTGAGTGGTATTTCAATAACTTAAAAAAATTATCTTCAAGAATAAATGTTTAGTGAAGATTCAAACGCCTTTTCCAGTGGATTTAATCAAAACAAACCCTAAAGCTTACATGGTTAGAATTGGGTCAAATACAACAGTGGTGGGCGAGATCAATTTTCGAGTTTAGTGACCCTAAGTAAGTAAACTTCTTGCCCAATCCACTGGCTGGAGTTTTCTTCGATCAGTTTTTTGTATGGGGAACCACTGCAGGTGGGGTTAGATGGAGAAGAGGAAGGTGGGAAATACAATGGGTACACTCGCACCAAACGATCATTTCTTATTTGTAAATGTTGGTGATATTTGGCGCCTGATTAAGAAAATACTCCAATAAGAAGTCAAGCACTAAGAGTACAAAGTTGGAGACCTCGTACTAAGAGAAGTCAGGATGGCCACCATAAGACAAGAAGACAGAAAGCTCAGGCCTAGTTGGGAAAGGTCATATGTTGTCATAGTAAACAACAAACTAGGCCCATACAACTTGGTGGATATTTATAGGAAGAAGCTGCCACACCCGTGGAATGCAGAGCACCTTAGAAAATGATTTACTTAGCCAATTGCATGTAACTTGAATACGAAATATAAAACCTTCTTGTGAGTATGTAAGCAAGCACACAATTTTTGCAAAAGCACTCACACGTAGTTCTAAAATAGTGAGAATCTCCTGCTCCCTTAGCTCGCATCTTAGACAAGCAAGAAAGTGCTAACAACACACATGTGATTGGGGTTAACAATTGCGCCAATAATTGGCGACCAAGGCTAATGCATGTGCATGCGACTGGGATTAGCCTTCAACTAAATAGCAGTCAAGAGAATCTATTGATGGTTTAGACCTCGGGTACAAATAGTATTTAGTTTCTTATTAAACCTTTACTCATTCTACTGCGATAAACATATACGTCATGTATATTTTGCTTACATGTGCGCTTCCTTGAGAAAATTAATGCCTATTCTTTATCTAAATACAGGGTGTTGCTAACCAGCTGGTACCTTTGGCACCATATATCTCTCCATGTCCTTTACTAAGTAATGAGGCACCACATCTATACTTCCAAGCCTTTTTAAGAAATATCTTTTAATTACAAAATGATCGGTTCAGTTACCTCCTACCACAAAGCCTCTAGACAATCCTTCTTTGATAACTTTATTTGATGAAATTCCCAGGGTTTTTTCATAGATGTTGTAGCTTAAAAGAATATTCTAGAAAAGGACTCATTTCTTTTTTTTAATCTCCCAACTACAAAAATTACTATTTCCTATCACAAATTATACGACCTTATGTGTTATCCATTTAAATGGAAATAGGCCCTCAATTTAAATAAAAAAATAAACTAAAAAAACATTGGAAGAAATTAGAAAAGAAGAATCCATCTTGTTGGGGATAAAATTAACAACTAAGGATAAAGCCTAGATATAAGATCAAGTCTAGAGATAGGACCAAACTTAGATAAGACAATGAAGAGATAAGGCAAGATAAGTACAAGGAAAATACTTTATAAAACAAGTAGGACTCAATCACTTTGAAGGAAGAAAAAAAAAAAAAAAAGACCTCTATAAAGGGATGGATTATCCTCAGATTTAGGATAACTCTTTCCTCTGTTCTGACCTGTTGTGCAAATTTATGCATTAACACATAGTTTTGACATTTTTCATATGACACTCAAAATTCATGCCATTTCTTTTTTATCGAATTAGGGTTTCAAGGATTTTTGCAGTTGTACGTCCAAAGCTTCTTCATACAGTGCGTTCTTTAGATGATTAATTTGTAATGCATCATGTGAATATAATGATCAGCGGCCCCAACCTTACTTTAGTCGAGGTAATCTGTAACATATATAATATGTGACAATCATCTGTACGGATGTCACTTCCTTCAAAGGTTTATTGTAGGAATTTGCATGAATCCACTTCTTCTAAAGATAGTACTTCATTTGAATCTCATGCGACCAACTTTTCATTCAAGTTTCTTTGTTTGAAGTATAAATGATCTACAACATGGATTGTCCAAACAAGTTTGCATTTGCAATATCTCTATTCATGATTGATATCAATAT
Source organism: Juglans regia (assembly GCF_001411555.2). NCBI lineage: Eukaryota > Viridiplantae > Streptophyta > Magnoliopsida > Fagales > Juglandaceae > Juglans > Juglans regia. Next base: position 28,681,601 of record NC_049910.1, read on the forward strand.
ACAATAATCTTATATTTTATAATACATTCACTTCGAAAAACAAATACAATTCCCAAGCAAGAAATTAAGATTCTATCAAAGTACATATGATAGCAACATTGCCAACCTAAGAATTAATTAACAATTATTAATATCCAAAGGATGTAAATATTAATGCTTTGCGCTTGAGAGCAACATTTTAAGTACCAATATTACAAACGACTTAATCGTAGAAAGATGAAAATAGCTATGTTTGATTGATTTCTCTCCTCATGACCATCCATTCATAAAATCTACATCATTGGCAAATGAGAATGATGTGGGAAGCCTGATGATCTAATTGATCCTAATGTTTCATATATGTTTGTCACATTTTTTTTCATGAAATATTCACTTTTTGCTCACATTTTATAAGCTTTCAATTGTTAGCTTTTTATTTGATAATCAACTTTATGCAATTATTCACTTCACCAATGATTGTTACAGAAATGATAAATTCTATAACCAGTTACATTTGTTAAAGCTGCTCTTTACCAAGCAACTGTCAAGCAATGGGACTTCCTATTAAATTGGATCCAAGTTGTCTTGTGTTATTGATCTGTGAGGTACATTGGATTTCCATTCTCTTTTGGAGAAGTTAGAAATATGTAGACAAAAGTTTACACACATACTAATTTAGACCCTCTCTTTGGTACTTTTTTCCATGCTTACATTCTCGTTTCAGGCTTATATTGATTTTAACAGCTCCTATTTACATCTTTTAGGTGACTTGCTTGTTGGGTTTGGTTGTTGATATTGTTAGCATATACCATTTAGGAAGTTATACAATTTAGGACTTCTTGTTGAGTATTTGGAGTCTGGTTCACGCCGCACGAGCGGAGCGTCTAGCCGCTCGAGCGAATACAAGTCAGAGAGCTTCGCTCGAAGAGAGCTCGACAGACCACTCGAGCAAAAGCAAGTCAGAGAGCTTCGCTCGATAACCGCTCGACACTCAGCTCGAGTGGAGGGAAGTCAGAGAGCTTCGCTTGAGGAGCCGCTCGACACATGGCTCGAGCGATTGCGGGAAACAGGTTCGCTCGATGTAGGCTCGACACGCTGCTCGAGCGAACATCACTAATTCTGTTGAGTTTAGGGTTTCCGCCGCATAACATATAAATTGTTTATGATTTTGACTTGTACTGTATCAGACTGAACAATAGCCGTTCTACACTATTGTATTGTGATTCCTCAAGAAATAAAAATCTTTTACAGCTCCCGTGGATGTAGGCAATTTGCCAAACCACGTAAATACTGTGTCATGTGTGATTGCTTTGTTCTTGATTGTGTTGCTTTTACTTTATTTGTCATCGTTGGTGTGTGTGCTTTGCATAGTATTTCACAACAACTGGTAGCAAGAGCCTAGGTTGGATCTGAAGGAGAATGATGGCTGGAGATAAAGTGAATGCACCCGGGATCGAGAAGTTTGACGGCACTGATTTTGGGTACTGGAAGATGCAGATTGAGGATTATCTCTATAGGAAGAGGCTCCATCCTCCATTGTTGGGAAAGAAGCCGGAGAGCATGGATGATTCTGAGTGGACCCTGTTAGATCGACAAGTTCTAGGTCTTGTTCGGCTGACCTTGTCCAGAACAGTGGCACACAATGTCAGTAAGGAGAGAACCATGGTGGATCTCATGGCGACTTTGTCAGGTATGTATGAAAAGCCGTCTGCGAATAATAAGGTGCACTTGATGAAGAAATTATTCAATCTGAAGATGTCTGAAGGTATGTCTGTAGCCCAACACTTGAATGAATTCAATACAATCACAAATCAACTATCTTATGTAGAGATTGAGTTTGATGATGAGATTAAAGCATTGATTCTGTTGGCATCGCTGCCAAATAGTTGGGAGTCCATGAGGATAGCTGTGAGTAGTTCAGCTAGTAAGGCAAAACTGAACTACGATAACATACGTGACATGGTGCTTGCTAAAGAGGTACGTAGGAGAGACATGGGTGAGTCCTCGAGTTCAGGATCTGCCCTGATTGTTGACAATAGAGGCACAGGACATGGCAGGTCAAGCTCCAAGAGCAGGGGAAATAGCAAGATGAGAAATGGGCAGCAGATCACGTGCTGGAGTTGTGGCAAGTCGGGCCACATCAAGAGAAACTGCAGGAATCAAGAAAGTTCTAATGATGATGCTGTGAATGTAGTGGCAGAAGAAATTCATGATGCCTTACTTCTTGTAGTGCACAGTCCGATTGATGATTGGGTGTTGGATTCAAGGTCTTCGTTCCATAGAATTTCACATCGAGAAATCATGCAGAAATATGTTGTTGGTAATTTTGGGAAGATGTATGTGGCTGATGGAGAGGCATTGGATGTAGTGGGAGTGGATGATGTGCATATCACACTTCCAAACAAGAGCGTGTGGACTTTACAGTAAGCCAGACATGTTCCAAATCTAAAGAAAAACCTGATCTCTGTGGGACAACTTGATGACTGCGGTTTTGTTGTAGCGTTCTCTAGAGCAGCTTGGAAGATCACTAAGGGTGCGCTGGTCCTAGCGCATGGTAAAAGATCTAATTCTTTGTATTTGACATCAGGATCTAGTGATGTGCAGGGAAATACAAGAGTGCAGAAAGGCAGGCTTGATAGCGCAAAACATGTGAGGAAGCCAAAGGGAGTCAGCTTTGTCGTTCACCATGAAAGTCTGGGAAAGTTGGCTAAGGTTGCCAAGATCGGTTTGAGACCGGATACTCCTAGTGCAGTGGGAGTTGTGAATCGCCCTGTGGATGTGCTGACTAAGGGTGATGTATGTGGAAGACTGAAGTCGGGCTTGACTTCAGTGCGTCTTCTAGCACGAAGACAGGAGCTGTGAGTTGCAGAGGTGGAGGATTTCATGTTTGAGGTAGAGGGCGACAATGTGGGTGTACCAGTCTCCAAGTGGGAGAATTGTTGAGTATTTAGAGTCTGGTTCACGCCGCTCGAGCGGAGCGTCAAGCCACTCGAGTGAATACAAGTCAGAGAGCTTCGCTTGAAGAGAGCTCGACAGACAGCTCGAGCAAAAGCAAGTCAAAGAGCTTCGCTCGATAACCGCTCGACACTCAGCTCGAGCGGAGGGAAGTCAGAGAGCTTCGCTTGAGGAACCGCTCGACACATGGCTCGAGCGATTGCGGGAAACAGGTTCACTCGATGCGGGCTCGACACGCTGCTCAAGCGAACATCACTAATTCTGTTGAGTTTAGGGTTTCCGCCGCATAACATATAAATTGTTTATGATTTTGACTTGTACTATATCAGAGTGAACAATAGCTGTCCTACACTATTGTATTGTGATTTCTCAAGAAATAAAAATCCTCTGCAGCTCCCGTGGATATAGGAAATTTGCCGAATCACGTAAATATTGTGTCCTGTGTGATTGCTTGTTCTTGATTGTGTTGCTTTTACTTTATTTGTCATCATTGGTGTGTGTGCTTTGCATAGTATTTCACAACACTTCTCTATTAATATTAGCTGTACAGATATATTACCCTGTATATAGGCTAAATATTAGGAATCAGTTAGGTTTTCCCGTGTGTAGCATATTATCGACTTTTACTTGTATAGAGGTTTCTTACGTGGTGAATGGAAGAGGCTGAAGTCGGAGAGCAAGTTTTTCCAAAGCTCTCTCAGTATTTTCATGAGTTCAAAGTATTTTTACATGGTATCAAGAGACAGGTTTGAAATTCTTGCCTGTTTTTGAATTTTTTTTTCTCTAGGGGTGGTCCCTGTGTTGATTTCGGCGCTGCTGTTGATCTTTCCTGGTTCCTGTGTTTCTATCGGTGCCATTTGTGGGTGTTTCTTGGTTCTGTTCTGTTTGTGAATTTTGGTGCACTTTGTTACGTGTTTCTGGTTCCTAAGAAGCTGTCGTCGATTTTTGTTGCAATTCCTGGTTGGGTTCTGCCTTTCGGTCATATTTGTGAACTTCTCTTGGTCTCTTCTGGATTTCGACGCAAGTTGTCTTGCTTTCTGTTTTGATTCCCTCTTTTGGCATTCTCTGTTTTGGTTGGGCTTCATCTTTCTGTGTAGTTTGTCTTCTCTAACCAGTTCTGGTGACGCTACCTTGGTTTGTCTGGGTTCTTTTGGTAATTTTCTGCCAGACACCTGTTTGTTTCTGGTATGGGTTCTTTGTGTTCGGCATTTTTGTTCCTTGTGCTTATTGCAGCCCTCTTCTGGTGGGCTCTTTAATTTTTGGTTCCATAATGTCCTTAGATAAATTAGACTAGTTCCATATTAGATTTACTGGAAAAACTTATTCTGCTTGGGAGTTTCAATTTAAATTATTTTTCAAAGGAAAAAATTGTAGGGTCATATTGATGGGAGTAATCCCGCACCTCGCGATGTCGAGGCTTTCTCTAAGTGGGAAATTAAGGATGCTAGGATTATGACCTGGATCCTTAGCTCGGTTGAGCCTCACCTTATTCTCAATCTGAGGCCTTATAAAAATGTTGCTACTATGTGGAATTATCTCAACACGGTTTACAATCAAGACAACTCTGCTAGGTGATTTCAATTGGAGTATGAGATGACTCATTTCACACAAGTCTCTTTATTGAGGAATATTTTTCTGGTTTTCAAACCCTTTGGGCTAACTATTGCGACATTGTTTATGCTAATGTTCCTACAGCTCTCTCTGCTGTCCAAGCAGTGCATGCAACCAGCAAGCAAGATCAATTCTTGATCAAGCTACAACCCGACTTTGAAATTGCACGTTCTAATTTGATGAATCGTCATCCTGTACCATCTTTGGATGCTTGTTTGAGTTAGCTTCTTCGTGAGGAGCAACGTATCATAACTCAGACTGCCATGGAACATCGGGCTAATGTTAGTGCACTTTTTTTTGTGGCTTATGCAGCATAGGGGAGCAATAAGGATAGAGACATGCGTGTTGTCCAGTGCTTTAGTTAAAAAGCTTTTACTCATATTGCTCGAGATTGCCCCAAGAAGTTCTATAACTACTGCAAGAAACAGGGTCATATGATCTCTGTTTGTGCCATTTGACCTGAAAGGAAGTAGGGTACTACTTATCATGCCTCCACTGGTGCTTCTAGTTCTCCTAAATTGCCTACTGCCTCGCCGGTTGTTCCTATTCCTGCTCCTACGGCCTTAGCAAACCCGTACACACTCACTCTTGAAATGGTATAACAGATGATCATTTCTGCTTTTTCTACATTTGGGCTCTCAGGTAATCATAAAGTTTCTTCTAAGCCATGGTATTTTGACTCTGGAGCCTCTAACCAAATGACCAATGTTGTTGTTCCTCTTTCCAATGTCAGAACTTATTATGGAAATTTGAAAATTAACACTGCTAATGGTGATCATTCCTCTTCCTTAACTGATGTTTTTATGTCTCCTGGCCTCTCCACAAATCTTATTTCTGTTGTTCAATTGATTGATAATAATTGTATGTCCATTTCTCTCGTTCTAGTTGTGTTGTGTAGGATCAAGTGTCAGGAAAGATGATCGCGAAGGGGCCTCAAGTGGGACGACTCTTTCCTCTTCACGTTTCTTCTTCCACTATTATTCCTAGTTTTCCTTTACTTTCCTTTACATTTAATGTTGTTAGTCCTTGAAATAATATGTGGCATAGATGTCTAGGCCACCCAAACTCTGATGTACTTCGTACTTTGTTTAATTCTGGTTTATTGGGTAATAAAGCATGTTCTTCTCTTGATCTGTCTTTTGATTGTACAACATGCAAACTTGGCAAAAGTAAAGTTCTACCTTTTCCTTCTGATGCATCTCGTGCCTCGCAATGTTTCGATATTATTCATAATGATTTTTGGGGGATTGCATCTGTTGTTTATCATGCGCATTATAAGTACTTTGTTACTTTCATTGATGATTTTAGTCGTTTTACTTAGGTTTGCTTCCTACGGGCTAAGGCAGAAGTTTTTTCAGTCTTTCAGCTCTTCCTTGCCCTTCTTGAGACTCAATTCTCTGCCAGCATCAAGATCTTGCGATCTGATTTTGGAGGCGAATACATGTCTAATGAGTTTCAGGCCTTTCTCCAAAGCAAAGGGATCATCTCTCAGCGTCTTGTCCTTCAACACTACAACAAAACGATGTTGTTGAGAGGAAAAAACATCACCTTCTTGATGTGGTAAAAACCCTTTTACTTGAATCATCTATTCCTCCTCATTTTTGGTGTGAAGCGCTTTCTACTTCAGTTCATTTGATCAATTGCTTACCCTCTCCTACATTAAATCATGTTTCTCCTTTCTTTAAGTTGTTTGGTCATTCTCCTTTATATTCTGATCTTCTTACATTTGGTTGTGTTTGTTTTATGCATCTTCCTGCTCATGAACAACATAAACTTACTGCTCAGTCTGTTAAGTGTATTTTTCTTGGTTATGCTATCCCTCAAAAGGAATATGTTTTTTATGATCCCCATGCTAGTCGTATACGGGTTTCTAGGAATGTGATTTTATTTGAAAATCAATATTTCTTTCCATCTCATGTTGAGCTAACATCTACATCTTTATCTCTTCTACCTAGCTTTTCTGATTCCCCGACAATTGCGGAAAGGTTCAAACCAAGTTTTGTATATGAAAAACGTAGTCGACATGAGTCTAGTTCCACTTCCTTTGTGCTCCCTTCCGATCTTGACCCATTGACTAATCCTGCTCTTGCTTCCACCACTCTTCGCCGGTCTACTCGCCTTTCTCGACCCCCTAATTGGTATGGTTTCTTCTATCATGTCTCTCTTGTCGCTACTTTATCCTCTATTTCCATTTCATCTTGCTACAAACAGGCCATGGAACATGAGTGTTGGCAAAATGCAATGCAAACATAACTTCAAGCACTTGAGGAGAATCACACTTGGGATATTGTTCATTGTCCTCCTATATTGTTCATTGTTCTGATGACTCTTTGGACCGGTACAAAGCTCGCCTCGTAGCTCTCGGTAACAAGCAGGTAAATGTCAAATACAGGAAAGATGAAGGGGACCTTCTAGATGATCCTACTCTCTATCGGCACTTGGTTGGGAGTCTTATCTACTTGACCACTACTCAACCTGATATTTCATATGTTGTTCATCAGGTCAGTCAGTTTATGTCTTCTCCTCGGCATCTCCATTTCGAGGTTCACCTACTCGTGGGTTGTTCTTTCCTACCAACTCATCTCTTCAACTTGTTGCCTATAGTGATGCTGATTGGGCTAGGTGTCCGTATACACGTCGACCTACTACGGGTTGGTGTATGTTTTTAGGTAATGCCTTAATTTCTTGGTGATGTAAGAAACAAGATCGTGTTTCTAAATCCTCTACTGAGGCAGAGTATCGTGCCATGTCTACTGCTTGTTCTGAAATTGTATGGCTACGCGGTCTTTATGCTGATAACACAAGTGCTATTTAGATTGCAACCAATCCCATCTTCCATGAACGCACCAAGCACATTAAGGGCTCGTTTGTTTTCAGAGATGAGATGAGATGAGTTGAGATTAAAGTTAAAAAGTTGAATAAAATATTATTAGAATATATTTTTTAATATTATTGTTATTTTGAGATTTGAAAAAGTTGAATTGTTTATTTTATTTTGTATGGGGATTTGGAAAAGTTGTAATGATGAGGTGAGATGAGATGAGATGTTTTTGAAAAACAAACAAGATCTAAGATTGATTGTCATTCTATTTATAATACCTTGGAAAATCGAGTAATTTCTCTTTCTTACATTTCTTCTGATCTCCAAGTGGCCGATGTCTTCACCAAAGCCATGACCCTACAACGGCAACAATTTCTTGTTGGCAAATTGTTGTTGGTTGACTTCCCAGCATCAATTTGAGGGGGGATGTCAAGGTATACCATTTAGATAGTTATACAATTTAGGACTTATCTATTAATATTAGTTGTACAGATATACTACCATATATATAGACTGAATATTCTGAATCAGTTAGGTTTTCCTGTGTATAGCATATTATCAACATTTCCTTGTATAGAGGTTTTTTACATGGTGAATGAAAGAGGCTGAAGTCGAAGAGCATGTTTTTCCAAAGCTCTCTCAGTATTTTCATGAGTTCATAGTATTTTGACAAATATATTGATTTGTTCCCTGATTTACTTCCCATTTTGGGCTATGATTTTCTTCCTTTTAGAATCACACCACATGTAACTGTCTCTGACTTTTACACTCTCTTTGAACAGGAGCTCACATTGGTCCAAAGCCTACAACCGATAGGTTTGTTGTTGTCATGGTATAATAAGTCGTATTCATTTTTGCAATTGATATTTATGAAGCTGACTTGTTAATTAAGTTCATGTGAGATATAAGAGCGTTCAAAAATGATTTGTTCATGATAGAAATTTCCATTGTAGCTTTCATGTAAGTAGCAAGTTACTATCTTTAGGTCTTTATATTGATTGTGAGAATCTTGATAACTATATGCTTCAGAAAATAATCCCGTTGCCGATGGTTTGGAAATCCTATTTGAACGTATAGGAATAATCCCTTAAGAACAAGAAATTCAAAGTAAAGTAGTAATGAACATCAATTTGGATTTCTATTATAATTTGACTTTTCGTAGCTGTTAGCACAAGATCAGTATGGCAATTACGTTGTTCAGGTTCACAATATTTTCTGACTACTATTTGCTTGGACTTGATACATGTGGCAGTCATTGTTATGGGAGTGATGTAAATTACCATATCATGCTCTATGTTATATTTGGATGAGTGCCTGTTAAATTTGTTGTTGTACTTATTGGCACCATCCTAACTACTCTTAAGTCCTTTGGGCGTGTTATTTCCATCTGTTTTACCTTCCAGCCTCGCATTCCATTACTTATTCTTCTTTTCTTAGCAATTAAAGTTTCTCCTGAAGATTCTGTTGGCATTGCTACTTATTTGCGACCAGTTTTTGTAGCTATATAACTATTTTTAGCTAAAATGAGTCTGTTTTCGTCTTAAAAAAATAATCACAAATATCTATTTTTCTTGTAGTGCTAGTGAAGTCTTGCTACTAGTGAATGAGATGCTCTTAAATTCCAGCCACGTAGGACATCAAGTATAGACTGAAGAATTATGAGGTCCTCATATCAAGCTAGTGTATCAAGATTTTTAAACTCCATTTTGTGTTCTCTACCAAATAGATTGTACCATTGGTTGACTTGAACTTATAAAAAAGAAAAAAACCATTGGTTGACTTGACCATTGTGATGAGCAATTTATGGTATTTCCTTTTAGATAATTGTGTGTTTATAACATTTCAACTCTTGGGTTTAGCGTCTTGGGCTTTGAGTCTAGTTTGCACCATTTTGGATATACTAGTTGCTCCATTCTCGATATACTTTGATTACTTTGTTGATATAGGGAAGATTTTTTTTATTTTTTACATAGTTTGAACCTCCAAAACAATTTGATAATATACAATATCATTATGAACCAATTGTTAAGTTTAGTTACTTTACATAAAAGACATGACTTATATGCATGTAAAGTGAAGTTAGCATAAAAGACACAGGTCTGCTATAGCAAATGACACAACAATCTCTTGATGTCATCTAGTCACTGCTTATGAAACACAGTACAAATGTTTCTGTATATGCTGGATGGGTTTCATATTGCTTTTCTCTTTATTTTCTTCTCTTTTCTTTGAAAAAAAAAAACAAAAACAAAACAAAACAAAAAAAAAAAAACCGATAGATTGATCATATGAATCTTCCATATGAGAATAGCTTAATAACTTTTCACTTAAATTGCTTGCAGAAAGGAGGATCGCCGCTCACTTAAAGCAATTCACTTTGCTTTAAGGTATTAAGATTATTCTCTGATGGTGCACTAGGGAAGGTAGAAACATTAGATTCCCCTTGTAATACCTAGAGCCTAAGCCCAAACCAAAAGGGAGGCCAAGCCCATGACGAAGCTAGCCAGGCCCACGACAATGTCGTTTTGGTAGGTGTCTTCTTTCCTAACTGCAGTTTTCTTGCCAGATCCTTTTTTTTCCTTTGCTTTCCCTTCAATTTCTTCACTTCCGAAAATCCCCCCACCTCAAATTCGTTTTTTTTCCCCACGTCTCTACGGTTTTCTTTTCTTTTTCCTTTTCTTTTCCATCACACACTCAGACTCGTACGCACCCACGATGACACTCGTTTGTTTCACTACCAGTTGATCACATCATCCTCCAAATTTTCTCGCTCACTCTTACTTTTCGCCGTAAGTTCTCACCACCCCACGATCCAGTCACTGCTCAAGCCCTTCTCGGTTGGTCTCATGGCCATGAAACACAAAAGTGTTTTTTGTCCCATGCACCGTAAACCAAGCCATGCACACAGGCACCCTTCCAACCCCTTCACGTCATAGCCATGCACCATGGTGGGAAACAAGTACCCCATTGCCCAACCACTTGAGAAATTGCTACCACCTTGTCCCCTGCCATAAACAGCAACGCCGCCCCCATCTTTCAGCACAACAACTCCAAATGGAAACCAACATGCTGAGATCACCCCTCACGACCTGCCCGCAGTCCACAGCCTCTGTTACGTCCAGCAGCCTCGCCGCCCCAAAGCCAAGCAAAAACACGTCACTCCTCGTGCCCAGCCCGCACCAAAACCAGCCCTTGTTTTAGCCACTCGGAACAGAGCAACAACAAGCCTAGTCCTCAATCTCTTTTCGGAGCCACCAGTCAAGACAAGGAAATACAGCGGCGTCGATTAGTAGAGGCCCAGAAAACACAGGTCTTGCCACCCCAGGTCCGTCGTTTTCCCCACTATAAGCCACCGGCACCCTTTTTGTTTCTCCTTCTCTCGGTTTACTCTCTCTCTCTTTCACCGTCTCTCTCTCTCTCTCTCTCTCTCTCTCTCTCTCTCAGTGCGCCGACATCGGGAAAGCCACCTTCCACAACAACCCAACTTCGCTGCGACCTCCTTCCCTCACAATGAGCCTCCGTCGCACAAGGATCTCTTTCTGTTGTTGCTCTTCATTTTTGTTTTGTTTTCTTGTTTCTCCAGATTCAACAAGTGTATGCATTTGACTCTAGTCATGATTTCCTTGGTAATTATGGAAATGCCATCAAGCCTTTGGTTATTATTTATACATAAAGCAACTGATACCTTTTAAGTGTTTTTACTTTTTTTTGCCCTTCAAGTTATAAAAGTACCTAGTGCTTTTATGAATACATTTCAGTAGTTTTGATTTTACTATTGATGGTTCTAGGTCTCATTGTAGAAAAACTCTTTGTGTTTTTTTAAATGCAGTCCGGCTCATTTTTTAAATTAGTCTTAAAAGTGGATTAATTAAAAATACTTACGGTTTATAATAATATTATTTAGTATTAATTTTTATAGTTAGATTCCGGTAATAAATAAATTAGAGCTTAATTAGTCAGAGATTTATTAAGTGAATATCGAGGTATTTGAGAATTTATGATATTTTTGGATCTTGAGAAATTTAGATTTTTAGGAAAATAAGTTACCTAGCATTTCAAGTTTAAGTATTGAAAAAGGTGTTGATTTTGGATATTTATGGAAATTTTGTAGCAATATTATAGGTGACGATTGATTTTCATTCAGTACTGTTGTAAAAAAATTCTGAAAGAATAAAAAGTTCAGGAAAGCGGGGTTCATATTCTAGTTTACACAAAAGAATTGAAATGAAGTTGACTTTGAAAATATGCATGTTTATTTTTTAAAAGAAATCTGAAAACGACCTTAGATGTTTGTTCTACATATACGTAAATTCTATATAAGAGAAAGTATTTTCTATCATAACTGGTGTAGACATGAGCTAATTTTGTGCATTCTGTTTCTGAACTATGCAAAAAGAGCAAATATGAGAATCTAAAAGTTTTGTTGTGAATAAATGAAGATATTTTGATTCTGTTTATTTCGAACATATGAAATGATCTGAAGATATTCAGTACTTGTTTTGATATGATATGATATCTTAAAACCTTGGCATGAATTTCTGATTCTGTATCTATATATGAACTAGTTCCGATGATATTCTGTTTTGTTTTTGTTAAGGTCCTACCACGGGTATAATGGTGGTTTAAAACCCTACCACGGGGTTAAACATGGTATTCGTCCCAATGCAATACTCCGATATGATATGAAGATGATGTTTCAGTTTTTTAATAAGAAAGTTTTTCTGAAAGTTTCACTCTGATGTTTTGTAACAAGTTTTGTTTATGCATTTTGAAAGTAAATATCTTGTTTCTATATTCTGAAAGTAAATATTTTGTTCTGCATACCAAACTTTATAAATGTTCATGTTTACATGCTAGTATAAGTTCTCTACTTACTGAGTTGTTGATAACTCACCCCTTATCTCCACAATATTTTTCAGATATTTTTTTATGGTTTAGCTGAGGATCAAGATTATGAGGCTTTAGGTGAGATGATTTAAAGTATAGTGGCTTAAGCAAAGAAAGTTTTATGAGTATTGGCCTTTTTTTATCAAGAAATTTTATTGTGTTATGATGACTTGGCATTTTGAAAAATTGGTTATATTGAGGAAATTAGTTTGAATTGAAATTTCTATACGATATTAAGAAATTTCGAGTCTATAATTATATTGTTGAAATGTGACTTTAAATGGTAGGTTATAACACCCCGTATTTTTAGTGTATTTTTAATTGAAGGATTTTTTTCCTTTTTGTTATTAATTTAAAAATTGATTATCTTGTTTTAAATTTTCAAATTTTAGTGGGTTTATTTTTTTTATGATTTTTATTTTGTGAAAATTAAATTTGACATGTTTCCTTAATATTTATTATTGTTATGCATTTAATTTTCTTTTCATATTAAATTAACTTGTTGTTGGATTTAATTATTTATTTTCATTTTAATCACTACATTTGAATTATTTTATTTTTACTTGCTGTTTTAAAATCGTTTCCGCTAGATCATTTTGTGACTCAAGATATGAGGATTGTACCTCATTTCCTTCCCTACATTTTCTCTTTCCTCTTTTCTTTTACTTCTTTTCTTCTTTTCCTTTCTTTCTTTTCTCTTTTCTTCCCTGGCTTCTCCCGTGCGCAACCCCTCTCTTTTCTCTCCCGTGCGTCAATCTCTTCTCCCCCAGCCCTGCCGCCTCGCGCCGCCATGCGCGCCACGCCCACCCCTTCAGCTTCCCCACCTACCGGCGACACTCCCCCTCATTTCCAGCTCCTCCATCGCCGCTGGTAGCCCCCACGAGCAGCTTAAAGCCGTGGCACTCCTTGCGCCGCCGTCGTGCCACCACCGGCCACAATTTCTTCACCACTTCATCATTGACCTTCTAGCAACCCAATGCACCCATCATCACCTCTGATCCGTCACCGATCAGGCCCCACCATCAATATTTCCGTTTTGGATATTTTAGCCTTCGACCGCCCTCTACGCCACCACCCACGGCCAACCAACACCACCACTAGCTTCACCGACATCCCGAAGCCTTACCCTATCGATCTCGGGTCTTCGTTTACACCCGTTCAAAAGTGGGTTTTTGAGACCCACAGCCACAGTGCATTTGGCACTGATTTGTTGCTGCGTTGCCGCTTCTAGCACATCTGTGATCTTTCAAAAATTATAATATAGCATTGTAAGTATTTTCCCAAAGAACTTTTGAGATTTAAATGTATTTTTGCACTAATTCATATTTACTGTGAATTTGTTGGTTGTGCCGGACTGAGTCCGAGGAGTAAGGGGATCAGTTGGATTGGATGATGGAGTTGTTTGTGTAAGATTGGTTTATGCTATGAAATTTGTTGGTTGTTTCGGGTTTAAATATTGGTGTTTTGAGTTTGACGTTGGTCATGGTGAATATTGGTGATTTTTTAGGAAGTGATGATATATTTTGGAATTATGAGAGTTTTAAGTTTTGAGATATTAAAATAGGTTATTTTAGAAGTTTAGGCTTAAATATCGAAATCCGTGATTGATTGAAAACTTACGAAAATTATGTGATTATTTTTATAGGTGACAATTTATATTCGACTCGACACTTTTCAGGAAAATTCTGAAAAGCTAAGTTGTCCAGGTAAGTGGGGTTCCTATGCTAGGTTTTATACAAGTTAATAAGACTGAGGTTGACTTTATGAAAACTTGCATATTTTGTGATGTAATGGGAACTTGGGAAAAACAAAGACCAACCTCGATCGCTTATCTGTATTATTCATCAAATCTTTATTAAAAATGAAAAATATGTTCTGACATGCATTGTGTAGACATGAGCTAAATTCTATCCTGTGGTTTCTGAAATCTGAAAAAGGGAGCGATATTGAGAATATGGAAAATTGTACATTTATTTAGAGAGATGTTATGGCTTTTGTTGTCAGTGTGTGTAAACTGTCTGATTCTATTTTGGTACTCTGTATTATTTTGATATAACATCTAAAACTCTTTGGCATTGTGTACTAGTATTTGTATCTGACTATGTCTCTGCTTTGCTCTGCTCTGCTCTGTTATGCTCTGCTCTATTTGGGTTCGTACCAACTTCTCTGTCTCAAAGTGCACCTACTTTGGAAACAAAGTGGTTTTTTTGTGGTCTTTCCTGTGCGCACACTCGGGGCTCCGAGAAGAATAAAGGAAAGATTTCACCTCTGTCTCTGCCTGGTTTGGCCACCGGGGTTAGCACAACCCTACCACAGGGGTGAAACATGGTCTCTGCTCTGTGTGATGCTCTGTTTTGATCTGATGATGATACTCAGTTTATGTTATGCCAAAGTATTACGGGTTTTACTTGTCTTAAAATCATCGCTCTTTTACTTTTGAAAATATGTTCTGTTCTGCATGATAACTCTGGAAAATATTTTGTTCTGCATGCTATACGTTGTAAATACTCATGTTTGCACGCTAGCATATGTCCTCTGCTTACTAAGTTGTTGATAACTCGCCCCCTATCTTCATAATATTTTTCAGATGATATGGAGAGTCCAACTGAGGACCTGGATTAGATTGGTGAGCATCATTAAGCTGAGGAGAGGATGTTAGAAGAAGGAATTCTGATGTCCTTTAGTTTTAATGTCTTTTAGATTTAATTATATCTTGGCCTTCGGTTTAGTAAGACTTATGAAAGTATTAGTTTGGTTTGTTATGACTACCGGAAGATTTTGGACTCCTTAGTTTATTTTGCAGCAGTAATAACTTTATAGAGTTTTCAATGTGGTTATTTAGAATACATGAGATTGAGTTTTGCTAATAAAGTTTTGGAGTTTTATTTTAGTTGTGTTGGGAAACATGTTCTTAAGTGACAGGTAGTAATTTTCCAGGCCAACCGGGTTTGGGGCGTTACAGTTGGTATCAAAGACAGGTTTGAATTCTGCATACTATAAACCTTGGAGGTTTTGATTTCTATGGGTTCATAGGACGTGTAGATTTCTGTGTAGGAACTTGAGGAATTTAAGGATGATCATGTGGATATTTAAGATTGAGATTCTGAAAACCTTATGATTGATTTTAATGGGATTTGAGGATTTAAATTTTGCAAATTCTAAGAAATGATTTTTATAACATATCAGGTTGTAGATCCGGTAAGCTTATTTTGTAGGATGTAGGACGTGACTTGGAAATGATCTAAGGTTTAGCTTTTGAAGTTGACCTAAGTTTGACCGAAAGATAGGTTTGAGGTTCTGCAGACTAAAAACATTTGAGTTTTGGATATGCGTGGGTTTAGGAAGAAACTTCAGATTTGAGGTGTAGATTTGTATAGAATAAGAGCTGATTTTGTGAATATTTAAGGTTTAAAATTTTGCAGACTTGATGATTGAGTTTTGAGAATTTGAGGTTTAGAGATTTTAGATCCGACAAGCTTACTTTGTGGACTATAAGAGATAATCTTTTTAAGATTTAAGGTTTGGATTCTAAAGATGTACTGGAGTTTAGAGCGATGTTGGGTTTACAATATGAGATGATAGGAATGACTATATGACTTGGTTAAAAATATGGCTAAGAATGGGAAAAACCATGTGTGCAGTACCAGAAAAGTTTAAAGGTTTAATTGGAAATTATTATTTTTTATTTAAATTGAATTTATTTGGTTTTGTTTGATTTTATTTTTTTTGAATTGATATTATGTTATTTTATTTATTAAGTTTATTTTATTTTGTTCGTTTCGTTCGAAGCTAAAAAGCAGGTTAAGGATTAAGTTATGGCAGGAAGATGGTACGACTGAGAATGCTATTGTTATATTTAGCAGAGTAGGCTTGAACTTTTATCGACTTGGTGTGCTTTTATAATATCAAGGTTTGAAAGGAACGGCTTCGTCTGGGTGATCTATTTGGGGAGTAAGATATTTGAGGTTTTCGATTTCATGGATGTATGACACGAGGCTTTAGAATAGAAGATTGTAAGTTCAACAAACTTTAAGGATAGATTTACGGGAATTTCACCAAAAGTTTAAAGTTTTGCAGACTTTAGGAAATGATTGTTATCATTTAATATTTTAGATTTTGAAAGCTTCGGAAGTCGATTGTTTTATTATTGGATATAAGTTCATCGATCTTACAAATTTCAAAAAATGATTCTGGTATAATTTATGGTTTTAGAATTACAGATTTGAAGGACTAAATTGAAATAAGATTTAAGTTTTTAATTCTGCAGGCTTAGTGTGCAAGCTTGATTTATTTTGGAGACTGGTTAGTATGTGACCATTAAAATGGGGTTGATTAGAGTGGAGTTATTGATATAGGGATTTTCAAGGAGATTATTTCTTTGGAGATTGAAGGTATTGATCTAGTTTGGATAATGATTGTTATTAGTTCGGGGTTATAATGGCAGGTTTTTGGGATTTGATCCATATCAATTTAAGGATGATAGTTGGTGTAGATTCAAGAAGGCATTCTTGGTGATTTTGAGGAAAAGGTGTAATAATTCATAGTTTTGGGAGATCAAGCATTTTTCTACCAAAATGTGATAAGAGTTTTTTGGTCAGTAGGTATGAAGCCACCTTGTACTCGATAGTGTTGTTTTTATGAGGACATAAATTTTATGCATGTGGCGAATTATCAAAGTGCGCAGTCGGAGCATGATATTTTGGTTGTAATTAAGGATTCAAACCTTATGTTGATCTTAAGGAATTAGTGATGATTTGAAAATTTGATAAAGATACTTGTAATTAGAGATTAAACTTTTGGTGGTGCGGAATTAGGATATAATTCTTATTGATTTTGAGGGAATAGATCTGGATGATGGAAATGTTTATTGATGGTTAACTTTGGAAGTGGCTAATGGGTTACCAACTTGTAGAATTCAATGAAGGTTTGTGAGTTTTAACATAGGAGTCGATTGAGGTTAGAGCAGATCGTGTTATGAAAGTAATAATAATCATTGGGATTCCTTGGATGTTGTATTAAGGCTCTTGTGGAAAGATGAGATTTTGGATAGCATGGCCACCCTAGGAATACTGGACGTGTTGTGCCATTGGGGGACTAATACGAGTATGATGGAATTGCCTATGGAAATAGACTTGAGAGAACATTACTTATGCTTGTTGGGAGTTGTTGATGGTATGGTCTTTTCGAGCTTGTTTTGGGTTGTATCTTGTATCTTGCTTTAGCGTGATGTTTGACTTTACAAATTTCGAGGACGAAATTTTTTTAAGGGGGGGAGAACGTAACACTCCGTATTTTTAATTGAAGGATTTTTTTTGTTATTAATTTAAAAATTGATTATCTTGTTTTAAATTTTCAGATTTTAGTGGGTTTATTTTTTTTATGATTTTTAATTTGTGAAAATTAAATTTGACATGTTTCCTTAATATTTATTATTGTTATGCATTTAATTTTCTTTTCATATTAATTTAACTTGTTGTTGGATTTAATTATTTATTTTCATTTTAATCACTATGTTTGAATTATTTTATTTTCACTTGCTGTTTTAAAATCGTTTCCGTTGGATCATTTTGTGACCCAAGATGTGAGGATTGTACCTCATTTATTTTCCTACATTTTCTGTTTCCCCTTTTCTTTTTTCTTCTTTTCTTCTTTTCCTTTCTTTCTTTTTTCTTTTCTTCCCTGGCTTCTCCCGTGCGCGACCCCTCTCTTTTCTCTCTCGTGCGTCGATCTCTTCTCCCCAAGCCCTGCCGCCTCGCGCCGCGGTGCTTGGATTGGATTGGATGATAGAATTGTTTGTTTGAGATTGGTTTATGCTATGAAATTTCTTGGCTGTTTCGAATTTAAATATTGGTGTTTTGAGTTTGACGTTGGTCATGGTGAATATTGGTGATTTTTAAGGAAGTGATGATATATATTGGGATTATGAGGGTTTTAAGTTTTGAGATATTAAAATAGGTTATTTTAGAAGTTTAGGCTTAAATATCAAAATCCGTGATTGATTGAAAACTTACGGAAATTATGTGATTATTTTTATAAGTGACGATTTATATTCGACTCGACATTTTTCAGGAAAATTCTGAAAAGCTAAGCTGTCCAGGTAAGCGGGGTTCCTATACTAGATTTTATACAAGTTAATAAGACTGAGATTGACTTTATGAAAACTTGCATATTTTGTGATGTAATAGGAACTTGGGAAAAACAAAGACCAACCTTGGTCGCTTATCTGCATTATTCATCAAATTTTTATGAAAAAAAAAATATGTTCTGACACGCATTGTGTGGACATGAGCTAAATTCTATCATGTGGTTTCTGAAAGCAGAAAAATGGAGCGATATTGAGAATATGGAAAATTGTTCATTTATTTAGAAAGATGTTCTGGCTTTTGTTGTCAGTGTGTATAAACTGTCTGATTCTGTTTTGGTACTCTGTATTATTTTGATATAACATCTGAAAACCTTTGGCATGGTGTACTAGTATTTATATCTAACTCTGTCCCTGCTTTGCTCTGTTATGCTCTGCTCTGTTTTGGTTGGTACCAACTTCTCTGTCTCTGGGTGCACCCACTTTGGAAACAAAGTGGTTTTATTGTGGTCTTTCCTGTGTGCACACTCGAGGCTCCGAGAAGAATAAATGAAATATTTCACCTCTGTCTCTGCCTGGTTTGGGCACCGGGATTAGCACAACCCTACCACGGGGGTGAAACATGGTCTCTGCTCTGTGTGACGCTCTGTTTTGATCTGATGATGATACTCAGTTTATGTTATGCCAAAGTATTACGGGTTTTACTTGTCTTAAAATCATTGCTCTGTTACTTTTGAAAATATGTTTTGTTCTGCATAATAACTCTGGAAAATATTTTGTTCTGCATGCTATACTCTGAAAATGCTCATGTTTGCACGCTAGCATATGTCCTCTGCTTACTGAGTTATTGATAACTCACCTCCTATCTTCATAATATTTTTCAGATGATGTGGAGAGTCCAACTGAGGACCTGGATTAGATTGGTGAGGATGATTAAGCTGAGGAGAGGATGTTAGAAGAAGGAATTCTGATGTCCTTTAGTTTTAATGTCTTTTAGATTTAATTATATCTTGGACTTGGGTTTAGTAAGACTTATGAAAGTATTAGTTTGGTTTGTTATGACTACCGGGAGATTTTGGACTCCTTAGTTTATTTTGCTGCAGTAATGACTTTGTAGAGTTTCAATGTGGTTATTTAAGTACATGAGATTGAGTTTTTCTAATAAAGTTTTGGAGTTTTATTTTAGTTGTGTTGGAAAATATGTTCTTAAGTGACAGGTAGTAATTTTTCAAGTCAATCGGGTTTGGGGCGTTACATAGGAAGTAACTCTCCGACCCGTGCGGCACAGGAACGTACACCCCTAATACTTGTTTAGTTATGTGTGTAACCAAGTGGAGGGAAGGTAGAAACATGCATAATTCATGCAATCTAGTGCTTGAAGAGGTGAGATGACTTTCTGCCTTGTTTTGTTCCAAGCTGTACAATTTCTACAACAAGGTTTTGCTATAGTTTTAATTCTACTTCTTCCTCTATTTGAATCACTTTTCAATTATGTTTAGGCCTCCATTTTTGTAACGCCCTGGTCTCGTAGGAATCGAAGAGTTACTTCCTATAACTTAAAACTCACAATTCATCAATATATTTATAGACTCCAAAATATAACATCATCAGAATACTACAAAGTCTCTTAATAAAATCCGCCACTTCTCAGAAAGCTTCTATGAGTAATCCACTATGCTTAACCAATGCTCCATAATCCTGATCCTTAGCTGGTCTATTCAAAAATCATTTGAAAAATAATCAGAGATAAGGGGTGAGTTATCAACAACTCAGTAAGCATAGGACATATACTAGTGTGTAAACATGAGCATTTTAACAGAGTTCAGAATGCATAAACAAAACATTTCAATATCAATATGCAAGTCTAAAAAAAATACATATTATCAGAAAATCAGAGCGACTTTTCAAACATTCCATATTCAGAAACCAACTTTTCATATTCAAAGACTCCTTTGGCACAACATAACTGAGCATCTTCGTCTTATCATATCATATCAGAGCCTCATATCAGAACAGAGACCATGTTTAACCCCCGTAGTAGAGTTGTGCATCCTGTGGAAACCCAAGCAGAACATAAATCACCATGTTACCAAAGCGATTGTACTCAGAACAAAAAACTACTATTATATCCTGTGGTGGGCCAGAGGTCACTATTATCTCCCGTGACAAGGCCAGATGTCACTATTGTATCCCGTGATAGGGCCAGAGGTCACTATTATAACCCATGACAGGGCCAGAGGTCACTATTATATCCTGTGACAGGACCACATATCAGAGCAAAATAGAATCAAAATCACCATATCAGAGTCAGAACAAAATCAGAAAGTCATGCCAAAGGTTTTTCAGATGCCACATAATATCAAAACAAAGTACTGATATTCAGATCATTTCACATTTTCCAAAACAAATTCAGAAAACCTTCACGTCACATGTGAAATTTATCAAATTTTCATATTCACTCATTTGTCTCAGTTCAATAACAGAATGTCAAAAATAAGCTCATGTCTACACCAGTCAAGACAGAAAATACTTTCTTCTTAAACATAATCTCATGAATAATGCAAAACAAATAACTGAGGTTATTTTCAGATTTCCTTTCATAGCAAAACATGCACATTTTTCAAAAAAGATCTCAATTCATTTTATTTTATGCAAATTCTAGCATAGGAATCACGCTTACCTAGACTTCTTAGCTTTTTCAGAATTTTCCTCAAAGGTGTCAAACAATAATTAAGCGTCACCTATAAAATAACCACATAATTCTCATAAATTTCCAATTAATCACGTATTACAATATATAAGCCTAAACTCCTAAAATAACCTATTTAATTCCTCAAAACCTAAAATCTCATAACCTCGAATTATAAAACATCGCTTTCTAAAATCATCAATATTGATTTAATAACCTTGACTAAAACATTTAAAAGTCAGACCTATTTATTATCGAAAACCAAATATGAAGTTTAATACTGGATGATATAATTATCCCAAAATATTTTAAAAATAACCATAACTATATTTTTCAAATGGATTAAATCATATCTAAAGTGTAAAAAATAATATTACACCCATATTGTTTACCCTAAAAATAAAACTTTACTTAATAACAAGTTAAAATACTTAAGTGATTTTCTGAGATTATAATTAAAATGTTCAAAATAAAATTTCCCACTTACTGTAAAAATAATATGTTACCATCGTACAATTTGAAAACCCTATTTATTTTCTGTAAATTTCTTATACTTGCCACAAAGACCATGTAAAAAAAAAAAACAGATTTAATATAAATATAATACCAAATTGAAACCACCCAATAATAAGGGTAATATTGCCATTTCATACCCAAATAGTGTGTAAAACTAAGTTTACGTAAATTTTGAGAAAAACATTGATTGAGTCGACGGTGCAGTAGTCGGCGAGGTAAGGCGCGAGGTACTCACCGAGAAAAGAATGAGAGACGCAACGGCAGTGCTGGGCGGAGGTCGAAGGTGGTCCACACGGCGGCAGAGCACTGAGATTGAGAGAGAGAGAGGAAGAGAGATGAGCGAGAGAGAGAGAGACAGAGAGACAGAGAGAAAGAGACGGAGAGGAGAGTTGAGTTCGGGGGTAGCTTATCGAGAGGAGAGTGACGAACTTGGATGGAGTGCAGTGCCCAACGATACTCGCTGTGCGGCGGCGATGTCGTGGAAGAGGTTAGCGGCGGCGGCGCTCGGCTGGTTTGCGTCGAATAGCAGCAAACAGAAAAGGAAAAAAAATAAATAAACAAAACAATAATAATTAAAGTCCAACAATAAAATTATTCATTAAAGCAAAAAAAAAAGCAAATTTAAAAACAAACACTAATTAATATCACCAAAGCACATCAAAGTAAATTTCACAATTTAAGAATTATAAAATAAATCCAACGAGAAAATTCGATAAATTTTAAAACAAGAACAATAATATTTAAATTAATTAAAAAAAATAATATTCCACATAAAATAAATAAATACGCTAAAATACGGAGTATTACAATTTTTATGTGTTAAACTAGTAGAGATTAGTATTTTGTTTTTTTACCTTCTACTCAAGCTAATAACTAAGTGAACAACTAAGCATTTAATTCAAACTGGTAAGTTTACTCGTAGAATTTTCTGGTTTATCAAGAACTATCTCTTGCTATTTTTATGCTATGTCTACCCATAAATCATGCCTATTTCCAATTTTTCTTCAACGCTAGTTCATTGCTTGTGTAGTTGGGATTAATAGTTGAAGGAGGGAGATTTTGAAATAGCTATACAACTAAGGATTTTATTGGCTGTACAAGCTAGTGCAGAAAATTCAGCAACTTTAGCTCCGATTCCTCTCAACTTCTAGCCCCTTATTTTGCATTTATCACATCTCTTTAATTCAACCTCAATATGTGACATCAGGAGTACCAAATGACCATCAAAATCTTAGACCAAAAATGGTATGAATGGGATGGTGGTTGATTTACGGCATTGCTGAAGTAAAGCTCACTACAAGAGATTGTGTTTTTTCAGACAAAAACTTTTATCTCAAAAAACACAATTTTCGTCACAAATTATATTTGGAGATGAAAAAATTTTGCCTCAAATTTGTCTCGGAAAGACCGTCTCAAAAAGTTTTTGGAGATGAAAATCAAAATTCGTCTCAAAAAATCATTTTTAGAGAAGAAATTGGTCGGATCCAGTCGAAACCGTTCGAACGGATAATTTTTTTTTAGACAAACCCATTTCATCTTAATATATTGTTCGAATGGAATATTTCTCCGTCCGAACCGAGATGTCCATTCGAATAATATGAAATATTCAATCGAACTAATGTCCATATTTGATCATGTTCAAATAGATTTTATGCGTTCGAACTAATAAAATTTTCAAATGACTTGTGTTCAAACAAAAATTATGTCTGTTTGAACAAAAATTTTATTTTCAGAAATTATATCCTTTCGAACAGGGTTTTGCACATAACTGTTGTTCAAACAAATAATTTATTGTTTGAACGTTCGTATTTCTCTTTTGTCGTTCGAATGGGGTAGTTTTCATTCGAATGAAATTACAAATGGTAATTTACCGTTCGAAATGGTTATTTACCGTTCGAACTGTATTCATCATACAGATAAGAATTTAATTAAAAATATCATATTAATATTACACAATTTGTAATTCAAACATCAACTGTTCAAATATTTTGGAACATCATAATAGCAATGAAAGAAAAGAGAAATTTGAAGACTATGGTGGTGGCATAGAGTTTTGGGACATCATTGATTGGAATTGTTCAAACAATTTTTGGTTATCCAAATGCATCATCTCTTCTAATCTCGCCTCCAAATCTGCTGCTTGATCTAATCGGGCCAGCAACTCTTTTTACTTGGATCTCAATCATTCTATCTCAAGTATTGCTTCCTCGAATTCCTTAGTTTTGTCGTCATTCGATCTGGCTCCAAAATAGAATGATGATGATGGTTTTACGCAACGTTCTAAGCCCCTCAAATATCCAGAACGTGATCCAAGAACTTGAGAAAGGATCTGAGCGTCGTCATTCCTCAAGAGATCATTCTGTCCTACAAAAACAAAAACATTAAAGTTAGTATAAGTAACAAAAATATTATGTGACAATGAAATTAAATAAACTTAAACTTACATAATTTACCTCTGCTTCGGGACTAGCCCAAACACCATTATGATTTTTATGTGTTTTAGCATACAATTGGTCAAATCATAGTCAGCGGGACTTTCTTCTTTCTGCAAAAAGAAAATTTATATTAGAACTTAAATCAGAAAATGTGTATTATATGTTAATATTTTACGGGCACTAAAATAACTTACTATTTTGATAGACAAACGATGGAAAGATCGAGAACTTGTATGATGATTTATCTTTAAATTTGATCTATTTGCTTTGTTCACAGTACTCCATTGCTAAAAAAGAAATATTAGTCTATATGTTTAATACATCTTTGAATACTATTAAAAAAAAGTAGTAGCGATATTACCTGATAAGCAGGATCTTCAAACATATCACAAACTTTCTCCCATTCGTTTGGTGGAATTGCTTGGAATAGATTTTGGCACACCTCTATTGTAGTACTGAACTTCTTATAATGTGCATGGCATAATATTTTATAATTATAATTAATTATTTTTATTTTATAATTAAATGTTTTATAAGTATTAAACATTAATTTAACTATTAACAATTAGTATCTATGTTATATCTATATTTTAAGTTTCTAATTTAATTTTAGTGCATAATATTTTATAATTATATTTAATTATTTTTATCTTATAATTAAAATTTTTATAAGTATTAAACATTAATTTAACTATTAACAATTAGTAACTAAGTTATATCAATATTTTAAGTTTCTAATTTAATTTTAGTGCATAATATATTGTAATTATATTTAATTATTTTTATTTTATAATTAAATCTTTTATAAGTATTAAACATTAATTTAACTATTAACAATTGCTATGTTATATCTATATTTTAAGTTTCTATTTTAATTAAATATATTATAAGTATATTTTATAATTAAGTTATATTATTTTTTAAGCAATTACTATATTAAATAATTATATTATGTTTTAATTTAAGAAATTACTAAGATGCTGTTCAAACAAGATTCTTATCGTATAGGATCCGGTTCGAACTAACATTATAGCATTCGAAGGGAATTAACCCAAATTCCAAATACGAAACAGAGACAAAATATTTGCCACAAAACACAATTTTCATAAAACTAATCTCATAAGATGTATATTGGCAAAGTGCCCATTTTAAATGGGATTGCACAAACATAAATATACCAAAAATCTTAACATAATTAATAAAAAACTATAAATTATCAAAAATCTAAAAATTATAAATATTACCTCAAATTTAAGCAATTCAAACAAAAGTATCAATCCACAATACCTACATAAGATAAAACACATTATGAGCAAACCTACATCATGTGCAATAAACTAACATTATTGAAACTTGAAATACATAAAAACATAGGACAAAAAAATATAATACCTTTTATAAACCCCTCCTCTCCCTCTCAAGAATCCTTTCTCTCACTAAGTTTGTTCCTCTCTCTCTCTCCACAACACTCTCTCACACACACAAAATCCCTTGCCTCCAAATAAATTTTCATCAACTGTGAAAATGAACTGGAGGTTCAAGTATTTGAATCTGTGAAGTCCCATTCGAACTGGACATTTACGCATTCGAACAAGAAAATTTCGAATAGGTGCCAAATTTGCCGCCATGTATTTCACGATCGAACGTATAATTTTGTTGTTCGAACTAACAAATCAAAATATTCCTTAGCATATTCTTCAAATTTAGACAAGCTCAAATGGTATTTTCGTAACACTATTCGACCAGTGCGTTCAAATGACTAATTTTCACGTTCGAATAAACAAACATTCAGAGTATTTCGTGCGAAGTTTCTCTTCAAACACATTCCACGAGATAAAACAGTTTGAACGGGATGTTATTGGGTTTGAACCAATCACAAAATATTTTAATAATATATAGTATATAATAACTATATATTATAGCAACTATTTTATATTATAATTGATAATATATAATGTACTACAAGTCTAATTGTAATACCCAGCTCCTTCTTCTTACGTACGCTTCTGTCTTTCTGACGTATGTTTCGTCTTGATGATGTAAGCAAACTCTAATGGCAGAGATTATGTGATCATCTGCCTTTCTCACTACCGACTGCGAGTCACGTTATGCGTGTCAAACTATGATAGCGTGTCTCGAAAGATATCGTGTGACTTCTAGGGCACGCCCTGTGTTTTAAATATGCTGGAAATATTTATAAGGAGTATTTCCATCATTGTTGAATTAAGATTTGATCTTAAATACGACAATCATAATATTATTGAAGAGCTCCAAAAATATTATAATTGCCGGGAATCATTTTTATATTATTATTAAAATGATTTCAATTATTTAAGATATTATGATATTTAAATTATGTTGAGAACTTTTATTAAATAAATGGTTTAACCCTTTTAAATATGTTAAGTGAGACTTCATCATTTTATTAATGATGAAGAATACTATTTTATAAACTAAAGTTAGTTTAAAATGATATCTACCTTAATTCCTCTAAATGCTTTTAATTAAGTTAATGTTTTATGCATCTTCAAATCAGTATTTCAATTCCTCGTTGTTAGATCATCGTGTAGACCCCCAGACGAAAGGACTGGGTTAAATACCCAGACCTCTCTCTTTTCCCTCTCATTTCCCCGTAACCCTCTCTCATTCGGCGTACGAAGTACGCAGGCCACTCCAGGCCAAAGCTTTCCAACGCACAGCCCGACACTGCCGTGCGTCGCCAGGCCACACCGCCGGCACCAACGGCTTGCTCTCCCTCCGGCGAGTCCATCCATGCCGACCTCTCTCCCTCACGCTCTCCCTTTCTCCATTTCGGGACTACACAGCCCGTATGGGCTTAGCGCGCGTAGCGCCGCCGTGCACCGCCCAATGGCTCCACCGCTCCCACCGGCCATCATCCTCCACCGAAGCCAGCCCCTATGAAGTAGTCCTCCCCCTCCTTCCACGGCAAGTACCCGAAATGGGTCTCTAGCCCATTTCCCACCATGTGCCGCCGTACGCGGCCACCCACGACCACCATGCGACGCCATGGACCTCCTCTCCCTTTCCCCGAGCTCCTCCATGGGACCCATGGCCAGAAACCCCCTCCTCCACCTCACGGCTCCTCACTCACGCACGCACAGGTTGCACGCCGTGCACCACCGTGCACCGCCACCCATGGCTGATGACCGCCATATCCAGCCTCCTCAGGCCGCCACCAAGCCAACCCGACCTCCATTGGCCCCGATCTGCCACCCACGAGAGCACACTCTCTCTCACTCTCCCACGGCTTCTCCTCCATGGAATGGCCAGATCTGCCACCGTGAGCCACCGTGGCGCCACCTCGACGCCACCACGAGATTCACCACACCTCCTTTAGCCAAGCCCTAGGTCTAAACCATCACTTTATGTGATGGGTAATCACTGCACGTGATGGACAGTCACTGCATGTGATTGACCGCCATTGTACATGGCTAGATCCGCCATGTTATGCTCTTTACCATCATCACAAGGCTATCACGAGCCTTTCCAAGACCACACCTAGCTACCTAAACGCCTAAATAGTCACCGTACGTGAGTTAGCCGCCCCGTACGACTCTTTCGACATCATCGGCTATGACGGTCAATGAGCAACGCACAGGTTATCCCGTCGATGGTATAACCCTCTATCCCTTATTAATTATGTTGGATATTGATTAGTTGACTAGGTTGTGGATTGTGCTGTTAGTATTTGTGGAGTTGTGGCATTGTAATGAAGTGTTGGGCATTTTGTGTAGTGAAGTGTTGGGCTTATCTGTGTTGTATGGAGGTGCATTGTGCCGTGTAGTGTACTGTGATGTGTTGGGCGTAATTGGGAAGTGTGCTGCGTAGTGTGATTGGGAAATATGTGCTGTAATGGTGGCATGATGTATGTGGAATGGATACGGTGCACACTGAGTGTACTCTGTGTGCCTGTGGCGTGTTGTATATGTAGGGAGTACATGTGGGATGTACTCCATGTGATGGTGAGATGCACCATATGGCGGGTACGCCATGATGGTGACATGCCGTGATGTGTATGAAGGGAGTACACGATGGGTGTACTCTGTGTGGGGTATAGTATATGTGAGGAGTACACGTGGAGTGTACTCTATGTGGTGGAGTAATGCACCATGTGGCGGATATGCCATAATGGTGATGTGGCATATGGGATGGGAATAGTACACGCTGTGTGTACTTTATGTGTGGCGTAATGCGAGACAAGGAGAGTATATGTAAAATATACTCTCCTGGCGTATTGTGGAACGGGATGAGTACAAGTGGAGTGTACTCAGTGACGTAGTGCGTGTAAGAGGAGTACATGTAGAATGTACTCTATGTGGTGGACGATGCACCATATGGCGTGTATGTCATATTGGTGATGTGGTATGTATGTGGAGAGTACATGTGGAATGTACTCCATGAGATGGTGCGATGCACCATATGGCGTGTATGCCATAGTGGGGATGTGGCTTGTTGTATATGTGGGGAGTACAAATGGGATGTACTCCATGTGAGATAGTGATGTACCATATGGCGTGTATGCCATAGTGGTGATGTGGCGTGTTGTATATGTGGGGAGTACAAATGGGATGTACTCCATGAGATGGTAAGATACACCATATGGCGTGTATGCCATTGTGGTGATGTGCCGTAGTGTGTATGAAGGGAGTATACGAGGAGTGTACTCCATGTGATCGGGTGATGCACCATATGGCAGGTATGCCATAGTGGTGATATGGTGTGTATGGATGGAGAGCATGTGGAATGCACTCCATATAATTGGGGATGCACCATATGGCGTGTAAGCCATAGTGGTGATGGAGCTTATGTAAAGGGAGTACGAGTGGAACGTACTCCTTGTGATGGAGTGATGTACCATATGGTAGGTATGCCATAATGGTAACGTGGTGTGCATGAAGGGAGTATACGTGGAGTGTACTCCACGTAGCAACGACACTCCGTGTGGCGTGTTGTAGAGATAAGGATGGTTATGTGATTGATGGGCGTGGAACGTGATGGATAGCGTCGGGAACTGTGAAACAGTGTCCCGAAATAGTTATGGCGTAGCCTGTAGTCTGAAGTGACAGGTGTCACTGTGATGGACTTATGGCCAGGAGTATGCGCAAAGTAGCGGAACAAGTATAAGAGTGCGCAGCGGAAGCATGACTGGGGAATGTCACGAAGTGACATGACTATTGACAGTCGTGCTTGTGATGGTGAAGTAGTGGAATAAGTGTAAGAGTACGCAGCGGAAGCATGACTGGGCAACGTCACGAAGTGACGTGGTTATTGGAAGTCATGCTTATGATGGGTGAAGTGTTAAAGTGTAGAAATGGCGTAATGGGAACGTGACGAGATGTCACGATGTGACGGGAGTACATGAGGAACCATACTCGTGCTGAGTCAGGAGTGATGTGGTAGAATGTTAGGTAACACGACAAGGTCACGGTGTAGCACTGGAGCAATCTCGGGCTATATAACGTGACATGAAACATAGTTATGAATGGAGTCTTGTCGTGTTAAGTGTTAGGATGAACTATCAAAAGGGACGGGTAGCGTGAAGAGTCATGCTAGCCGGGTTAAGAGAAGATTGGTATCGGAGTATGGCCCTTGTCCCTACGAGCAGGTGATCAACGTATTATATACGTTGATCTTAGGTGATAAAGGGGTAAGGTACCTGTGTAACATGGTGAGAGACACGTGCCGGACGGATTCACCATATGTAATGGGTAATCTGTCATGAGCATAGTTGCATGGTACTTAAGCCTCAAAGTTGGCTTAGAGCCATGTGTCTTTATGGATGGGAATGAGGATTCAGTGTGGGCCAAGATGCATGAAGATAGTGACGGATGCATCGTTAGGATTGAGATGTGTGATTCCATCGGTCGGAATCATGCGTCGAATGTGGTTGCAAGAAGAGTAAGACGAATGTCCTAGTGTCTTAATCCTAAGGTGAATAAGGGGTTCACTTTAGTGGATGAGCACTCGAGACAAGACTTTGAGTTGGAAGTTGTGGTGACCGTAAGTGGTCCCCGAAGGGTCTAACATAGTGAAGGGCACGTAAGTGCACGGGATAGAAGGAGAGTGTTCTAAGTATAGCGTAGTTCTATTTATAGTTTAAGTTACTTATACATTAGATAGAGAATGATGCTAAGGTTATGTGTATGCATGTAGGTTGCCATCTGACAAGCACGTGAATGGACTGAATGACATGCAAGTAGCATGGAGTCCAGGTAAGTGTTACGTTCATACTCTTCTAGAGTTATCAAAGATACAAGAAACGCTTTTCCTTTAAAATGCTCACGAAAAGACTAAAAACGTTTTAAGAAAGAAAATGCTAAATGTTCAAAAGCATAAGTATGTACGGCCCCTCATTGGCAGCCCCTTTTTACGCACCCCAAAGTATTAATTGTACGCATGTGAATGGATGACTATACGCTGTATCTATTGTATGTATTTTCTAAGAAAAATCCATAAACTGATGAAGATGCATGAAAGGCATGAAAGCATATGCTTTTGTGAATCCTACGAACCGACGCTCTCATGTGCACCACGAGGTGATACTTGCGGATGCCATGATTGACGACATTCAAGGTGACACTTATAGGATGCCACGGAAGCTGACGCTTAAGCCCATGTATGTTCTTTGTTAAAAAGAGGATAGAACTGAAATGAAATTGAAAAAGAAAATGGAAAGACCATTTTCGGGCTTACGCCCCAAACGATATTTTCTCACGAAAAGAAATGTTTTCTCATGAAAAGAAAGGACTGTTAAATGAAAGAACGAACTGAATGAAAGCTTTAGCTCCTTCGAGCTGACATGAATGAATGAATGAAAAGAAAGAAACGAAAGCATGAATGTATGAAGACACGTAACGGCCACATGACATAAATGAAAGGGTACCGATGAATGGGCAGATTGCAATGCCGGGTAAGTAGTGCTGGAAGTGTACCTAGTGCTGCCCCCTATGAAAAGGGGTTCCCAAACCGTGGCCACGGGCGAAATCTGGGTCCAAAGGAAGACCGCTAACCCCAAACACACGGGGCGTAATTGTGTGTACTGGCCTATGAAAGCGATAAGAAACAATGGATGTACGCACACACGCATGAACGCACGAATGCACATATATGCACAAGAGCACAAGAGCACGGGCCCTTTAAGAAATGAAGGCACTGACGGGGGAAACGTTTTACGACGAGAAAGCCCTTTTTAAAGTAAAACCCCGTACACCGACTCTTGAAGAAATGAAGGCAGTGACGGGGGACACGTTTTAAATAGAGGAAAGCCTTTTAAAAGAAAAGCTCCATCCAGTGACGTTTTCAAACGAACGCACACAAGACACGTAGGCACGCACGTAATAGTATGTACGAATGATGAATGCATGAATGAAAACCTATGTTGTTATATTTTAACCGTATGAAGTAATGCTTACGAGTTTTCGACTCATTTTAGTTTTTATGCATGTCCCTCCCCCTCACAGGAACTGCACGATCAGGACGGACACGGCCCATGGGGAAGAGCACGGAAGTCTAGGCACGAGTTTTAAACGTACGAGGCCTTTTTATTATGAGATTTATGTTTTCTGCTGTAACCCTCTTTTATGATCAAAGCACATTTTATTTATAAATGTAGAGTCTCGCACCCTGGGGATGCAAGTGAAAAGTTTTAAACAGGACGGTAATTCCCGTCGTCCTTTTCATAAAAATATTTTAGAAAAAGTCCCACCACAAGGACGGGCGTTACACTAATAGTTAATATAATATTTATATTATATAGTAACTATTAATATATAGTACTTATTAATATATATATATATATATATACTTTTGGTCTTCTAATTTTGCACTATATATTATATAACTTACTAACTTGTAATATAAAATATAATAAGTATAGTTATAGTAACTTATAATAGTAAGTAGTAACTATAGTAACTAGTTACAAATACTTATGATAACTTGTATAGTTATCATAACTTATAATACTTAAACTGTAGTACCTACATATTAACTATATTAACTTGTATAATTATTATAACTTATAATAGCTATAGCTATATAGTAACTTTATATATAATACTTACACTATATATAGTAGCTACATAACTAATAACTACTGTATCTATATTTATATTAATTATATTAACTTGTATAGTTATTATAACTTATAAATGATATAGCTATATAGTAACTATATATATAATACTTCATAAAGTCACCATTAAACAGGTTCTCACTTTGGAATAATGGGAAAAAAATCCCTATTTAACAAGAAAGTTATCTCACCCTTATGATCCTCCTTATTATGATTACTATGATTACCAGCAAGTATGGACAAAAATGTTTCTAAAACAAAATAAAAATTTGCATCATTCATGGTTCCTTCATTTTGACAAATTACAAGAAATCACCACACTCCCGAAATGGTTCTCACTATGGTGGGAATATTACAGACCCGAACCTCTTCTCCTTCCTCTTCCCCTTCAAGAAAGTCTCCAAAATTTTATTTCACAAAGTGACAATCCACCAGCATTAAACCATTGTTCATCACTTCTGCTCTTCTTTCTCAAAAAGAATTAAATTGGATTATGAAATGGGAATATGTTATCAAAACTTTATTAATCTACCTTTTATATTGCTATTTAAATAGCTGTTTAATTTTGAATACTTTATGATGAATAATTATTATGCTCATGATATTGGCTTTGGTGATTTGTATGAGTTAAAATGTACAGAATATAATTTGAGACTTGATTTAGAAATCATGATGAATAACATAAAATATCTTAGTTACTATATAGCTATATCTATTATAAGTTATGATAACTATACAAGTTATATATATAGTTGCTATATATAGCTATATATAGTTAATAGTTATATAGCTATAACTATATATATAACTTGTATAGTTCTCATAACTTATAATAGATATAGCTATATAGCAACTATATATATAATACTTACACTATATATAGTAGCTATATAACCAAAAA
The DNA here is from genome assembly GCF_001411555.2 of Juglans regia. Lineage (NCBI taxonomy): Eukaryota > Viridiplantae > Streptophyta > Magnoliopsida > Fagales > Juglandaceae > Juglans > Juglans regia. The sequence continues at coordinate 28,714,572 of NC_049910.1, forward strand.
ACTACTATATATAGTTAATAACTACTATAACTATTAGTAACTATATATCATACTTACACAGTAGTTATATAACTAGTAAGTATAGTTCGTGCTATAATATTATATAAACTATACGAGTATAGTTATCATAACTTATATATAGTAGCTATATAATTATGCTATTGTAATTATATATACTAAATATATTAATTAAAAGTATTATAATACTATTATTAGTTTTATTTTTATACTTTTGTACTTTGTAATATTAGTATTATTATATACTACTATTAGTAATATAATTATAAATATATTAATATAATAACCGTTTGAATGGATATTTATCCAGTTCGAACGAGACACCACAGTCATTATAGACGTAGTTCGAATACAATTCCACAAAACTCTCTCACTCGAACCAGCAACCGTCGAGAGCCTCCGAGTTTGCCCCTTATCTCTGCCTTGAAAACCGCCACTCAACCGCCACAGCAACCCCACATTTGAACTTCTAAGAGGTATGGGTCAACTCTTCAGCTCTATTGTTTAGTTTTTTGCACGAATGGGTTGTGTTTGGGGGTATGGATTTCGAATCTGAAATCCACCCATTTTGATGTATCCCGTAGAAATAACATCAAAATAATCGGTAGAAATGATTGGGCTTCACTCCTTAATCATATATACCGATTAAAATAAAGGATAACATCTAGATAAGAAGTTTTTCAATTCGGGACTGAGTCGACTTAGCCATGGTTGTTTGGCTTCTTCCCGTTCAATCTAACTATAGTCAGTTCGAAGGCTTAGTTGCCAAACAAAATTATTTCTCTTCAAACAACATAAATTCGTTCGAATGAACAAATTTTACCGGTTCGAATGAACAGAACAGTCCATTCGAATAGATTTGACTAGTTCGAACAGAATATGTACCGTTCGAACGAATTATTTCAATTCATTTCATAATACTATAATTGTTCAATAATATAATTTAAATATTATGGTTAATTATATTCTTACATTCCTTATGGTTAAATAGTATATCAATGGCATCCAGCGCAAGAAAACGTGCGAGAAATCAGCCCAGCCAAAGTAGTGGAGCATCTCATGCTCAGGAGACAAGGCCGATACTTGTCGAGCGTCCAATCATTTTGTCTGACTTCTCCAATCTTTCATGGGAGGGACGGAGCATACAGTCCATCTTCACCTTGCGGGGATGGATACTAATCTGTGAGCAGTAGGGGACAGCATATCCAGAGATGGTCGGTGAGTTCTACCATGCCATGGGAGAACTTAGTGCTGATGCTCTGTTCTACACCCTATCGGTCTGGGGAGTGAGTATTAATTTCTCTCCCTGCATTATTGCTGAGTTCCTAGACATCCCGCGCGTGGCCGACGCATATCCTACAACGGTTATACGGGGACCAATGGCTACACCATCTGATTCCGACACACCGGCCGCATCCACCACGCTAGCCCCGAATGTAGATTCGGATGCTAGTTCGGATGGTAGTGAGGATAAAGATCTACCTGCTGATGGTCTCACAGACGATCAGATGCATCAGCTAGTGCGAGACCTATCGACTCCTCCATATGACGGGAGTAAGGTGATCCGACAGGCCAATTGTATAGCACTTTTTAGAATGCTTAATTTGATTGTTGGCTATAACATCGATCCGAAAAAACACAAGACTGATTTCGGGATCGATCAAGCCAGATTTTTGCTGCGGATAGCACCGGGGGATCCCATTGATCTGGCATTGTATTTATTCATCCACATTCGATTGGAGTCACAATTTTTCAGTAGAGGTAGTCTACTATTTGCACTGCTGATATCTAACCTCTTACTCCGATCGGGGGTTATAGTGTCGGCCACAGAGCAGAGGTCTCTACAGATGGGACCCCTTAACAAGATCAAATTCAGCAAGAGCAATGGCACTTGCAGAAGGCTGCACCAGAATAGCCTAGTGATCCTCACATAGATCCAGCTTCTAGTAGTGCTGTTGTTGCTGCTGTTGAGAGACAGCCTCATGGGGCTACTCTGGATCAGGTACGAGCTCTATTTGTGGAGTTCGTTGAGCCCATCATGGAGAAGCTTAGGGATCTGGAAGGATCTATTAAAATGTTGAAAGAGAATGTTGATCTAATAAGGATCCAATGATCGTTTTAGTTATTGTTTTTCTTTTTATGTTGTATTGAACATTATATATTTGAGATGTAATTAATATATGGTTTTTAGTTTTTGTCTTTACTACTTGGTTTATTTTTTTCATTTTACTTGTTGTTCATGATAATATAAAAAATGATACTATCTTTAAAGTTATATTTATATAAATTTAACATAAAAAAATCATTATAAAGTTTTGAAGTTAATTACATAAAATTAATTTATGAATTTATAAATATTTTAACTCACTGCTAATTACATAAAATTAATTTATGAATTTATGAATATTTTAACTCACTGCAAATCATAATATATAATATATACACATTTGTATATTTTGAAAATGATAACAAATTAATGAGAAAAATATATGCACAAATCCATACTAATAAAAAAATTAATTGAAAAAATTTATGTTCGAACAAATAAATTTTAGTTCAAATGGTTATCAACTTTCCGTAGGAAAAAAAAATTAATTTCCTGGCCAATATTATTATTCGAACAGATTATATACTGCTCGAACGGACATTAATTCCATGTTTGAATCTATTTTGTTCCGTATGAATGGTTTTCTTTTTTTGAGACGATTTTGTTCATCACAAAATATCTTGTTCGAATGGATAGTTTTCCGTTCGAACGAATTTCATAGCTTAGGAATTTTTGGAGACGTCTCCAAAAATGACTTTTACGGACGTAATTAAATTCGTCCCTAACAAATTTCGTCCCAAGAAGTCAAATTTCTTGTAGTGGTTGGATGCAATCTTCGTGCTAGTGGAATACTCATGAACAAGTGATGTCATGAGTCCCCTTACAATAATTTATTTTTGCATGTAGGTGATGTATCTTACGTATAGGTTAGTTCAAATGGTGATTTACTTAATATGGAAATTTTTGAACCTTGCGCTAAAACCCGGTTGCTACCACTTCTTAATTATTCAAAACTGCCTATTGAACTCTATAAGGGATTACATATAAGGGGGTTGTATTGCTCCATTCAGGCTAGTGGAGTATTTGGTGTTGGATCACTTGTGGGTTGCAAGCTTCAACTGTTTTGCTAGTAAACAGGCAAACACTTAGTGAATGTGTATGACACTACCAATCACTCACATCCAGTCAGCATGTATAGTTTAAATGCATGGGCTATCCCAGTTTGCAGCATGTCAAAATCTGCTTTTAATTTTGGAGATCCAATCAGGAAGCATGAGATGCATTGCAGATAATAATAAAATATTTTATGTTTTGATTAATCTGGGTTTGAAATCAATTGTGTCATCTAGATGGATACTGTATAGTAGTGCATGTAGAAAGCGGTGGTGTTGATTAGGACTAAATACATGGCACCTCAATTTTTATGTCTTCAATACTAGATCAGTATAATCACCTGTATCCATGCATGGAGGATTTGTGGATGATTTTTTCTTTGATGTACCTAGTTAGTTATATAAATAAATGATGTGTCTGTTTAACTTTTGTTTGCTGGATAGATTATCACTTCTTACATTTGTTTGTTGGAGTTTTGGTTTCTATTTTTTTTTTCTTTTATCAAAGACCATTTCCGGTGACTTCTGTTTTAGTAAATCTATTTTACGTGGATTAACTTCTTTAAAGAAGTATCAATATCATAAGGATAATGATACTTCGATTGATTGCTTGGAATAATAATGAAACGTTTCACTAGTATTTTCTTCTATTGTCGCCACAAAATAAATTTTTTGTCGCTAATAATTTGCGACGATTAACATATGTTGCAAATAGGCTTTTCCCGCCAAAATCCAATTTTGTCGGAAAAATTTTATTTGCAACGGAAATGCATAATTGTGGTGATTAATGTTAGTCGCAAAAAGTACTTATGATCCCATAACCTTTTGGCAACAACAATAAATATCATTGAAAATATTTATTTACGGGAATTTTTAGAGTATTTGCGACGAACAATTACCGTCGCAAAAATTTTTCTCAATAATAATTGCTATAGAGCTGGGAAATAGTAGTCTTTTCTGGTGATTATTTACCTTTTGTGACAATATATCGCCGCAATTGACTTTTATCAATGATTTTAAGGTAAATAGAAAGGCCTTTTTCGTCACTTTTTGGGACAATTGCGAAGGACAAAAATCGGCGAGAAGTGTCGCTTTAATTTCATCGAACATGCAGCGAACGCAAAATTGAGGAAAATGGGCATTTGCAGCATTTTTGGAGTTTTTGTGACAATTTTAGGCGTTGAAGAAGCCCTGATTTCTTATAGTGAGCTAGAAACATTCGTCTCCTAATTTAGAGTTGGTAATATATGGTAGGCAGCCATATCATGAGTCTAATTTTTACATTTTAAAAAAAAAAAAACCCTAATAAATTAATTATATCGAGCTGATCTTAAATTTATGCAGATTGAAGTCATCGGAACCCACTTGGGAAAACATCGATCGAAGTCCTGATTTATTTCAGGAGAAAAAGCCAATGCATGTCCTGCACGATTTTGTCCGTTATTCATTTTTGTGGGCTCAGAGTGGACGTGCTAGTGCACTTATAGAATGAAAAAAAGGAGAGAAGCTAGTGCGTTAATGTCATCACTATGTGACCGGATTTTACCACAACTCTGTGAGGCAATCTTTCAAATATGATGTTGTCATCACTAGGGCCACATGTGTTACTAGCAAGGTGTGGAGATGCGGTGTCACGTGAAGCTCACACAAGGTCTTGAGTACTGCACATGATGAGCCTCATGCACCAATCGTTTTCTAACGATTTCTCAATATGTAGACAGATTGATGGATTTTGGGACAGAATTATTTCTTGCGAGTTTTATTTGGTAGTAAATAGTGACCTTTTAAGACGAGTTGTTTGCAGCGAAATAAATTTTGTCGCAAAAACTCTATTTTTATGATTCATTTCTAACTAATAAGAAAGTGTCGCTAATTTTACTTTTTGCGGCAAAAATGAAATCGCCGCAAATAATTTCACCAATAATAGTGATTTTTGGGACAATTTTTTCTAGTGAGTTTTATTTGGTGGCAAATAAGTATACTTTTTGTCACCAAATTCACATCGTCAAAAAAAAAAATCGGCCTGAAATATTTATATTTGGCCATTTTGTTTGTGATGAGTTACAATTTGCCCAATTAACATAATGGTAACATTAGTGAGCCGCTTAAAGCAATTGTCGCCACAAACGCTAAAAATTGTCGCTGCAAAATGTAAAAATTTAAAACTCCCCCCATCCCTTCCCACCGCATTTGCAAAAACGCTCACCGTGGCCGAACCGCTGCAACCCATGGCATTCCACCATCTCCTCTACCTGGTCTCGATTTCCGTAAGCTCTCATCCTCTCTCTTTGGCCATTGATTTGGAGGTATTGTCTCTCATCCTCTGTCTCTCTCCATTTCAATCTCTATCTTTTTTCTATTTCTAAAAGTACTATGGATGGAGGTCATCTTTATTCCATTTGTGACCTAGGCCCTGATCTACAGTGTGGAAGATGATTTTTGTTCTTTGTTCTTCTGACGATGCATTTCTTAGTTTTCTCTTAATTTTTTTCGTTACTTCTTTGTTGTTTTTAATTTGTTAAAGTTGTGTTGTGTTGCTATTCAAGAGCTTGTCTTGATTATTGTTTGCAGGGGATTTCTTATATGAGCGTTTTGGGATTTTTGGGTCTGTGTGGGTGTTATGATTCCAATTAAACAACCGCACCGTTTTGATGGCCAATAAAGGAAGCTAAACTATGAGTCGTCTACAGCTTTCCGTTTAGATCAATAGTTGTGTCGTTATGTGCAATCTGTTATTTTCATTCTATTTTACTCTCCACGTATTGCATTTTCATTAGTTCTATTAGTCATAGGCTGCCTCCTTATGTAAGCCAGAAATGGCACCGTGAAAGGGATCTGGAAAATATTATGAACAATTGTCATTTTCATTTAGGAGGTTTGGGAACCCTCAAAGTATTTCCGTGGCAATACAAGCTTGTCATTTTCTCTTTTCCATTTCAACAAACGTCTTGCATGCACATTGTTATTTCCACCATAACGCTCCTCTATCATCATTTCCAGGTTCTTAACAAGTGGTATCTAGAGCCACCAATTCCTCATGGGTATGGTAAGATTAAATAAACAGCAATTGTTGTTGCTGGAAAAGATTTTGGAGAAGTTAGATCATATGAGTGAAATACTCGACAGGATGCAACAAAACCCCAAGAAGATGCAAGAATCTCTCGTATAGTGGTGGAGGATGAAGAAGAAGAGGCAGTAGAGATTGTGGAGGATGGCGTAGAAATGGAACGAAGTCTGTAGATGACCTCACGGAGAAGCATGGACAAAGCAGTAGCGGTGGAATGGATTATAATGGTGGACACGGAAATTATCCCCAAAGAAATCACTCTTCCCCTTCTCCGCTTTGATCTCGTACGTAAAAACAATCACACCACATTTGAAAAAGGAGGAGACCCAAAGAATGGGGCCATTCTTTACAACACTTTGTCCTCACCACAAACACCCAGCCAACTCAGGCATTTTGGAAGTCACGAAAATCCCTCAACCACAACTCAGCTTTGTCGTTTTAGGGAAAATAAACTATACCCAGGGAAAGGGCCACGTCTCACATGGCATCCTCAATGGGAATTTTCTATGGAAGAGAACTTAGCCCTACGACTTCTCTGCTCCAACAAAACGTGCAAGCAGCAACACCTATCGCTTCTCCAACTACAACCATGAGCACAGGGACGTTCCTTCAACGGGGTGCAACACTACAGGGTGGAGCAACTAGTGGCTCCCATCGCCAACGAAATTCAACAGTGGGTGCTCCATCGTCTTCGACCTACAGAGGTCCAGATCGAGAGTGGGAAGCTCGAGCACCGCACGGTGATGGGGTCAGATCTGTACTCTAGCGGCGAAAGGAAGGGGATAGCTACTAAAGGTGCTGGTCTCGGGTTCATTCCACAACTCTCTCCATGCGAGCCACTTATAGTCTTACCGATTCGCTACAAGTGCTCAGAACATGCACTCGTTTTTTTGAGAAAGAAAAACATTCTGCATGCATCTATCGATGGTTTGGGATTTCTGTCTTCTGTCTTCTGTCTTCTGTTCGTGCTCCTGTTGTACCACCTAAATTGTTCATGTTCATTGGTGCACCAGGAACCACACAACTTCGGGTATAGGGGCTCTCATGGTCAAGGTAACAAAAAAAAAGAGCTTTAGTATTGTTAAAATTGTAAAGATTCAATTGGTAAAATTGTGCTACATTCCTATTTTCATTTATTATTCAAAATCAACCTTAGACTAAAATATAAGTTGGTAAAGCATGCAATATGTGAATTTAAGTAATTTTGAGTGGAAAATGTTAAATACTTGTTAGGCGAAAATTAAATCCATGTGATGTTTGAAAGGTAGGATGCAACACACACGAAAATTTTTACAACATAGCAACTAGGTTCCTAGTACTTTGGGACAATGTAATTTCATCCCATGATCTCTCTCATGCATCATTATGCCGTGCCCTTCAAGCGAAGATTTCAATCTCTCATAGACTTTATAAATGGAGCATCTGACTTCAACTCTGATCACTCACAAAATATTCATTGCTCAGCTCATCCATTCCAACTTTGTTCTGCCAAATCGGAAACATCTGAGCCAACAACATACAAAAGGGAAAATTATGTCTCTGTTCTCAGCTTTTTTGGGTTGTTTCATATACTATCCTACTTTCTAGTTAATTCAAACCTCTCCCGCTTGTAGTGATATAGATCTTGGCTGGTTGGCTGGCTAGCTACAAGATGTTTAATAAACTGAAAGAAGGTGTACATGCTTGTTCCATGCAATCATGAACATAAGAGTTTGTTGGTTTTTGATCTTAGAAATGATTAAAATATTTGATGTAAAGTGAAAATAATGTGAACCATTACCATTGTTCAATGTATCGGTTCGGTTATTTAGATTTTGTGTCTTGGTACTTGAACCAATATATGCCTCTTAGGGATATGAGTCTTAACCGCTTCGCAACCAAACAAAGGGTTGTGTCCTTTGGTGATTAGAAACATTTTCAATGTATTCTCTAATATTTGAGAAGTTGTGACTTCTCAAAAGTGTTCATTCATTTAAGTTGTGACTTTTCAGAAGCACCATTTCATTTATGTGATGTGACTTTTCACATGTACCCTTTCATTTAAATAAGTTGTGACTTTTCACATGTGACCTTTCATTCTCTATAAATAGGGAACCCCACCCACAAATTCAAAAACAAAAAATTCTCTACAAAAACTTAGAGAAACACCTCCTCCTTCTCTTTGTCTTTCTTTCTTTGGGCTTTGGCTATTTTATATCAGGTTCGAGGATCTCCTTTTGTGTGCACCGATGAGAAGATTAACGAGAACCATGTTATTGTATCTTGGGAGTAGACTGTCAAGAAGTCTAGTGCATGTTTAATATTGGAGGCGGCGGAATCTACTCTAAGGAAAGCGTCTATCACAACGTGCCTCAACACCGGGTTCTCTCTTTCAAATTTGTTCTTGTTATTTTACATATTCTCTAGTTTACAAAGCATTTCAGAATATTTACCAACAATCTTAGAGTAGATCTTCTCTTTGTTAAACTACAGGTGTGTTTTAATTGATTGGTTGCCACCATGACTTCAAACGAACCTATTGCACCCGAGAAATTTGGAGGAATCAATTTTAAGCGTTGGCAAGAAAAGATGAAAATCTTTCTTACAATGCTTGGATTATATTTTGTTATTGAAAATGATCCTCCTTCTGATGATTTACATGAGCCCGCACATACTATTGAATTGCAAACATATGCAGAAAAAGATAATTTGTATAGATGTAGGATTTTAAATCATTTAAGTGACACACTTTTTGATGTTTATCTACACATTAAATCTGCCAAAGATATTTGGAATGCTCTTGATAAAAATATGGTGTACAAGATGCCGGAATAGATAAGTACACTGCAAGCCAATTTCTTGGTTTCAAGATGGATGATTCCAAATCTGTGGTAGAGCAAGCCCATGAGTTAACTATTTTTTACCATGAATTGGGCCAACGGGGAATGGGTATTACCGAGTGTCTCCAAGTTGCTTGTACAATAGACAAGTTGCCTCCTTCATGGAAGAATTTTGGCCTATCTCTTAAACATAAGACTAAAGATATGACCATGGAAACCTTTATCTCTGCCATTAGGATCCAAGAATAACACTTGGAAAATGATCTCATCCCACTATTGGTTTCTAATTTTCAGTCTAAAGCAAATATTGTAGAAGGCCATAAAACTCATAAGAACCCACTACATCAGAAGTCCAAATTCAATAAGGGTAAAACTAATTATGGGAATAATTTGAAATCAAAGTCCTATATTAACAAAGATGATAAAAGACCCATTTGTTTTAACTATAACAAACCAGGTCATTTGGCCAAAAATTGTCGCTATAAGAAGAGGAAATATCAAGGCAATAAACAACCAAGATCGCCTAACCCACAGGCTCATATGGTGCTTTCCGGGACCGACTCTGTTGGAACCGATGAACGGTGTGTAACCATAAGTCCTCAAATTTATCTGGCTTGTAGTGCTACTGATTGGATAGTAGACACAAGAGCCAATGTACATGTCACTTCTAACCACAAAATTTTTTCAACATATCAGGATACAAGCGGCATGAAAGTGACGATGGGTAACCCCACCTCTGCACAAGTATTTGGAGTAGGAAAAATTGTACTCAAATTAACATCTAGAAATACTCTTCCTTTAAAAGAAGTATTTTACGTACCAGAGGTGAAGAGAAACCTAATTAGTGGATCTTTACTCAATGGGGCAGGCTACACATTATTATTTCAATCCAATAAAGTTATTGTAACTAAATATGGGTCATTTGTGGGGAAAGGCTATGTGAGTGGTGGTTTGTTTGTAATAAATATTCAAAATAATGTAGTAGACAAATTTGAATCTAATAATAAATTTGTATTTTCTACATGTTCCTCTTCAATATGGCATGCTAGATTAGGCCATGTTAATTATCATAATGTCAAAAGAATGATGGATTTAGAGATTATTCCTAAAGTTCCTGTTGATTTTGATGAAAAATGTTTAATTTGTGTTCAATCAAAACAGTCTAGAAAGCCATTTAAATCTATTATAAGAAACTCATCACTACTTGAATTAATTCATAGTGATGGTTGTTATTTAAATGGTGTCTCCTCTACAGGTGGTAATAAATACTTCATTACTTTTATAGATGATATGTCCAAATTTTGTTATGTTTACTTGATGAAAACAAAAGATGAATCATTTAGTAAATTTGTCATCTATAAAACTGAAGTTGAAAACCATTTGGAGAGAAAAATTAAAATTATCAGGTCTAATAGAGGAGGTGAATACTCCTCTAATCAATTAGCTCAATACTGTGAGGAAAATGGTATTATACATGAGGAAACTGCTTCATATTCTCCTCAATCCAATGGTGTTTCTGAAAGAAAAAAATAGAACCTTGATGGATATGGTCAAATGCATGCTCTCTAGTTCCGGCCTAACTGAGCAATGGTGGGGGGAAGCAATACTTGCATCTTGTTTTATCTTGAATATGGTACCATTTAAGGGATTTGACAAGACACCGTATGAACTCTGGAAGGGTAGAATACCCAATATTAATTTCTTTAGAGTTTGGGGTTGTCTTGCAAAGGTTAATGTTCCAAAAATTAAGAAAAGGAAATTAGGTCTCAACACAGTAGATGCAATATTCATTGGGTATGCTAGACATAGTTATGCATATAGGTTTTTGATTATCAATTCAGAAGTCCAAGGTATTGATCCCAACACCATCATGGAGTCTAGGGATGCAACATTATTTGAAGATCTATTTCCTTTCAAAAATAAGATAGAAAGATCTTTTCCTACAGTAAGTTTTCCTTCCACTAGTAGTCAACCTGCCATTATATATAATCCTGATAGTGTATCTGGATTAGAAAATGAACTTGGAAAAGGAAAACGAGTTAGAAAGGAAAAGGATTTTGCACATGACTTTTATACTTATTCTATGGAGGAAGACCCATTGACTTTCAAGGAAGCCATGCTTTCTATTGATTCTATTTTCTGGAAAGAACCAGTAAATATTGAGATAGAATCTCTTAAAATTAATGGTGCTTGGAATTTATGTGATCTTCCACCTGGATGTAAACCCATTGGATGTAAGTGGATTTTTAAAAATAAATTGAGACCTGATGGTACTATTGATAAATTTAAAGCTAGGCTGATTGCAAAGGGCTTTACACAAAGAGAGGGCATCAATTATTTTGATACATATTCTCCTGTTACTAGAATAACCACAATTCGTGTTCTAATTGCTCTAGCAGCGATCCATAAACTTGAAGTCCATCAAATGGACGTAAATACTGCATTTCTAAATGTCGATCTAGAAGAAGAGATATACATGGATCAACCAGAGGGGTTTGTGGTTCCAGGACAGGAAAGAAAAGTTTGTAAACTTATTAAATCTCTCTATGGTTTGAAACAAGCTCCTAAACAATGGCACCAAAAGTTTGATGAAATAATTTTATCATATGATTTTAAGATAAATGAATCTGATAAGTGTTTATACACTAAAATAGTTGATGGTGCATGCGTAATGCTATGTCTTTACGTTGATGATATTCTCATCTTTGGTACCAATATAGATATTGTTCTTGATATTAAAAATTTTTTATCTAAGAATTTTGACATGAAAGACATGGGAGAGGCACAGGTAATTCTTGATATTAAATTAATGATATCTCGCGATGGTATTAACATAAATCAATCTCATTATATTGAAAAGATTCTTAAAAAGTTTGAGAGATACAAATCTCAATGAGAATCATCAGGCCTACTCCTCTTGATCCTTGTTTGCATTTAAGTAAGAATCTTGGAGATCCTGTGTCACAACTGAGATATTCTCAGATTATTAATACATTACTATATATTGCTAATTCTACTAGACCTGATATTTCATATGTTGTGAGTAGACTTAACAGATATACTAGTAGGCCTGATGATTCTCATTGGAAGGCATTGGAAAGAATTCTTAAATATTTGAAAGGAACCATAACATATGGTATCCATTATTCTGGGTATCCCACTATATTAGAAGCATACAGTGATGCTAGTTGGATAACTGACACAGTAGATCGTAAGGGAACGAGTGGATATATTTTCACTCTCGGTGGAATAGTTGTGGCTTGGAGATCTTCTAAGCAAACTGTGATTTCACGATCTACTATGGAAGCTGAATTAATAGCCTTAGATACTACCGGACATGAGGTAGAGTGTCTTAAGAATTTATTATCAGAAATTCCATTAGTTAAAAAACCAATGTCAGCTATTTCTGTTCTTTGTGACAATCAGGTTGTGATAAGTGTTTGTAATAATAAACACTTTAATCATAAGAGGAGACATTTAAGTATCAGGCATTCTACGATAAGATACGATAAGATACCTGATAAAGAATGGATACCTGACTTTGGAATATGTAAAGTCAGAAGATAACCTAGTGGATCCTTTGACGAAAGGACTGGCAAAGTCGAAGGTTATACGTACATCAAGGGGGATGGGACTGAAGTCCATTAATTAGGTCACCAATAGTGGCAACCCAACCTTCCTGACTGGAGATCCCAAGAAGAAGGTTCAATGGGAAGAACAAACTATTTGAATGACTGGATAGCACTATTAAAATATTATTATAGGTTCATCCCTAGGGTGTGAGTGCTACAAATGCAATGGCAAAGGAAAAGCGAAATGCTTTGAATGAGTCCAAGACTAAGGCGAGGTATTGAATTGCAGGTACCCTTGGAGGACTCACCTATGTGAGTGTGACTGTGGAGCTGCAGTCTACGGCAATTGGGCTATTTCCTAGAGCGCTCATGAATCCAAGATACGGTGCACGGCCTTTATGCACCACCTTGAAAGGAACCTGATATATGCCGTACTATGTGTGTGGTGTGGAGAAGCCTGAGTTAAAGATTCTGGTTCAAGACTTGGTTCACCATGGATCCTTCAGATGGAAACACGCTAATACTAGGTAGACAATCAAAGCCGCAAACTACCTCTATTGATGCATAGTACTTAGTCCAAAGAAAGAAAATTGTATTCTATTCTATTCTTTAAAATATTTTAATCAGGTGGGGGATTGTTGGTTTTTCTCTTAGAAATGATTAAAATATTTGATGTAAAGTGAAAATAGTGTGAACCATTACCATTGTTCAATGTATCGATTCCGTTATTTAGATTTTGTGTCTTGGTACTTGAACCAATGTATGCCTCTTAGGGATATGAGCCTTAACCGCTTTCCAACCAAACAAAGGGTTGTGTCTTTTGGTGATTAGAAACATTTTCAATGTATTCTCTAATATTTGAGAAGTTGTGACTTCTCAAAAGTGCTCATTCATTTAAGTTGTGACTTTTCACAAGTACCATTTTATTTATGTGATGTGACTTTTCACATGTACCATTTCATTTAAATAAGTTGTGACTTTTCACATGTGACCTTTCATTATCTAGAAATAGGAAACCCCACCCACAAATTCAACAACTAAAAATTCTCTACAAAAACTTAGAGAAACACCTCCTCCTTCTCTTTGTCTTTCTTTCTTTGGGCTTTGGCTATTTTATATCGGGTTCAAGGATCTCCTTTTGTGTGCACCGACGAGGAGATTAACGGGAACCGACGTTGTTGTATCTTGGGAGTAGACTGTCAAGAAGCCTAGTGCATGTTTAATATTGGAGGCGGCGGAATCTACTCTATGGAAAGCGTCTATCACAACGTGCCTCAACACAGGATTCTCTCTTTCAAATTTGTTCTTGTTATTTTACATATTCTCTAGTTTACCAAGCATTTCAGAATATTTACCAACAGAGTTATGCAGGGTTCCTTCAGGTTGGCACATTTACCCAAAGAAAGTTTTTGAAAATATTTGAAGCCCAAACATGGGAATTAATTAGAGGTTTAATTTCATGGAGGTATTAGAATGTAATTTGATGATTTGGGAGCTGGGTTAGGGGGGAGGGATCAAATGCTTCTAAATTATCTGTTATTAAATAAGACTTGTGTATTTGAATTTGTCAAAGGCTTCTTTTCTTCTCTACTCCAGTTGCTAGATCTTGTGATGTCTGCCGTCGGTCTAAGACATTATTAAATCCCACATTAGTCTGTTCGAGTTGCAAGGTTTTCTAGCCCTAGCCACAAATTACTCCTTGAAAAACTTTGATATTTTCTCTGCTCGAGTTTTGATGATATCTTTTTTTACAGGTTGTTGTTCACTTGAGTTGCTATTGTAGTGTTAAAGAATCATTGTGAATTGTGTGAAGAGTTATTATCATCTAGAAGCTATGGAGCTCCAACTGTCAACGTTTGGGAGAAGCACTTTTTTGTTGTGGAATGTGGTTTATGTCATGTTGGTATTTTTTAATAAATAGATTTTTTTGTAACGTTTTTTACTGCTATTACGGTAGCATTAGATATTGAGAAGGGTCTTTAACGTGGTTTTATTCTAATCAATTAATAGCTTTATTTCTTACCGGTTCTGGGCTCTTGTATGTATTGCTAAGCCGTTTGAATTTTTTTCTCTCTAATACTCTCTTTGACCGGCTCTTTGTTAATGGTGTAATAAGTTAGTGCGGTCGACTATTAGTTATTTGGGTGCTATTAAGTACCATTGATGGCCAACGTTTTTTTTTTACGTTGAGAGTTTCTTTTCATTGAATGCCCAGTTGCCGGATGGAGATAAAACATTTTTTTTATTTAAATGGTTCAGCTTATTGAGAAAATGGGGGATTAGTCGAGTTTTGGTTTTCATTTGAGAGAGTTGTTGTGTTTTAGAGAAAAATCTCTAGAGAGATTAATAAAGAGGGTTGTACCTAGATAATTTTGAGAGTTTTTTCAGATAAAAAGAAAGGTGTTTTGTTGGTGGAGTTTTGAGCTCAATCACTTGTGCAGAGTTGGTTCGGGCTATATGATGATCAATTAGGCTATTGTATAATGGAGGAGTCAAGTCAAGAGGAGTTCTGCTGCACCGGTTAATTTGAGACTTTGTACACTGAAGAGGGCTTGAATCTCATTAAAGAGATAAATATTTCTATAATGCCCCGTTCTCGGAGGTCCGGGAAGTTAATTATTAATACTTAATATCAACTTCAATAACACAACTACAAAATCCGGAAAACTCCATAAAATGTTAATCCATTTAATCAATCCAAATATCTATGTTCTTTCATGGGGACAACAAAGAAATTCTCAATAACATAAATTAAAAACTCTTCTAAACTCGAAATTATCCTTAACTCATCAAATCAAAATACCCGAAAAATAAAATCAGTTTACTAACTACAACTCTCAAATAAGCACTTGTACCCTCAGGCACTTATTCCACTACGATCATAACACCTTGCGAAAACTTCTTACTCTTGTTCTCCAGCTGAACCATCAAAATCATCTGAAAAATATTTGGAGATAAGGGGTGAGTTATCAACAACTCAGTAAGCAGAGAACATATACCAGTGTCTAAACATGAGCATTTAAAGAAATCAGAATGCAGAACAAAACATTTTCATTTTTAGAGTGCGGAAGCAAAACATGTTATCAAAATATCAGAGCGAAGATTTAGAAATAATTTCATTCAAAAATATTCTTTGGCATAGCATAAATGATCATCATCATCATCAGAACATCATATCAGAATAGAGGCCATTTATAACCCCCGTGGTAGGGTTGTGCATATGCAAATACCCAAGCAGAACATAAATCACTCTGTCACCAAGGTGTGCACTCAAAACAGAAACCACTACTATAACCCATGGCAGGGCCGTATCCACTATTATTACCTGTGGTTGGGCCGTATCCACTATTATTACCCGTGGTTAGGCCGTATCCACTATTATAACCCGTGGTTGGGTCGTATGCCACTATTATCACCCATGGCAAGGCCGTAACTGAACAGAGCGGAAACATAATCAAATTCAAAATTGGAGTCATGCCAAAGGTTTTCAGAAATCACGTCTTATCCAAACAGAGTACTGAACAAAATATTCAGAACAGAACAAATCATATCACAACATAATTTATGCACAAATTTCATATTCGCTCTCTTTTTCAAAGTTCAGAAACAAAATGTCAAAAATAAGCTCATGTCTATACCAGTCATGATAGAAAATATTTTTTTCTTAAACAGAATCTCATGAGTAATGCAGAATAAATAACTGAGGTAGTTCAAATTTCTTTTCGAAATCAAATATTTATATTTTCCAAAAATAACTTCAGCTCATTTTATTTTAATGCAAAGTCTAGCATAGGAACCCCGCTTACCTGACCTTCTTAGCTTTTCAGAATTTTCCTCAAAATGTCAAACAATTAACAATCGTCACCTATAAAATAATCAAGTAATTCCAGTAAATTTCCAATCAACCACTTATTTCGATATTTAATCCTAAACTTCTAAAATAACTTACTTAATTCCTCAAAACCTAAAATTTCATAACCTTAAAATATATCATCCCTTTCTAAAATCGCCAATGTCCATTTGATAACTTCGACTAAAAACATTTAAAAGTCTAACTTATTTATTAATGAAAACAACTTATGAAGTTTAATACTGGATAATATAATTATCCCAAAATATTTTAAAATAAACCAAAACTATTTTTAAATAGACTAAATCATATCTAAAATGTAAAAATAACATTACACCAATATTGTTTACTTTTAAAATAAAACTTTACTTAATAACATGTTAAAATAATTTTTTGTAATCATAATTAAATAACAGTGTACTAATACATAATAAAAGTTTAAAAGCCCAATAGTATAACATGTAGTAAAGGGTATTACGGTAATTTCATTTAATTATTTGAAAACTAACAAAAAAACCTAAGTAAATCAACATAGCATGCACGGCAAAGCTTACTCACGAAGGAAATCAAGCGGCAGCGTGCGACGCAGGCGAGGTACTAGGCAGACGGCGGTGATCTCGGTGGAGCATTGGATGAGAGAAAGAGAGAGAGAGACCAATGAATGAGGAAAAATGAAAGACATAGAGTAAGCCGAGAGAGTGTGACCCGGAGGTGCTATCGGTGGCTTACCAAGCAAGACACGGCGGATAGGAGTGGCGTGGTGTGACCGTCGGAGTTCTCTATGCTGGTGGTAACGACGTGGAAGCGCTAGCACCGTGTGTGGTGGCTTCGAACGACAAGTGCAACGGGTTGGGTTGCTCTGTTTTCAATGGCTAAAACAGGAGAGTTTTCGGTTCACTATGTAGGTGGTCGTCCTCGACAGTAAGGTGGTGGTGCAGTGGTATACGGCAGAGGAAAGGGAGCTCCAGTGATGGTCAAGTGGAGATGGCGCATGGCGAAGGGGAGCTGCATTCTGTGGAGTTGCAGTGTGCCTGAGTTGAAGAGGCTAACAGCGACTGCAACTTGGTGGAGGGTTGACGGAGGCTGAGCCAGAGTGTGTCAAAAGTGGTGGTCTGGTTTAAGGGTGCAAAGTTGACGAGCATTGAGCCGAGAACGTGGAGAGGCAGCGAACGAAAGGGAGTTACGCTTGGGTTCTACTGTGGCTACTACTTTTTAGGAGAGGAGTACAAGTATATATGTAGGCAACGGAAGAAAAAACAAAAAAAAAAACCTAGAGAAAAATGAGGGAAACGTGCGAGGTCATGCATGTTGTGGACGTGAGGAACACTCTACGGGTGAAAAAAAATAGACCAAAAATTAAAAAAATAAAACGAGCAAGGAAGTTAACGTGTGAAAAAAGAATAAATAAATAAAAATTGAGCTGGATTGGTCTGGGTGTTACAATTTCCGTGCCTCAGTCCAAACTAGCTTCGTTTTAATTATTTTTAATTGTAATTTTTATTATATTATTATGTATTTCACCAACGTCACATTATATATAAATTAGATTAGTAGTGTGAATGTGTGCTTCTGATTATGTTTCTAGTGTTTGAATCTGGATGAGGCTTGGTACTTGTGCTTTGTCCTTAGCATTTGTGCAAGTTTTAGGTGAAAGTCTACCATATCTTTTTTTCTAACACCTTACTTTTTTTGTGATTAAATGCAGGGACAATTTTGGAGGCTGATGTTTGCTATATTTACCGTCGCAAACTTGGTGTCTACATAAGGGTTAGTGTCATCAGAAAGTTTTTTGCTTTCATCTTCTATATTGGACTTCATGGACTGATAAAAAACAAATCTTTTATATTTGACTGCATAGGGTTCTGTCTAAGTGTGATCTATATTTGCTTTCATCTTAATATATATAAGCCCAATTCAGCCTATTGGAACTAAATACATGTTGTGAACGAGAAAAGAGGCGCAAGCGATAAATGCGAAAACTTGAGTTCATTGCTGACGGAGACAGGATAACGGGGGACCAAAGGCGCAGTCACAAGGAATCCATGTGAGATGAGGTGACTAAATGAAAATTTTCATCAAGCGTATCGTATGATGTTAGGTATAAAATCCTGAAATGATACTCGATGTGGATTTACCGCTGATCAAATCTTTCTAAAATCAAGTTTCACATAGAGAAGTCTGGACAAGATACTCTCACAAGGATGTTGCTATGAACAACAAAACCATGCTCCAAAAAGAATGTTAACAAATTAGGTTCTCAATCTCTATAAATAGGTCACCAGGTACGCTCTGTGCATGACTCTCTTTCAGATCTTTGTTAACATTAGAAGGGATTATCTTTCTAATTAAAGCATTGAAGGTATCCCCCATTGGATTCTCTAAGACTTTGTTTTGAATGTCGGTTGCTGAGCAGGTGGAAGGGATCACCAAAAACTGCATCAATAGTTTGGCTCCATTTGTGGGTCTTAGGTAATTGATTTGCTAGTGAAGTAAGATCCTAATGCCAAATACCACATGCTCCAACACGATTCGTGACTAGGATTACTACAATGAACAGTTGCAATCCCAAATTAGACAGGAGATTCACAGAAATGCAAGAAACATGGCAAACAATGGCCTTGGAGATGGAAACCTTGCAAAGAGAGAACAAAGCCCTAAAGCAAAGGGAAGTTGGATATGGGCGAGGCGAAGATCAAGGACAGGACAAGTAGCCTGATGAACAATCTCATAGTGAAAAGGACCAGCTTAGAGTAGGGTTGGGGGACAGGTACTCGTACTCAGCCTGCCAGAAGCCAGCCTGGAGCCCGCCTGGGTTGGATGGATAGGCAAAAGCCAACCCATGGAAATTTTTGGGGGGCTGATGCTGGGCTGGTCCAGCTTATATATATAGTTAAAAAATAAGATTTTTAATGAAATCACATCGTTTTAAGGATCTCCATAACAACTTCATTTCATTATAAGGGTTTAATTCTCCCCAATCCTCCCCCACTTATTTTTCTCTCCTTGCTAACTTTCCTCTCCTTCTTCGTCTCCTCTAGTAGCAGCCGCTCACCTCCTCTCCTTCTCTTTTTCTTCTTCATCTCCTTATCTCATTCTCCTCCTCCTCCTCAATTTCTTCTAGTATTCTTCTTGCTTTTACATGGATATGGGTCACTCGAACTAGTTGTGGCCGAGAGATTCATGACCATGAGGACCAATCCCTATAGACTACAACCCCCGACCATGGCTTGGTCATGCATGGTGTTATGGATCTTCAGTCTTCAAATTTAGGGTCGCACCTACAACCTAGCAGAAACTCACAACCATGGTTTGGTTGTGGGTCTGTACAAAGACCCAGTGCCAAGTCGTGACCATGGATTTCCATGACCCACAACTATGGTTTAGCCATTTGTGCCTTTGCGAGACCCACGACCAAGATGTGGTTATGGGCATTGGGTAATATGCTCTTGAACCTTTACCATAGGTATTTCTTTTTTAATTTCTAGTTGCATCTACACATTTGGGTATGGATTTGAAGAGTTTGAGGTTGGATATGAAGGTTTTCGGGTTGGATTTGAAGATTTAAGGTTGAGAAATCTTTGTATATCTTGATCCTTGACGGTGAAACACGGGCAGTGGGTTGAAAACTCCAGTCCATTAGAGGGGGGTAGATGGATAGTGGCTCATAATGGAGCTGGAGGGCGCGATGGAAGTTTTCCACCCCTCCCAAGCAGATGCGGGGAGTAGAGGAGGGTGCTAACTACCCATATAGGGCGGGTAGCACCCCTAGCCTAGAGCGATCAAGATGAAAAGAAGCAGATGCATGACACCTTGCAACATCTCATGAGAAAATAAGAAGACATGGCAAAGGGAGTAGGAGTGCCTTCTTCGGTCCACTACCTGCTTAATAGCATGGATTTGTCGTACAACAAGGAGATAAGGTGCTACAAATAGGCCTTTATGATGGGTCCAAAGATCCACTAAGCATCTGGAGACCTTTAAGGCCCATATGACTATACACAGATTCTTGAGAGAGATCATGCGCCGAGCTTTCCCATTAACCCCTTAAAAGAGTGGCAAGGGGGTGGTTCGGGAATATGCAAATAGGCACTATAATGAATTTTGAAGGGCTTTGTAGACAATTCTTGAACCAAATCATTGTGATCAGGAGGGTAAGATGACAAGTCGTGTACCTCCTCATCGTGAAACATTAAGAGGACAAGAGCCTGAAGGCATATCTTATCTAGTTCAATAAAGAGCATTTGACAATAGATGACCAAGACGAAAAAAATAACTTTTGCAGCACTGTTGGGGGGGATTTGGCCCAAACGTCTCTTCTTGGCTGGTTGACGAGGACAACACCAATGGCTATGAGAGTTAATGAATAAAGTGGAAAAATTTGTCAATGCGAAAGACATGCTTAAAGCATTGACAGATCCACGATGGGCAAAAGTTTACAATGCAGATAAGAAGGTGAAGGAGGTGGGCAAAAGTGGTAAAGGGTGAGAAGAGGAGGAAAAAGTGAGAGGTAATCGTTACAATTGAAGGAAGGAAAGACACTCCCAATCCCAAAATCAACCTTCCAGGGTGATAACATTTGAGTATGAATGTCCAAGATGGCGAGGATGTGTGGGCATGCAAGAATGATGAAAAACCTCCGACGGGCAGGGGTCTAATCGTTACTACACATATCATACGACGAGGGATCACAGAAGTTCAATAGATGTCCTATTTTGGGACGTATTCTTGGAGATGGGCATTGAGCAAGAGAAATTACGACTAGCCCCTGCAATATTGAAGGAGTTTTCGGGGGAAAACAATGCAGCATGTCACCACCATCACGTTACATGTCATGGTAGCAGCTGGATTCCACACTACAACAACAATGACAGACTTTTTGGTGTTGAAAGCTCGCTCGTCATACAATGTGATCATTGGTCATGCAACCCTAAACATGATGAGAGTGATCACCTCAATGTACCACTTAAATATGAAGTTCTCGACAAACGCTAGTGTCGTGGAGGCACGTAGTGAGCAAGTACTGGCATGCGAATAGTATGTGCAAGAGATGAAAAATGGTGGGTTTTAGTTCACATTGTCGAGGATACGATGGATGAAGATAATATTCCCCCACCTCCAAAACTCATCAATAAAGACTCGGAATGAGGAGAACCTTAAACAAGGTTTAAACAAGGTGAAGCTATTGAGCTACTGGAATTGGTTTCCTTGTACCCAGATCGACGAAACGCCCTAGCAAGGATAAGGATACGAATGGCACCAGGGCTCAGAGAATGATGAAGCAACTCGTTGTTATGCGTAGAGATGTTTTCCCATGGGGCCACAACGACATGATAGGAATAGACCCGGAGATCATAGAGCATTGCCTCTTGGTCGATCTCGAGGCCAAAAAAATAAGGCAGAAGCGGAGGAGCTTCAACGCAGAAAAATACGTGGTAATAGTAAAGGAAGTGGATCACCTACTTGAAGCAGGCTTCATCAAGATATTAAATTATTCATAGTGGCTTTCCTACATAGTATTGGTGAAGAAGGCAAATTGGAAATGGCGAATATGCGTAGATTTCACTGATTTGAATAAAACATGCCCTAAGGTAGCTTCCCTTTGCCACAAATCTACTTAATAGTTGATTCGATAGCAAGACACTGAAAGTTGAGTTTCATGGACACTTACTCAGGGTACAATTAAATAAAACTATGTGACAATGACCAAGAAATCATTTTCTTCATAACAGATAGAGGGCTTTGCTATTACTTGGTAATGCCATTTTGTCTGAAGAATGCTGGGGTGAGATATCAATGGCTAGTGAATTGCATGTTCAAGAAATAAATTAAATGAAACATGAAGATATAACTAGATGACCTCCTCGTCAAAAGCAAGTAGGAAGACCATCACTTGGCAAACTTAAGGGTAGCTTTTACAATTTTACGGAAGGAGAACATGAAGCTCAACCTGGTCAAGTGTGCATGGCTTTAGGGAAATTGATGTGCATTATGGTGTCAGAGAAATTGATCGAGGCCAACAAGGAAAAAACCAGGGCGATAATGGAGATGAAATCGACCTAAAATTTGAACAAAGTGCATAAATTAATCAATAGGATAGTTGTACTGAATAGGTTGTGTCATGGTAGATGGACAAATGTCTCTCATTGTTATAGGTGCTACTAAAAACCTTAGATTGGGACAACGAATATGATAGGGCTTTCGAACATTGAAAGCTTACCTATCTAGTCCTTCCCTCCTCAACTAGACTAAGCATGGATCGACACTATAACTATATATATGTCAATTACACTGGAAGCGATAAGTGCTATGTTGTTAAGGGAAGAAGGAAGAATTCGAAAGCCCATATACTACATTAGCCAAGCTTTAAGGGGAGCAGAGATGCGCTACCCACAAAATGAGTTACTAGCATTCACGATTGTAGTGGTAGTACTCCGATTAAGACCCTACTTCAAGCCATATGTCGTAAGGACTGACATGTTAGGAAGAATGGTGACTTGGCCAATGAGTTCAGTCTTGATTATCTCCCAAGAAAACACCAAGAAACGACAAGTCTTAGCAAATCTTGTTTTTTACTTTACCAACTTCCTAGAGGAGCCGGAGATGGCACCAAAGGGGACACCCTAGCAAGTATACGTTGACAGCTTCTCTACCATAGTGGCTGGCAGTAGGTTGCTACCTCACATTGGAAAGGGGACAAGCCCTCATGATGTTTCTTATTTCAATCCAAACGACATCACAACAAAAGAGTCACAGATTCACTATTCGTCCGACCACAAGCAGTGACTTTATCGCCATGTGGACAACATTCACCTGTGGCAATTTGGGACTCGGAGTCTAACCTTGCCAAAAGACTCTGTCACACATTGATCAAGTTTCTAAACTCTAGTAGAGCTAATCATTTCAAAAGTCTGTCCCTATTCCAATTTGGCATACATTTGGACAGTTGAGGACTCATCAACTAATGGAACAATCTAGTGACCAGCTACAGAGAATCCTCAAGAGATTTCCCTCCCTTTTTATTCTCCTCACCAAACATCAACTTCACAAACTATGAACACTCTTTCTTTCTCCTTCACCCCCTCATGTACCTTAACTTTTTGGAGATTTAGGCCTAAGCATGCACTTAGACATTAGAAGGTCATCACCAGATTATCAACAACTTAATAACTAGACTTAGGAGAGGTATACTTTGACCACGTAAGTATTTTGCCTAATGATACTTACAAAATTGATGACTGATGGTGTAGTATGCAAGCCTTACGTGTATGTTAAGAAGAGTCTTCATTCCCTAGAATCCCTCACACCATCTCTCATATATGCATGCAATCCTACTCATGTGTCATTCATACAAAGATCTGATTGTGCATTTTCATGCTTTTTCTATGAGAAACTTTATTTAAGGAGTAACTAGGTTGTTTACTAGATAACAGTCCATGTGAATGGGTGTGTCTCTCATGAACCCAAGTTGAGATGAGGCATTATCTCATTAGTGCTCCATTGGTCTTTTAGGAGCATGTAATGATGGAGTGACATTACTTGCGCCGATGTTGGGCTTTAACAGGCTCAAGTGAGATAGTAACGCTTTCGTACTATAGTGGTTGCCTTTTTCTAGTAGAGGCAAGAGAATGTCACGGTTAGGGATGGGGATGTGAAGCTAGGCGTTGTTTGTAATAAAGTCCCACAAGCGGCCATTACCTACAGTCCGACAAAGAGAGTCAGGGTGTGTTCACCATAGTATATGGGAGGCCGTGGCACATACGATAAAATTGAATGCTTTAAAGATAAAAGAGTAAAAGACACTTGGGGTCCTCAGGAAGAATATGGAAAAATGGAGAACCGTGGGTTCTTGGATTTATGATTGAGCTCGGGATGCATAGATGGTTCACTATGTTAAAACTCTATTAGCTAAGATTGCTGGGTATTCTTATGAAGGTACATGCTTGCTTTTCAAGTTCTTAAAGCTTATGAGTTATGAGTAGTACTATTCAATTTCCTCACCTTTTTCGAATTTAAAAGTACACATGTGAGAGTTCTTTCTGGTACTGGGGGCTGCTTTTCCCAACGTGACTATTGGATGCATGGTTCCTTTCCTTGATAACAAGGCCTCTTTGCCTGGGGGTTTCTTGTGTATCAATGTCTTCTGCATATTTTATTTTCATATCTTATTTATAATTATCAGTATGGTTCTTATTGAAATTTATTGAAATCTCATAGTAGTAGCCTCACAATGGTTTCATTCCTAGGAGTCGTAGACTTTATTGCAAATGCAAGAGATTAAAACAAGTATGAGCAAGGAAGTACAACCCAACCCGAGTGAGGGCCTATCCCCATTTTTAGTCAAACTTGTAATTATGTATTTGTCTTAGATTCTAGAGATTGGGTGAACGACGTATGGGATGTAATGGTTTGACTAACCTAGAATTTCTAATGGGCTACATTGACTTATGGATCTTTAAGATGATGTATTGATGATTCTACATTCTCTTGTACTCATATTTATTATATTGTACCATACGTTTTCCTTCCGTTGTGAAATTTTACTCCCTTGTGTGATGAATACAGAAGTACAGACACAAACCTTTACACGATGAGGAATGTGTTCGAGGCCCCTAGAGAATCCAATATGGCCATGGCCTTCGCATCAATAAGAACACTGCGTAGGTCCAAATTTTACAAGTTCATCCTAGAGTTAGTAAGCAGGAACCTCCTCAACATTTGGAGACCGAGATTGTACCCGATTCCACACCCCTGGTTGTGAATTTGAAGGGCTATAGATAATTGTGGAGAAAGGCGGGATACATTGTTCCTAGATTCTTGGAGGGTGGAGTCGGGCACACTAGCTCACTGTGAGACCATTGTCAACTTCCCCCGCAGTGCCTCATTAGACTCATCCAACCACATATAACCACCATCGACCAAGATGAGCTCCACCTAGATGCTCTTTTGTCGGCCGATGAGTTCTTTTAGCTCACCCTGCTCAATGTCGAGATCATTACAGAGCTTTATTCGTGACTATTGTCCTACTGCAAACATCTTGGAGTAACTCACGCAGCTATCTTTCTCTACCTCGGTAGGTTTCAATGCCTCCTCCAGCGTAGCCCAAAATTCGTCATTAACTTGGCGCTTGGCAGCCACTTCATCATTCAAAGATATTATGGCTTGACCAGCCTCCTATTCTCAGCCAAGGCTTGCTTCAAATCCCCTAGAGCCCTCACCTCATCTATGAAGACTTCACAAAGGCCAACGATCACCACATCTTAGACATCTCATCCTTTAGCATGGTGACTTCGACCTTCTACACCTGAGACTAGCTACCGAAATAGAGATAGGCCTCCTTCCACTATTTCATTTCCTCTGCCACCTCAAACATGACATGTAATGCCCCTTCCATGTACAAATGGTGGACTGAACTTTATCCTTAAATCTACATTGGCACTAGGCGACCCGCTAAGCTAGAGACAACAGACCTTGTGAAGAATGCATAATCAAGTCTAAACAGTTAACGTACACGAAAACCCACGATTGAGTAATGTAATTACATAATGGGGCTAGTAATTCACTATGCTCCTGAGTAATCTTAGTGACAAATGGGTCAGACGTAACACCCGTACCCAGAGGGTCAAGAAGTTAGTTCTTGTCTCGTATAATCATAAGTCAACAATCCAAAATGTTCTTTAAATAACAAAGAACCCACTCTATAGCTCGTAAAACTCTTTATTTCAAAATGAGACTTTTCTTCGAAACTAAGGTCCAAGTATAAACATAAACAAGAAAAGAACTCCACAAGTCTCAAATAATGCACTATAATCTCAATATACTAACATAATAAAAAATTGAATTCTTTAATAAAAATTCCAATGGTCCCTTGTACCCTTTGGCACTTATTCAAAATTGGTAACCCACTTGTGCCTCTAACGCACTTATTTCTCTACACTCAAATAGTCTCACCCATGCTTCCTATTCCTGATCTTCAAATGGCACCTTAGAGTTAACTAAAAAATATTAGAGATAAGGAGTGAGTTTATTAACAACACAGTAAGCAACAATCCTATACTAGTGTGTAAATGTGAGCCATTTACAAAATGCCTAAGACAAACAGTTATCAAATAGTTGAAATATTTCCAAAAACATCTTATTCCAATGATCATTATATACATATATACCAAAAAGACCTTCAGTGCAAGTAAACTTAACCACATCAAAGATAAAACAGATGCCAAGTTTCATCAACCTCAAGTTTGAGCAGAGGGGACGGTAGACGATCTAGGATAAAGACCAAGGGGCAAGGTGAGGGACCTTAAGGAACGTCTTCAAGAAGAGGCATCCTTGGAGGACATTCAGTAGAGAAAGGCATGCCCTAAGCGACAAGGGCACATCATAAGGAGACTTCAGGCGTAGATTGGGGGGAACCACATTTTGGCAAGCAAAGCTCTTTGGAATAACTTCACCCTCAAGGATGACTAGGTAGTAAGTTTCACCAAGCTCTGAGTCAAATACCCCTGGGAGAGAGGAAGACCCTCAAAGAATATCCTCAAGAGTAGACACCTGCAAACGACCTCAGCGAAGGAGGGCGAGCCTCTAGAGAACAAAAGTATGTTGTAAGGAAACTTGACCCATGGATCTAGGGGGAACCGTATTTGTGTGCGACAACCCTTCCAGAATGACTTCGTTCTTATCGATGTCCATGGCATCATGTCGGGCGGTAGGATTAGAATCCTTGGATACCCCTCGGAAAGGGTTGTGGAACCTGAAATCATGTCTCTTGTGAGGGTTTCTTTTCCTTTAACGGAAGCACTTGCACTCAGTAGAACATCCCAAGTTGGGGTCCCAGCCTGCTCTTCTTGAGTAGATGGGTTGATGTGAGCTCCGACTCGCTTCATCGCACTATCGACAGTGTTTTAGCCACATCTTTCCTCTCTTGTTTCTATCACCTTCACAAAGTTACTAGAAGCCAGTGTTGAAGGGGACGTTGATGGGAGTCTCTTGAGAGGAGGATCCAAGGAAAGTGTCGAGGGCAGTGCCAAAAAAGTTAGAGTCCAGGAGAAAATCCAATTCTTGGGCCCTCAGCTAACCACGTTTACTAGGCAGTCGACATGCAATGAAGGTGAGGTTTGCCTGGTCTATTGACCACCTTTGGAGGTGGGGGTGTCATATGAGGGAAGGATGACATGCCTCTCTCAGGAAGAGCGAGGTCAGCATGTGTACGGGGACCATGTCATCGTTCGGCTTTCTTAGTGCAAGGCCTCTTCCCTTTCAGGATTGAAGATGAAAGGGCCGACCCTTTATGGTCACAGGCTAGCCCAGTGCCAAAGGGCATGAGGTCGAGCAACCTATGACATGTGATTGGTCTAGCAAGACAAGAAACCATTAACATTCTCTTGAGTAAGGACGACCTTGGAGATGACTGAAATCAGGATTCTATTTAACCCACTCATATACACATTGGCCGTCTGGGACTGAACACCAAGAAGCCATGACCGACAACTCACGATGGGAGGCCACGCCAAAGGGATATCCCAACCTTCCTCGAACATGATGAAGAATTTTCAGTCCCAATTCTTGAGGTGGGAATATCGAGACTCCTAGTGGATAACTTGATAACTAGTGTGCAAGTGAAAGATGAATTAATTGCCATCATGCCTTCTCACACAGTGAGTGTGGAAGAATCCACAAGTGGTCAAGTCTAGATTCTCAATTCTAGCAGTTTCAAGAGCTCACCTCTGCACCACATAGCAAGACAAGAGGATTCTCCAGGCATTGGGTAAAAGCTGAGTTGGAGCATTGCCCAAATAGTCTAAAATGTCATGAAAGTGGCGGCAAAAGGGAAGCCTCTACCCCATCTAGAACATGTCGATGTAGAGATAATCGGGACTAACTATACAGTCAAAAGAGTCGAGAAGACTTTCCTCACTGAGCCAGGGATGCCAAACAATTCCCTCACGGATTTCAACTTTGATTAGGAAGTTGTTGCTACCCACCGACTCCGCTCAAAAGCAAAAGGTTTAGAGGACCCTAGAACACGAGGCTCTTTTGATGTTCGATACGAATGAGAAGCATTTCATGGAGACATCTAGGTGAAGAAGTGTGAAAGCTTGAAGGCAGAAAATGAGAGGAATAACCAAACATGGAGATAACTCAAAACAAGAAAAAGATGTAAAGAAGAAGAAGGGGAGTGATGATTATGGGGAGACAAAATGGCTAAGAATGCAAAAGTTAAAGGCAAGAAAAGGTGCCACATGTTGAAAAGAGAAGAGCACGCCGAGCAATTCCCATATTCTACATTGGATGAGGAGACATGCCAGGCATGCTATCTAGTCTTGCCCTACACGACAGGTCAGTGAGTGAAGGCGTAGATCGCACATAATATAGAAAAAGGACATGTGTATAGAGAAACGTATGAAATTTAAAATGAGTAAATTCTAAAGAAGGAAAATTCTCACTGGCACACATTCGGCAAGAATTTACGGGATGACTGCTAGGAAAAATACACAATGTGGGTGAGGAAAGAGCTTCATATGAATAATGAGAAAACTCGAGTGCACAGCTAGGAGGATAATGAGCGACTAAAGATAGTCACAAGGAATCCACATGAGATGAAGCGACTAAAGGATAAACTTAATGGAATGCGCTATATGATCTTATGGATTGAATCCTGGAATCATACTTGAGCTGATTCCTCCCTGATCTAATATTTCTAAAACCATGATTTGCAGAGATAAATTTGAACGGGATACTCACGCCAAGATGGCACTATTAACAGCAGAATCATGCTCCGAAGAAATATTATCGAATCAGGTCCCCATAATCGAGCTCTCAAAAGAATTATATCATACTAAGCTTCTCAATCTCTATAAATCGGTCACTAGGTGCATTCTAGGCATTCCTCTCTCTCTCTCTCTCTCTCTCTCTCTCTCTCCAAGATCTATATTATCAATAAAAGGAATTATCTTTCTAATTTAAACATCAGAGGTATCCTCCACTAGTTTCTTCGAGACTTTGTTCTTGTTGTTGGTTGCTAAGCACATGGAAGGCATTGCTGGAAATTGCATCAACACAACTCCTTTAAAAAAGTGTTGAACACTTGGGACCCACATGAAAAATCTACTTTCATATGGTGGATCCTTTTTTTTCATTTTTTAATAGACAAGACTTACACATTTTAAAATTTTATATAATATTATTCAGAAAGAAAAATAATAAACCAGATTACCATTTGCCAGAATTTATGTTATTCACAAATTGTTATATATATATATATATATATATTTATACCATATGCTTTTTATTGATTTTTTACTGCCTCTAGTTTTATACAATTTTAATTAAATAAAATTAATTCAAAATAGAATAAAATTAAAATACGTGACTTAAAAATAATTAAAATATTAAATAGAAACATTAACCGAAATATATATATAAATATTTATATATATATATATATATTACATTGTTGAAATATTATAATACTGAAGTAAAAATTAAACCTTAAAAAAATAGCCAACACAAAATATATTAATTACTTTGAATAATCAATCACAAATATATTCTTTATAAATAAAAACTAAATTAAAAACTAAGGTCTTATTATTATTATTATTTTCCTATTAAATTTTATTTCATTTTATGTTATTTTGCTAAATAAGTTTTTCTCCTTGTTTATTAATTTAAATGAATATATTATTGAACCATTAATTTCATATTCCTTCTTATCGCTAAGCAAAGTCATTGGCTCACGTCCCTCTTTTTATTTTTTTTGTGTTGTATTTGTTTATTTAGGATAATTATTGAAAACTCTCACTGTATTAAATCCTGAATGTTATAACACTATTTATTATAGGATAATGCTTAATCCACATGTGAAAGCCACCGAAAGCAGCTACCGATTTTATTTTTTATTTTTTTACTTAGTGATTAATGAAGTCTTTTTAAATGATATTGTAAATTTTTTTAAAAAAATATATTTAAAGATATAAAAAATATATAACAAAAAATAAATACATTTACTCTCTTCAAAGGCCATATTGGGTTGTCTGGAGACCTAACAGTGTCCTTGTTTTTATTTCTTTTCTAATAGCAACTGCACATGTGAATCTTCAAGAATATTTATTAAATTCAATCCCTTATTGCTTGTCGTGGTCAATATTTTTTTTTTCTTTTGTGTTGTTTCTTAAATGTTTTAAATTTCTTGAAATATTTTTTAAAATTTTTAAAATATAAATTTATTAAAAAATAATTCTTTAATTATTAAAAAAAAAAAGGTAAAAACAATGGATGAATCATGAGAATTATCGATTGCCACTCACAGCAGTAACTCCAAACTCATTTTCTTATTTTTTAGACCCAAGATAAAATATATATTTTATTTTATTTCATTATTAAAATTTTTTTAAATTTTTATATAAAAAATAATTTAATTTTTAAATATTAAAATATAATATTTTAAATTTCCATCTCATTCCAAACTGTCATGCTTAGAATCACTCTGTACGGAGAGGTGCTCTCTTACGGCCAATACACATAACGTCAAAACGTCGGTGAAACTTTACTGTGATGACTACTTTTCCAGCGAAAAAGCATTCTGCCATTCGACTGTTGCCAGTAGGCAATTGATGCTGACCCTTTTGTGGCAAGTAGGTCCCTCCGTCTGAAAAAGTTTCCCCTTCCAATAATTTTTTCTTTTCTCTCGTGAGCCATCTTGATTATTTTTCACGACAGGTTTTGTGGTTAGGTTACTTATTTTTCTAATTGTATATCTAAATTTATTGAACGTGATTATTGTGATACTTAATTTTTATAAATAAAATAAACTAATTTTATAAATATTTTATAATTATTTGAGAATGTTATAAATAAAATATATTTTTATTTAATATTTTTAATAAAATTTAATTTTATAAAAATATTATCATCTTATAATATTATTATGAATTATATTATAAAAACAAATTGGTCATTTTTTATTAAAAAATTATTAATACTTATTTATATAAAATAAAAATCATTATAAATACTATACAATCATTTCTAACACCAACATCTATCTTATTTTCAATAACTTAAAATTATTTCATCTCACTTTAAATTTAAACACACCAATTTTTAAAAATTATCTGAATTCAACTCAACATATAAATTTTATTATTATTTAAAAATTATCTCAACTTATCTAAATCAGATTCGGAGATCATCTCAATTTATCTGAAGAGGCACTTGAAAGTTGAAACTCTCTCATGAAATTTTATGGGTCATGTTATAGCCTCCGCTAGGGGCTTTCGTTGGGATTAATATATATTTTTCTACGTGTATTTTTTTAATTTATTTTTTATATAGATATTTTTTACATTTTTAAATATTTTTAAAAAATAAAATAAATTTAAAATATTATTAAAAAACACTTCCTTAATCGAAAAGTAAAAAAAAATTTATTAAATAATGCTTCTTAATCACGAAGTAGAATAAAAAATAATTTTTATTCTACTTCGTGATTAAAAAAATATTTTTAATAATATTAAAATCTTTATTTCATTTTTTTAAAATATTTAAAATTATTAAAAATATCTATATAAAAACAAAATTAAAAAAAAAAAACACATATAAAAAAATACTAAAATCCAGGGAGCTACAAGCGAAACATCAGTTTCCAAATTTTAAATACGACAAAACTATGTCAGGGCTTTTCAGAAGACTGAAGACCAGTGGTTTCACTGCATTCGACACTGTTTTTTTCGAAAGGGCTGAAGGCTTCAAGGACAATAATTCTAAGCACAATATTTTTATAAAAAAATATTTTATCAATATAAAAAATAGTTATTTAATAAATTTGAAAATAATTAATATTTTTATTTGATATTTTATAAAATAATTTGATTAGAAAAAAAAATTATCATCTTATAATATTTTTATCAACTATATTATAACAAATAAAAATTAGGTAAGGAATTTATAAATTATTATTATTTATTTATAAATATATTTATAAATAAAACTAAATCATTACAAACACTATATAATAATTTGTGAGATCTACATTTATCTATTTCAAAAAGTTAAAATTATCTTATTTCACTTCTAATCTAAAGATACAAAATTTTTAAAAACTATCTCATTTATTTCAACTCAATAATTTCATTATTATTGATTAATTATATTTTAATTTTCAACTCATTTCATATTGACCAAACGGAACCATAGCAAAGACGCGTCTATACATATTGCGTAGAATTATTTATGTGATGGCAATACATAACCATTTTTTTAATATTATTTTATTTTAATTTCCACGCAGATACTATCAACCAAACTTGACAGAGAAGTTTTTATCAGCCGGCCTCGTTCATTGTGTAATTAATTAAACTTTTTGAATATAAAAGCATAAAGAAAGTAAAATCTCATTTTTTTTCAATTTTTTCAATTTTTTTTATTTATATTTTTTTATCATTTTAAAACATTTAAAAAAAAATCAATATACCAATAATTCTTCAAGCTTTAAAAAAGGGATATTGATCAGAAGAAGTCACTTTTATTTAAGAAAATATAAAGAGTAATATTACATATCATTACACTCTCATTTTATTATATATATATATGAATTTCAAATATGCACAGTATTAGTGTAAATGAATATTTTTCTTTTTCTTTTCACTTTTTAGTATTTTTTAAATATTTTTAATTATAAAAAAATAAAAAAATAAAAAATTACTAATAATCACATCCTTACTTATTAAAAAATAAATAAAAATAAATAAGTGAGCACATTTTAATATTTGAGATTCCTAACATCATTTTCCTTTCCGTATAACATATGCCCTCCTGTAAAACGTAGGTGTGCATGTGATTGTGTCCCACTGATTCTCGTGGTACGAGGCACTCGATGTTTCTTTGTCGTTCTTTATTATAATAAAAAAGGGAAACGCTTTAGAACCATTCGATTTCTTAAATTTTTCTTTAAATTTTAGTTAAAAATGATACTCTCTATAATTTTATCTTAAATTTTATTTATTTTTAAAAAACCTTTTACATCTCATTTTCTATCATTTTTTTATTCTATTAAAATAATATTTTTCTATTATTTCTTTATTACTTTTTTTTCTCACTTCCATTTTCAAACTTAGCTACTTAATATTTTTTCTTATATTTTGAACTATTATTATAGTGAATATTTTAAACAAAAATTTAAATTATTTTTTTAAGGGTTTAATAATATTTTTAAAATTATTATTTTTATACTTTAGTAATTATTTAAATTATTTTTAAAAATATTATTTAAAAGTACAATAAATATGAGTATAAGAGAAAATGTAGTTGATTAAAAAAAGAATTTATTTTATTTATTTGAATAAAATATTAATAAAAAATCATTTAGGAGATGAATAGTGATTCCCTATATTTAAGAAATCACTGTTCATTTCCTAAATCAAAATTCTGAAATAGAGAATGGGATGGGAGGAGGATTTTAAGCTTTTTCCTAAATTATTCCCTATAATTTAGGGATAATAGTAGTATGAGGAATGGGATGGGATGCTCTTAGAAGACTGGTTTGTTCTTATTTCATTTTATTTGAACTAAATATTATAATTTTTTTAAAAATTTTAATATAATATAAAATAAAATAAATAATTTAATTTTTTTAATCTTAAAATAAAAATAATATTAAAAAAATATATTTTATCAATATTTTATTTAATTTTTTAATTTAATTTCAACTTATCATATTTTATCTCATCTATAAAAGTAAATGAGATTTAAATTGATTCTCGATGACTATTTTTATTTTTTTGTAAATATTTTTAAAAGAATTTCTAATTTTTATTTTAAAAATAAATATTTAATGAGTTTAAAGAAGTATTTGAAAAAATAAAAGAAAAAGACAAATCTTTTTGCCTACGGTGGCTCTTTCGGTGCTGCTCCCAATGTTGAGGTAGGAGCAGCACCACCCTAACAAAAATGTTAGATTCCTCGAATGTTGGTTAGTTCGATAAATTTTATTTTTTATTTTTTTACTTTGTCATTATAAAAGTATATTTTTAATGATATGATTTTTTT
The DNA here is from genome assembly GCF_001411555.2 of Juglans regia. Lineage (NCBI taxonomy): Eukaryota > Viridiplantae > Streptophyta > Magnoliopsida > Fagales > Juglandaceae > Juglans > Juglans regia. Next base: position 28,749,099 of record NC_049910.1, read on the forward strand.
TTAAATATTTAAAACTATAAAAAAATTATAAAAAAAAAAAACATTTTTATTCTTATCAGGAGGTTCTCGTGCTACATCCTCGGCACTGCTCTTGTTATAATGCATGGTTTAAGAATTTTATTTACTTTTATTCTTGTTCTTTAATTAAATGCAGCTGGAGACGTTGCTAATTTAAGTATATAATACTATATTGCAAAGATTCTTGGATCAAAAATCCTTAATCGTACCAAGAAACTTTCCATTTTGTTCATATCGTAGCACTATAAGAAAAATAAATATTTATGATAAATTATTTGTGACGATAAAGATTATATATAATAAAAATAGATTAATTTTGACAGAAAATTATCATTTTTGTTAAAAATAATTGATGATAAATAAATAATTTTCTTATAATGTAAATCATATCGATCACCATCGTTGTATCTTATATTGTTTGCAAAAGTTCTAAGATAAACTTGTATTTGTTTTAACATTTGTTGTTAAGTAATAATAAAATTCAACTTGTATTTTTATTATTAATTGAAAGCGCCTTACGTGCGTTTGCGTGAGCGTGTGTGAGAGTTGCTTCCTATATATATAGAAAGAAAGAAAGCATCAGTACTCAGGTTATCAAGGGGGCAACAAAGCAGATCTGATTTGCATTTACGAGGCGGTATCGATCAACACCATTTCCCTTTCCGTTAACGTCGGCAGTACGGAAGCTTTCACAGTTTTTCATACGAGCCGCAGGTCCAATCATCTCTTCCTCTCACTCTGTACGTTGTTTCTACCATTAATCTCTCTCAGTTTCTTTGCCTTCCTTGCGCGCAGTCATTTAAGAGGAAGTTTTAACTAGGGGTGCTATCCGCATGGTTCGGGGCAGAGACACCCCCCTCTCCACCTCCCATCCCGTATCATGCGGGTGTTGGGGGTTTTTTTCCCGCCCCCGGGAGGTGGAGGTGGGGGAAAAATTCCCATCCGCCCCGCCCCCTGCCATTATGTTAAAAAAAAAAAATTTTTAGTTTAAAAATATTTTTTTAGATCAAAATTATAATATAATTTAAATAATAAATTAAAATTTATAAATATAAAAAAATTTTAAATTCATTAGAGTTAGATTTTGGATTGATTTAGCCTCCTTAAGTCCCACATTGTTTAAGGATGTCTATTGTATTGCCTTGGCCTCATATATAAAGATTGGCCTAAGAGGCCAAAACAATCTAATGACTTGAACATAATTTTAAGTCTTTTATAAATTGTGTATATCTATATACAATATATTTATTTAATATATATAAATAAATTTTTTTTTTTAATGTGAGGCGGGGCGGGGCGGGGCCCCGCTGGGGTCATCTCGCCCCCCGCCCCCGCTATGCCCTCTTTATGTGGGGGAATTAACACTCAACATTTAGAAAATACTTTAATTACTAAGATGAAGTAAATACAAGCGAAGATTTGCATGCATGCAGTATATAATATTGGGAACTATATTAATTCCAACCCATATTTCTAAATACTAGCTAGCCCATGACAATATTAATATTTGTGTTTTTCATCAGGGGTTTAATTTTTGAAAGGAAGTTTGTAGATATATGGGGCAATCATATGGTACATATTTTCAACGAAATGATCAAAATGCTTCAACAGATCATCAAGGGGAACATTTGGCAATTAGAATAACGCAACTGTTAGAAAGTTTGAGGCATCCCTTACGGCCAGAAGAATGCTATATCTACAAGGTTCCATATCACTTGCGCAAATTGAATGAAGAAGCCTACACTCCACAAGTTATTTCCATAGGCCCCTTTCACCATGGCAATGAAAAATTGCAAAATATCGTGGAAGAGTATAAAGTGAGATATCTCGAGGATTTTATGCGACGAGCCCAAACAAACCTGGAGAATTTAGTAAGAATTGTAAAAGGCTCAGAAGAAAAAATTCGTCAATGTTATGCAGAAACCATCGAACTTGACAGCGATGAGTTTGTGAAGATGATACTCCTTGATGCGGCCTTCATTATTGAGTATTTCTTGAGAGACATGTTCCCAGTACAATGGACAGATGAGGATAGAACAGTTATAAAGCCGTGGATAACTGCTAGGATGCAGTTGGACTTCATGTTACTTGAAAATCAACTTCCTTTCTTTATTCTTAAGGACTTATATCAGCTTGTATTGGTTACTAATAGAATGTACTATCCCATTATTGAGGTTGCCTCTCACTACTTTCAGTTTCTCAACACTCAAAATAAGTCTTCTGAATCCGATGAATTCAATGGAATAATTCATTTTGTTGATTTGGTCAGAATCTTTTATCTACCTCCACCCGGAACTCTATCAGAAAGACAACTTGACAGTAGTGTTGAGAAAATATACTGTGCAACGCAGCTGGCTGAGGCAGGATTGACCTTTAAGAAGAGTGAAAGCAAGTGCCAGCTTGAGTTAAAATATCATGAAGGCGGAGTGTTGGAAATCCCGCACTTTACCATTGACAATACCACGGAGATACTTGCTCGAAACCTCATGGCTTTGGAGCAATGTCACTATCCAACAAAAGCATATGTTACTGATTATTTTCTCTTGTTGGATTTCCTTGTTGATACAGGCAAAGATGTGGCTTTACTTGCTCAAAAGAAGATCCTTGTTAATGGGATGGGTGACAACAATGCAACTTTTATCAACAATCTAGGCACAAATGTCCAATATTCATCCATGAGCCCTGAGTATCACCGTCTTTGTAGAGATATAGTTGAGTTCCATGATAGTAATTGGAATCGTTGGAAGGCTATCTTAAAACGTGATTATTTAAGTACTCCTTGGAGAGTAGTTGCCACCATTGCTGCTATTCTCGTGTTGGTGTTCACTTTAATGCAAGCTATATGCTCTATTATCTCAGTGTTACCATCAAAGAGGAGGAATCTGTAATTCTGATACTAGTAAATGATAGCTAGCATTCGATCTAATAACTTTTATTCTTCTTCAGTTTATTTTGATAAATTTTGTCTACAAAATTTTTTTTTTTGTAAATGGCGAGTTTTACACCACCAACTACTTGGATAATCTGCAACAAGTGAGAAAGCCGTATTGGGTGCTCGGAGAAGCTTTGATGCCTAATAAGAAAGATGTAATCTAAATATAAGTATATATATATATATATGTAATAATGCATTATCTGCTACTTTTAAGTGTTGTTTATAGAGGTGTTTATGACATAGATAACCATTAATAATCCCTTAACAAGTGGACGAGATAACCACCCAGATCTATTGACATACGTTATCATATCACACGGTTCGTGCCATGGGCTCTTGGGCTGTGAGTCTCACACGGTTAGTGACGTGGGTTGAACCTGTCCTCTAGTTGTGAGCTTATTACCAAGGGATCTGAACATTCCTTCCAGTTATCCTGCTAATTTCTTTTGTGTCATCACATAGTAAATTAACTTATTTTATATCATTTTAATTAGTGTGAAAGCACTTTACCCTGCTAGCTTGGGGCAAGTAGGCGGCCACTTAAATTTCCTTTCCTTTTACCCTGCTGAAGGTCCATGTTAACTAAGGTGTGGGTCCAAACTTACCTCTTACCCAAAATCATGGCCCACGTAACTATTCGTGTGCTTTTATTCTCTCCCATACAAAAGAATGGTAACCGACGGTGCTACCACCCGTTTGGTTTCTCAAGAACCTCCTCATCATTAGCTTTTCCCCTATTTCATTTTCTTGATTCACTTCCTCTCTTCCATCCGTGCCACACTTCGTCTTCTTGCTTTCTCACATTCTCTCACATTTCCCTTCCAGTTTCTCATTTTTACTCTCTCATGGCTAACCACGACTCCTCACGTACTCCCTACCAACCTTTGACCGAGACTACTATGAGGACCTCCTCCCACTCTGCCACTGAGTCTTTCGACTGTCGAGCCCCTCAATTCTTTGAAGGATTCACTTGGCGTTTCACCCTCATTGAGCAAGACTTGAGGAAGCTGGGGTCCACCTATCGCATCCTAGATTTTGTGGAGCTCTCCATTCTAGTGGGAGGATGTGTCTATAAGGATGGGTACGCAGGATCTGTTGCTCTCCCGGTTTGTGCCCTAGCGCACGACTTGCAATTCCCCTTCATTTGCCCAGTTCGTGATGTCTTGGACTTTCTGGGGTTGGCTCCCACTCAACTTTATTAACATGAGTGGCGTGTTCTACTGTACTCATGTGTGGTCTTTCGCATGACCATGGTGCCCTTGGGGGAGACGTATCCAGATTTGACCACCAAGGAATTCCTATTTTTTAATTTTGTAAAGGGATTGCCAGGTGACATCTGTAGTTCCGCATTCATTCACAACACTTGGCGGTGTTTGAGCTCCGCCACTCTAATGCCAAATAGTGGCAAATAAATTTTTTCTTTAATTTTGGTGGAGGTTGGGAATTTTCCGCCTTAGAAAGGCACCTTCAAGACTTCCATGTTCGTGTGAATTGGGGCAAAGTCCCCTATGACAAAAGTCATCGGGCTAGAGCTAACTAAAAAAGAACGCTCCCGCATTGATATAGTCCTCAATTGGGCTAAAGATAGTGACGGTGGCTTGGGGACTGAGCAACTTTTGACTGCTACCAACATCGATAGGTTCCTCATGGTGCATGATCGTTCCCATGTTAGGGGGCGAAACTTAAGGCCGTGGCGCCTTCAATAAAGAGGTGTGTTTCTTGGTCTGCTGAGTGTCCCCAAAAACACCCCCATCGCAATGAAGACGGTGAGGGTGAGACTACAGAGCCCATCGTGGGGGCGAAGGTGGAATCAGAAGGGGTCGTGGCTTCTAGTTCCAACCTTTCTATTGGGAGTGAGGCGCCCGAACCCTTTCTTGTGAGGGTATCGCCACCAATGTCACTAGGTCTTGAAAACCTTAATGGGCTCATGAGGCAAGGCCTTGTTGACCTGGAGACAGCCTCTGACTTTGACTTGCCCTCTACGGGGTCCAATCCAATGGGCACTCAACCTTTCGAGTTCTCATCCCTTTTCATCCAGGCTTCGATTCCCAGTGGCGGTGAGATTTTTGCAGACATTTATGACACCTTTTTCTATGGACGTGTCAGGGATGACCGCACCTGAAGCTACCGCTCCTTTAGTTGGAGGCGCCCTGACCAACCTTGAAGGCGGTCACGTTAAAAACCTTATGGGCAAGATTCCAAGCCAAGTTCCCTTCTTGTGACCATCCTGGGGTCTCTATTCCCTCCCCTTCCCCCTCTTCTTTTGGCAGTGATGGGGACTCCAAGAGTCCTTAGGAGGGGGGTGGGTCATTCTTGGAAGAGGAAGATGGAGCTGACCAAGATAGAGTTGGCGACGAAAGCGCTGGCGACCATGGGGAAAGGGACCAAGGTGAAGGCCAAAGTGCATTTGTATTTAAGCTAGGATTTCCAGTTGCCACTCTCGTGCCTTTAGTGCATTCCTCATTAAGGGAAACTCACGTGGCGACCAGAGCAAGTGAGGTTAAGGGGGCGGCGCTAAGGTGTCCCCCTCCTCCCTCTGGGCTAGTGGCGGAGATGTCACAACAACTGAAGGATTTCCTATCCCCTGCATTGACTTGCTTTCTACCTGATCTTCTTACTTGATTGTTGATTGTTCTTGCTTGTAACACCATCTTATTTGGCCCTTGTGTTGTGTAGGGCGTGGATGATTTGGCAGCTTAGATTGTGAATGACCGCGCCCACTTGGAAGATGAGGTGCGGGAGTGGCAAATTCTCAGGTTCTTTGCCAAGAAGGAGATAACTCGGCTCTTAGCCGAGAAGACTAAGGTGGAGTGCTACTTAGAACAACCTTGAGTTTCTCCGTAATGAGTCATGTGAGCTATGAGGTGAATTGCTTCGTGCCTAGTTGATGGCTTCCAATTTATTACTCCCAAGTGTAGAATTAGATTAGTTGTAATAACAGGTAGCACCTAAGGTCATATCCACAGGAACAAGAGGGACTCAAGCAATTTGATTAATTACAATTGTAAGAGTTCAGGATTGAAAGAAGTTGAGTGAGTGCAAACACCCGACGCTTGCTATTGGATATGCTGCCTCAATAAGTAATGTCGAGTAGTCGAAGTACTGAACCCGCACTTCGCTGTGAGGTAGGCTAGGCTGCAAAAGGCTGGACCTGCCCGTTGATCCTCACGGGAAAGTAAGTAGAAGATGTCCGGCTGTGCTATGCCATCTCAAAAGTAATGTCGGGCAGTCAAAAGACTAAACCCTTACTTCGCTCTGAAGCAAACAGGGCTGTCTTATGGTTGGTCCCACTTGTTGACCCTTACAAGAAGGTAAGTAGGAGATGTTGCACAAGTGAAACTTGTTAGTAAATTCGCAAACTCGAGTTGTTTTGCCGGGATGCAGTGAAGGTCTGAGACACTATCCATTTGGTATTTTGTTGCTGGAGATGACGTTCGGTTGATAAATATGTCAAGTGGCCAAAGGCCGACCCGCACTCCTCTACGAGAGGGATAAAACCGTCTCTAGCGTGACTCGTCTCTTTTGCCTCATGGGGAGGAAGCTTGGAGCTGCTGGAGTTTCCTTTTGTGATGATTTTGTTGTTGGAGATTCTTATGTTGAAGTGAAGTCCACTGGTGGAGATTTTGTCTTTGGGTGGCCAAGGGTCGACCCTCACTCCTCCATAACAGGGATAAGGCAACCTATACCTTTCCCTTTCGGCTTGCAGGGAGGTAAGCTGCTGATGGTGATCCCGTTGATGTAGACTCCACTGACGATGTCCATGTCTTTCTCTTCATTATTTGGACGGTCTATAGACTCGGCCCGCTCTTCGTCGAGAAAAGACCGGAATGTCTCATGTCATTCTTCCTCTTTGTCCCTTAGGGAGGTAATTCGGACAACGATGTGGTTGGTTCGCTCCTTCACTACAGTGGGGGTCGGGGTAAGTATTTGTGCAGTCGTGGGACCGGTCCCGCTCTCCGCTATAGAATGGATAAGACAACCTTTAGGCCTACCTTTCCCTATACTGTCTCGCAGGGACGTAAGTCGCTTAAGCATTCTGTTATTGGACTCGCTTCCACTTGTTAACATCGTAGGAAATGGTAAGTTTGGGTCAAGCTGATGTTGATCCCACACTTCATCGTAGCGAGGACCAGGGTAAGCTATTCTGGTAGCCGTGAGGCTGATCTCTCTATCTGCTGTGGGAGGGATAAGGCAACCTTAAGGCCTGCTTTTCCCTATGGTATCCCACAGGGAGGTAAGTCGTTAGGACAGTCTGTTACTGAATCCGCTCCCGCCCGTTGATGCTAATGAAGAAGGTAAACATTTTTCTTCGGGTAGTTGAGGACTAACCCACACTTCGTCGCGGGAGGGATAAGGCAACCTTAAGGCCTACCTTCCCTATAGCATCTAGCAAGGAGGTAAGTTCGGACAACAGTTGGTTGACCGCTCCTTCACCGTGAGGGGGGTCGGGGTAAGTTATTCGGGCCCCCTTGAGGCTAGTCCGAATAACTTACCATATTTGGATTACTACCAGTAACTTTCATATGAAGGTATACAAATTATGACAAGGAAGTCGACTTGGCAGTAATATTGCGTAGAGGCTCGGCTTTCCATGGGTGCAGTAGCTCGTCCTTGGGAATCTTTGAGGTGATAGAAACCTAGTCGATTTGTGGCGATGACCACATAGGGACCCTCCCAGCGAGGGCCCAGTTTTCCTTCATCCCGCGTTGTTGTCCCCTTTTTCTTTGAGTACCAGATCCCCTACTTGGAATGTCCTCGGTCGTACGTGCTTGTTGAAACCCCTCTCAGCCCTTCTTTTGTCGAATGAGGCCTTTATCTTTGCATCCAGCCGGACCAATTCTAGCAGGTCCAGTTGTTCCTCTAGTCGTCGGTCATTGGACTCTTGTTCGAAGTGTTGGACTCTGTACGTGGGAAGTCCAATTTCTACTGGGGACATTCCCTCATGTCCGTAGGTGAGAGTGAAGAGGGTTTCCCCAGTCGGCGTCTTTACTGTGACCCGATAGGCCCAGAGCACGGTGGGGAGTTCCTCAGTCCATGCACATTTTCTGTTGTCGAGTCGTTTCTTCGGTATTCCCATCAGCGTCCTGTTAGTTGCCTCGACTTACCAATTGGACCGTGAGTGCCCCAAGGACGATTATCGAAACTCGATCCCCAAATCCCAGCTCCAATTTTAGTAATGGTCGGAGTCAAACTGCCCCCCGTTGTCCGAGATGATACTGTGCGGGACGCCGAACCTGAAAACTATCGATTTCCACAAGAATCGCGTAATATTGCTTGTGGTGATGGTGGCTAAGGCTTTAGCCTTGACCCACTTGGTGAAGTAATCGACTGCCACCGCTACGAACTTGACCTTTGCCCGAGGGAAGTGAGCCGACCAGATCAACGTCCCACCGGGTGAACGGAAAAGGTGAGGTGATCGACGTCAACTTCTTTGGCGGGCAATGGAGAATTTGGGCATACTCTTGGCACTTTTGACACTTCCGTGTGTAGCTTTTGGCGTCTCGGAGAGCTCGGGGCCAATAGTGACCCCCGCTCTTGTCACTTTCTTAGCTAGTGCCCATCCTTCCGAATGGTTCCTGTAGAGTCCCTCGTGTATTTTTGCTAACACATATTGCACTTCCTATGGGGATATACATATTAAGAGAGGAGCTGAGTGACCCCGTGGGTACAGGACTCCCTCGATCATGGTGTAGCGCGCCGTTCTATATCTGACTTTTCTTGCCTCTTGCCTATTATCAGGTACTTCACCAGTTTCCAAATATTTGACTATGGTTGCTGCCCAGTCCGGGGTCCTAGGTTGTATTTTCATAACCTCAATCCTGATAGCAGGCACTTCCACTGTCCTAATCACCGTGTTATTCGGCAAGGTAGAGTCTTCTTGTCCGGATGCCACACGTGCCAGTTTATTTGCCTTTTGACTTTTCGTCCTTGGTATTTGTTGAATTTGGAAATACTTGAAGTGAGGGCACTCAGCTTCTACCAATGCAAGGTACATCCTTAGCTTCTCACTCATAACGGTGAACTCTCCCTGTACTTGGTTTACTACCACTTGAGAGTCGGCCCATACTTCGATTTCGACTACTCCTAAGGCTCTGGCCACTTGCAATCCTAAGAGCAGCGCTTCGTACTTTGTTTCATTATTCATTTTTTTAAATGCTAGTTTAACGGCGTAATTGTGCTCTTCTCCTTCAGAAGTTACAATGTGCACTCCTACTCCCCCTCCTGCCCAGCAAGATGAGTCGTCAACAAATACTTACCAAGGTTTTGTAGGATGCACACCATCGTCCACCGTCGGGAATCCAGTAAACTTTGCGACAAAGTCTGCTAACTCCTACCCCTTCACGGTATTTCGAGGAGTGTAGTCGATAATTTGCTCAATTTCACTGCCCAATTCATGAGGCGTCCCGAAGTATCTGGCCACTACAATACCTTATTCTTCTGTGGGGACTCGTATGGGGTGAGCCTGAAAGTATGGGCATAGCTTTCGCGTCGTCGCTATCAATGTAAAGGCTAGTTGTTCTCTGTGGAGGTACTGGGCTTTGACCCTTTCGTACACTCGACTGACGTAGTAAATTAGCCTTTTGATCCCTTTTTCCTCATGTATCAGTACTGAGGAAGCTGCCTGGGGGGAGATGGTAGGCATTTTTCGGTCGATCTTGAGACAAACCTATTGAGCGCGGCAACTCGCCCAGCTAACCTTTGTACTTCGTTTATGCTTTGCGGTAGAGCCATACTGAGGATGGCGTCCACCTTCCCAGGATTGGCCTCAATACCTCATTCGAACACCATGAACCCAAGGAACTTTCCCGATTTGACTCCATAGGCGCACTTTGGCAGGTTGAGATTCATTTGATATTGCGTAATATCGCAAAAAAGCCTCCCTCAAGTAGTCCATATGCCGTTCTAAGGTCCTACTTTTGACCAATAGGTCTTCTGCGTAAACTTTCATATTTCTTCTTATTTGGTCTTTGAAAATTTGGTTAACTAGTCATTAGTAGGTGGCCCCCGCCTTTTTTAGCCCGAACAACATCGCCTTGTAGCAGTACAGACCTCGATCCATGATAAACAAGGTCTTCTCCTCGTCTTCATGCTTCATACGGATTTGGTTGTACCCAGAGCAGGCGTTCATAAAGTTGAGCAAGTGATGACCTGCCGTAGAGTCCATGATGAGGTCAATGCGGGGGAGAGGGAAGATATATTTCGGGCAAGCTTTGTTGAGGTCTGTGAAGTCAACGCACATTTTCCCCTTGTCGCTTGGCTTTTTAAGTTGTACTACATTTGATAACCACTTCAGGTAGTGAGCTTCTCAGATAAACCCTGCCTTCAGTAGTCGGTCCACCTCTTTGGCTATGGCGGCGATCTTCTCTGCATTGACACTTCGACACTTCTGCCACACTCCTCGGACTTTCGGGTCCACACTTAAAACTGTGGTGTATGATCTCGGGCTCTATCACAGGCATGTCCCCATGCTTCCATGCAAACACATCCAGGTGTTCAACGAGGAGTTGTCGCATGGCGTCTCGAGCTTCCTGCATCATCTCACCGCCGATCGTCATCGTAGCTTCTGGCCAGTCTCGGTGGAGGATAATAAGTTCTAACGGCCCGATTGTCTTTGCCTTTCGGAGCTCCTACTCGTCTCAAACTTCGCTTGTGACCTCCACGTGATCAAGGATCAGAGGCTAAATGCTGGCCTCCTCCGTCACTTGTCGTGTTCTGTCTTCGCCTGCCTGGTCTTCTTCTGTCGTAATTTTCTCATTCTTGCACGCCTGGTTCTCCATTTGATCTACGTCCCTATCTCAAGCCGGTTCAACGATCCTCTGAGTTACCTAGAACAAGTTGCCTTAGATGTACGAAGGACACGCAAGATTTAACTTGATTCAACAGACGGTGCTACTGTTAACATCGTGTTTTGCACACTCTTGGGCCAAGCTCCAACAACTTAGGTCTTCCACAATAGGCAATGCACAGAGAATAATGTAATGCGGCTTTGAGAGGATGGCCTTGGGGCCGAGGAACCTCCGATGCCAAAGTTAGTAAATGCTTTTGGAGTGCAGTAAATAAGTAAAGAAGTCTATGGATCAGAAAGAGTTTTCTCGTATTTGAGATTAGCTATTTATACTACAGGTTATACTACAGGTTCGAAGAGCTGATCATGCCTGCTTTCATGGAGTCCGGATTGATCGTACAGTTCATTTTGTCGGAGTCTTTAAATGCGGCGTGACTCTGTGTCGACTTCATAATTATGGGGTGTGACTTGATTTGGAGCATCATTAATGTGGGATGGCTTCTTGTGCCTCAACCCGGTTTATGTGAGTCGTTGATGCTCTGATGCCGATGAATCGAAGGTCCTCCAGGTTTCCTGTGTACCCTGGGCATATTCTGTTCTCGAGGGAGGCCGCCGATGTGTCAGGTTGAGCTATCTTGTCGACTAGACGGTGCCTCTCCCAAGTTGACAGTTAGCTCCTTGCTTAGGTAAAAACCCCATTAGGTTGGGTTTCTGGGTCAAGGTCCTGTGGGCCTTTCCTGAGGGAAAAATTCCCCTTACACCAGTTATTTTTGTTATTAATGTAAGACATTTAATATTTATTTGCTATGTTTTAGCTGTAAAGTTATGAAGACTTGGAGTTGGAATTTTTTTTATTACTATTCAATCATTTGTAATTTGTAATTTCTAATTTTGACTTAAATGCATGGATTGTAATTTGTAAATTTTATTGTGTATTTTTTTATGTCATTTGACTCTTTTTTTTTTTTTTTTGGTTTTGTAACTTTTTTTTCTTTCATTTGGAGTTTGGATGATTAGAGAGTTTTAGTTTTATATATTTTTTCTTTTATCTATATTTTTCTTTTATTTATATTTTGGATGTTATTAACATTTTGCATCTTTTTCTAGTTTTTCTTTTCTATTTTTTTGTATGTTAATAATAATTTAAGTTGAAAATAGTCTCAAAATCAGGATTTCGGCCAAAACTTGACTTTTTTTTTTCTATTTTTTTTTAAAAATAACCTCAGTATTCATTCATTGATCTGAAGCAGTATTACAAAATTTTTCCTTACTCAGGATACTCTCAATACAAGCTGAGACCTCTTTTATCCAAATAATTTTAGAAAACAATGATAAAGCTTTTTTAGCTAGGCAATGTGGTGCCTCATTAGCTTTTCTATAAACAAACTTAACATTCCATTGACTTCTTCCCCTTAACAGTTTATTGGCATCATCAATGACATATTCAATGACACATCCATACCTAGAAAGCTCTTATTTTTCTTCATTAACTGCATTTACTATGACTTGAGCATCACCTTAAAAAACAACTATGCTAAAATTAAAGTCTCTACAAAATTCCATGGCTTTCCTTAGTGCATAACCTTCTGTTGTTGTAGGATCAGTTACAAGGCTTCTTTGTTCACCAATAGCAGCCATAATTTCACCTTCCTCATCTCTGATTATCACTCCTAGGCCTACCTTTTTTCCTTCTTTATCAACAGTTGCATCCCAGTTTTCTTTTACAAATCTCTCCCTTGGTCTGCTCCACATTGACTCTCCTCCTACTGCACATTCAGAAATTTTTTTGGCCTATTTGCCATCACTTTTGACATCAACTTATAACCAACATTACAAAGGCTAATTGGCCTAAAATCACTGGCCTTCTTGGGTTCCTTAACTTTAGGAATTAGAGCTATGTAAGTACGATTCATAGAAGGTGTTAGAGAGTTACCATTAAGCCATGCCAGTATTGTCTTGCTCACCTCATCACCAACAATCTACTAATGCTTTTGAAAACAGCAAGCCCCAAAGCCATCTGGTCTAGGTGACTTCAACGAGGTCATGTGTTTGAGAGCTTCCTCAACTTCATCTCTAGAGAAGGGCTTGGACAAATTGTTATTCATTTATTCTGTTACACAGGGAGCCACTGCCTGCAAACAAGCTTCAATAACCCCATCACTTGGGGTTGTGGATTTGAACAACTTCTGGAAATAATCATTAAACACATTGTCTGTCATTTCAGGCTCTGATTGCATCTTATCCTAATCATCAAAAATCTATCTTATACAGTTCTTCTTCCTCCTTTGGTTGGCACAGCTGTGAAAAAACTTGATATTACGATCACCCAGTTGATACCAGTCCAACTTTGCTCTTTGCCTCCACTTTAAATCCTCCATTTCAAGACAGATCCCTATCTCTTCTTGGAGTTTTTTAATCTCCACCATATTATGACTCCCTTCATTCATCTGTAAATTTTTTAACAATTTGGTTTTGTCTTTCAAGATTTTACCCGTGTCATTCTCTAATTGCTTGTTCCATTTGACAAAGGCTCCTTTGCTGTCTTCCAACAACTTTTGAAGTGTCCTCGCAGGATCTCCCCCTACTTGTCTCGTGGTCCAAGCATTTTTTATGACTTCCTCACAACCTTCCTCAAGAGACCATCTAGCCTAATATCTAAACATCCTCCACCTCCTCCATGCTATTGAGAGTTTCTGGTTCATACTCAGCAAAAGGGGTCTATGGTCTAAACATCTTGCTGTTAACACCTCTACCCACCCTTCTTTATAAATCTCCTTCCATCTTAAATTGGCTACTGCCCTATCAAGCCTTTCCTTTGTGAAAGTCTCACTATCATGCTTGTTACTCAAAGTAAATTTGTCTCCCCTCCAACCCAGATAAAAAAGACCTCCCATTTCTAATACATTTATGAACATATTCATTTGCTTCTCCTGCCTTTGCTTCCCTCCCACCTTCTCATCATGTGTTAAAATTTCGTTAAAAACCCCCACCACACACCAACCCACCCCATCATTAGGTCTTAGAGAAGCCAACAACTTCCAAGCTTCTTCCCTTAAACTAGTTTCTAGTTGCCCATAAAAACCAGTCAGCAACTATCTCTCTTTCCCTTCCTCATTTGTGACCCAAGCATTAATGTGTCTATTTGAGTAATTCAGGTCTCCAACTCCACTGACTAGTCCCATAGAAGCATAAGACCCCCTTTCCTTCCTTCTGAATCTACTACAAAGCACTCCTCACTTCTCACCCTTCTTTTTATTCTATCACTATTTTCACTCCTCAATTTTGTTTCCATAAAAAAGATCACATTTGGCCTCTTCTCCTTTGCCAAATGGCAAATGTTTTGAACTGTTCGAGAGTTGCCAAACCCTCGGCAGTTCCAACGTAGTGTTTTCATAATGATTGGTGGGGCTGTTCAGCAGCCTCCACCAAAACAATTTGTGCCTCATTCACCTCACTATTACTGCCTTTTGCTTTTTTCCTCTCCCTTTCCACCTATTTTCCTTCACCATCTTGTCTAAATAGCCTTTTTGATAAACAAGAAGCACTATTAGAAACCTTAAAGTTATTTTTTTCCCTTGCTTTCCTCTTCTAAACCCCCATAGTTCTTCCTTTTGCCTTCATTAAGTAGTCACTTATTTCAAAATTTTCTCCCAATTCACTCCTCTCCACCCTTGATTCCTCCCTCTCTCTCTTGATTTTCTGTTGAAGTTTCCTTCCATATTTCAGTGCTTACCATTTTTGCATTCCCTCTATCATCTTCTTGAAAACCTTGGCTTTTAGTCATCACCTCCTCACTTTCTGCATTAAGCTCTTCCTCCCTCTGAGTTTCATTTTGTTTCTGACTTCATTCCTTCTCCTTCACACTATTATTCTTTTCCTCATCCTCTACACCAACTACATTTCTTGCTATCATTTTTTGTTCCCATCTCACATTTCTACCCTCATTTTTTTGTTTAAATTTAGCTCTCATCCCTGCCCTCATCCAAGTACCAAATTGAGTCTCTTCCTCCTCCTTCCCCAAACATCCTCCCTCTCCATGGATGATACAACCACATTTAAAATAGAAGTGTAGAAGTTTTTCGAATTTCAGAGGAACCCAATAGGTTCTCCCTTTGATGGAGATGGTCCTCCCCCTAGCCAATGGTTTCCCCAATTCTATTTATGTTAAAATCCTCAGATATGAACCCCACCCACTCCCGTCATCCTGTGACTCTACCTCCAAAACTCTACCCATAGTCTTACCTACTTTTTCTCCTCTTGCCTTGTTCATACATACTATAGGTAAGTTGTGAAACTGAATCCAGAATCTCTCCCTACTGAAATCCATCTGCTGTGGTGGGATGAATCCATCTAGGTACAATATCACAAACATTTGGTTGTCGAATAACTAAGGTCTCCCATCAAGGATCCTCTGTTTATCAGCTTGGTTAGCAAAGGTGATTACAAACATATTTGAACCCACCTCTTGATACTGAGCCTTCTTGCTTATCCTCCACACTTTAGCCATTGTTGCTTCAATAAACCCTTGATTTATATTTCTTTCCATCCATGCATTTCCCACCAGACTACATTCTCCCTTATTTTTCAACTCCTCCGATATCTCATCATCCAGGTCTACATGCTGGGTTTCTTCCTCCGCCAGCTTCAAACATTCCCTTTTTTGCAAGGTTATTTATCATTGCTACCACCCCTTTCTGCTATAAAAGGGAAAGAAAACTCTACCACCCCTACCTGATACCACTCTGTAACGTAAGGAAGAAAACAGACCCCAAGCCCTTCTACCACCATGGTTCACTAGATTATTCTGCAGAAGCAGACTTGAAAATGTCACCACCACCTCTCTACCACCCCTCAGCTACATAAACCATACTAAACCGACCCTTCCACCACCTTATTGCCACCACTCAATGTCGTTACACACACACCCCGTACCCCTCTGCCACCTTCTAATTCTGTTAGAATATTAGTGGACCCCACTTCACCTCATACTCCTCCCCAAGAGAAAAAGATAGAGAGAAGAATTTTCCTACTTCTAGCCAAAACTTAACTAGTAAAGTCAGTTGTGTTGAAACTGAAAAAGTGGCCCATTGGGATAAGGGTCAAACTGAACGGGCCGAACAGACCAAATGAGACCGATTGGCAATGGTCCAATCCGGGATGAGAAAATCCTAGGCTGATCGGATTGAACCGAATTTACCTAACTAGTGACTACTACTGCTTGAACTGGTACTCTTATCTAAGGGGTGTATTTTATTTTGTTTTTTCCTTCTCTCCGCCTCGTAGTTGCAAGAAAAAATTTCAAAGCAATACATGCCAGCATTGACCAGCATTGTAAACGACAAAAAGACGCAGAGGAAGAAAACAAAAAATTAAAAACAAATTACAAGTTGTGGCACCCATGTAGCATCGAGTATTACCCTATGTCGCCCACGTAGTGAAAAGGCTCTGAGCATGGTCGGGTGTGGGATGCGTAGAGTGGTGTTCCCGCGACCCCTTTGAATACGCATGCCGCTTGCTAAAATGTCGTGTGGATGTAAAGAGTATTCCTTTTGACGGTGTGAGAAGTTTATTCTAAATAGTAATTGAACGTATAATTGTAAAGTCTAAAAATGTCACATAATTATTTTGAAAAAGATTAAAATTTATTATTAAAAAAATAATTTTTTTTATGTAAATCTTATATTTTATTTATTTATTTTAAAATGATTATGTGGCAGTCATACAATTCACGATTGTAAATATATTTTTTCTATTCTAAATAAGTTTGCTCCACTCACGGATGTTGTAGCTCATGAGTGGTCACAGGTAAGATTATTGTCTTTTTTAGTTTTTCATATTTTTTTGCATAATTTTTTTTTTAAAAAAGAAAAAAATTTATAAATTTATTTAAAAAGACTTTCTTAAAAATTAAATAATAAAATATAATAAAATTAAATAAAATTTTAATCAATGACTTTAATAGTGCTGCATTATCAGTGGATGCATAATTTTTTTATTCAAAATACACATGCACTTGATGCTGTATGTGTTGGGATGCGAGCATCATTTAGGCATGACTTGAATAGAGATATACTTCTATTTTATCTCATCTCATATCATATTATCTTAGTATTAAAGCATAAAAAATATTAACACTTTTCAATTTTAAATTTTCATTCATCTAATCATTACTTAATTATTATAATTTTTTTAAACTTTTAAAGAAAACACAATAATAATTCAATTTTTTAAATAAAAAATATATTTTAACAATATTTTAATTTTATAATATTTTTATTTAACTTTTCTTCTTTTATTTTTTAAAATTTTATAAAATATTTTAACTCAAATAATTTTTAACTTATCTTATCTCAACTCAAATATCTTACTACTATTCACAAATCATCTTAACTCTAAATTTAAATAATTTTTAATGAAAATTGTTATAGCCATCGAGAGCTAATTCCGAATTAATTGGGTCAACGCATCATTTCCTTTTTTTGAATTAATAAAGTTTAAAATAAGTCACGCTTCCGAATCCTAGAATGAGAGAAGCTTTGCGAGCTACTGCTTGGACTGGTACTCTGATCTACGGGGTGTATTCCATTGTATTTTGTTTTTTCCTTCTCTCCGTCTTGGACTCTTGTAGTTCCAAGAAAAAATGTAAAAGCAACGCATGCTGCATTGACCAGCATCGTATATGAGCATCGTATTTGATAAAAGAAAATACTATTATATTACTTTAGTTTTATCTTTTATCGTTTATGTATTTATTTATTTTTTTAATTTAATAATTAAGTAAGTGATTTGTAGAGTATTGATATTTTTTTTAAAAAAATTATTTAAATAATTTAAAAATTAAAAAATTAAAAGGAGCCAAAGGAAGAAATCAAAAAGTTAAAATAAAAGGATAGGTCTACATTCACTGCTCGGAGCTCTCGTTAGTCTATTTTAAATTTTATTTTTTATTTTTTTCATATAATTTTTTAATATATTTAATATTTAAAAAAATCATAATATTATTTAATAATAATTTCTTAATCACTAAGTAAGAAAATAAAATTGGAGCAGGAGCTCCCAACCGGATTCACCAACGGCATCTTAGTATTTTCCAAAACAAGAAAAAAAAAACTTACCTGTTGGGGCAATAACGTAGCATTGAGCACCACAACGGGTAGATTTGGAGGTTGATATGAGAATTTTATGTTTTATTTTAGTGTTTAAAATATTATATTTTAATATTATTATTGTGTTAGGATTTGAAAAAGTTGAATTGTTTATTATATTTTGTATGATGATTTGAAAAATGTATAATGATAATATAATATGAGATGAGAATTTTGTATCTCATCTCACTTCTCAAATCTGTCCTTATAATATTTTTAACTTTTAAAATTAATTATTAATATGGAGATAATGATAGTAGTACAACTGGTTTATCATCCGTTTACTACTTGCAAATAAAAATTATATTTTAAAATTATAAAATAATTTTTATAGTACTATTATGTCATTCTTTTCATTTTTTTATTATATAGTAAACGAATTGTATATCAGTTGACAGAGTATCTTTATTTTATTAATATTATGTTTTTATTTTTATTGTTTTGTTTTAATTGGATTTCGTTTTTATCACTAGACGGTCGTAAGGGACACGGCTCAATCACACGTTTATGATTGTGATAAGCTCTAATATATTTTGTAATGCTCAAATAAAAATTTTAAATTACATTACTTATATTTTAAAAGACTGATCAATCGAATTATTTATTATATTTTATTTATAAATTTGATAAAATTATAATAATTAGATAAAATAAAATAAGTTAAGAAAATTTTATTATTCAAACCAGACCAAAAAATAATACTAGATATAAGTATGATTTGTATAAATGCCGCATACTAATTTTAAAAAATAAAAAATCTAAAAAAATTAATTTTTTTCATATAAACTAAGTATTTATTTAATTTTTTTTTTTTACAAATAAACGGGCATTGCGCAAGCACTGGGATAGCAAATATCCATTTTTTAAAAAGAAAAGTCAGTTATATTTTTTTAAAACACTTTTTAAATTATTTTAAACATTTAAAAACACTTTGTTAATAATGAATTAAAGAAAAAAAAAAAGATAATCGATAGTTTTTATCGAGATTCATTGTGGGTGAAGTTGTGAACGCATCATTTCCGTTTTTTTTTGTTTTTTTTGAGCAGATCATTTCCTTTTTTTGAATTAATAAAGTTTACCATCTATTCATGTGATTGAGATCGACGAAGTGGATAAGTGGTTTATCCGAGAATAAATAAAGTGACGCTTCGAATCCTAGAAAGTGAGAAGCTTTGAGTGCTACTTGAACTGAACCGGTACTCTGTTCTAAGGGGTGTATTTTATTTTGTTTTTTTCCTTCTCACCGTCTTGGACTCTTGTAGTCGCAAGAAAAAATGTAATAGCAACACATGCCGCATTGACCAGCACCGTATACGATAAAAAGAGGCAGAGGAAGAAACCAAAAAGTTACCAAAAAAAAAAAAATTACAAGTTCGGGCAGTCGTGTAACATCGAGCACCACAACTTACAATGTTTTAACTTTTAATATTAAATATTAATATTATGTTTTTATTTTTATTTTTATTTTATTTTAATTTGATTTTATTCTCATCAGACAAGACGATCGTAGGTGACAGCTTAGATTACACATTTATGATTGTGGTGAGCTGTGATACCTTTTATAATGCTCCGCTGAAAAATCCAAATTACATGATTTGTATTCTAAAAAGACTAATTAATGAAATTTAAAATATTCTAAAAACTCTATCCTGAGTTAGGCACCGGAGGTGTCCTCCATCATACTGAGCCCCACTTACCTTTTGATTACAAGTTACTGGAAGTCGTTTGCACAAATATGACAGACGTTGACAACAGTCGACGTCGTTTGTGGGATCTCTTTTTCATACATCATATCGTACCTTCGTATGCCTGCAACAACGTGCGCTCATGAAATCCGCAATCTAAGATACAACAACAACAAGTGATTGAGCAAACAGTAGGATGGAGGGAAGATTTGTAAAAGTAGAAGAGAGATTGAAGAAAAAGTGCAGAGATTGTTGCACCAAGCCATATTGAAAGAAACAAAGCGAAAATT
Source organism: Juglans regia (assembly GCF_001411555.2). Lineage (NCBI taxonomy): Eukaryota > Viridiplantae > Streptophyta > Magnoliopsida > Fagales > Juglandaceae > Juglans > Juglans regia. The sequence continues at coordinate 28,768,958 of NC_049910.1, forward strand.
GCAAAACACAGATAAAACGAACCTCGACGATGAAGAGAAGAGGAATATGCACAAAGATTTGCATAAACTAATGGATAAATAAAAATAGATGGCCAGGAAGATAGGCACATCCTCCTCCGTCGACAATCTGCTGAAAAACACTGATTTGCCTTGCAACACTGAGATAATGACAGTGTCGCCCACCAAAGTTTAAAGATCCCTAAATAGAACTGTACGACACGTCTCCCCAAGTGACCATCCACACACTTTGGCTCCCTTCGTCACACCACGGGTAATGATCTTGCGTGTGACTTCGTAACAAGCAATGCCCATCTCTGCGCCTGGCGTGTAACGTAACTCGGCATCCTTAGCCCCCACCAGTAGGGGGTCACAGAGTCGTACCAAGAGAGTTACCGTCTTGGACAAGCCCGTTGTCTTTAGTGACAGCTCAGGGGACGTTACTCAGTTTTACCAAGACAATACCCCATCTTGGCTTAGGGTCGTAATGCGCACACACCTACAAAAATACTTTTAATCCTTTGACACCAAAACCATAGTTTTACCAGTTTAATAGCACAACCATAGAACAGAGCACAATATTAATATCACGACAAGCAATAACAACTAAAAATGCAGATGCAAGACATGCAATTATTGGATGACATGGCAATATTACAATAAAACAACCATAAAAGATTCACAGTTTCAAAGAATTAGGTTTTCCAAAACTACACGTGATTCCTAACGCTCCATCTGGCCCTAGGCCAACAAATCCAATAACAACCACGATATTACATCCCAACACTTCACAGGACCCTCGGCCACTTAACCAACCACAACCAGACTGCAACATAACACAGTTTTCCAGTGTTAGAAATCCAAAGGCCAGTTTAGGGTTTTACTTACAACGCAGATAGGTGAATTCTGGATGATCAAGCGCGCTGGCTTAAAGTGTCCCTCTCAGATTGAGAGGAAACTGTGAGTGTGCAGTGTACGAGTCGCTGCATAGATGGAAAAAGAGGTTAGTCAGATCTGATCGCGACCTAAAATAAGATACAAGTTGAGTGGCAAATAGACTTACAATGGTAGCGCCAGGAGTGGCGGAGCATGATGGCAGCAGTGGTGGTGCGTGGCAGCGACAGAGACAAATATGGGCAGAAAGGTGGAGCTAATTGAGGGGTTACCACAAAGGGTGGTAGATCTGATGTGGTGGAGGATAGAGGAGAGGATTCTCATGGAGGGGTGTGGCAGAGCACAATGGGGTACTGGCAATGGTGAGTTTTAGCTCACGGGTTAGGTGGAACCAGGGGAGTAGGAAAGCAGGAATGGTAAGGGGAGGACTAGGAGGTGGTTGCACGACCACTAGAACACGGCCGAGAGTGGCTGCTCATGACGGCACTAGGGTAAAACTAATCCTAGAGGTTTTACAAGGTAGATTTGAAGGGAAGGGAGGCGATGGAACATGACGGCATGCGGCGGAACCCTAGGCAAAAGGGGGAAAGAGGGATCTGAGATGGAAAGAGGGATCCGGCGGAACCCTAAGCTGCATGGGATGGAAATCCAAGAGGGGGAAAGAGGGATCTAGGGGTTGAGGTCGAGATTGAGAGGGAGAAGAGGGCTGGGTGATGGGTTTCGAAAGGTGGAAGCTGGGCTTAGATTGGCGGCGAAAAGACCTTTGGACGGTGAGATTTAGACTTATGGTTTGATGCAAGGCAAGCTACTGAGGCTTCATGCGGTGCCACGCACGATGGGGTTCCAGCTTGGGCTGTGAAGGTGGGCATGCAGTAGCGAAGAGTAGCTGCTGCAGCTAAAGCTTCTAGCATTGGCAGAGGGGAGTGACGCGGGTTGCAGCAAAAGTAGTGGTTGTAACACCCAAACCCAGTCAAACCCGATTTTTATATATTTTTGGGCTTATGCATATGGAAAAACCCAATTGAGTGTTCGAGTTTTTTTTGGAATAGACTATGGGCTTAAAATCTTTATTTTAGAGGTTGATGATTTTTTCTTTGGTGTTTATAATTAGGTTAGAAATCTTTTTATGAGTCGAGAAAATTTTTTGGACTAGTTGAATTATTTTTAGAAATTGAGTCATGATCGATGACTCAAGAAAAAGACCAAGACCCAAGCCCACACCCGTGTCTTTTTAACCATTAAAACCGACTGAGCTTATGATTCTTTTTTCACCACCACACATGATTGCACTCCCATGCACGTACACCTCTATTCTCCTCATCTTTAGGGTTTTTGTTTTTGTTTTGTTTCAATCACCTATTTATTCACAAGTTAACTTCACAGTTCATGCACGTTTTCTTTTTCGTCTATTTTTCTCCCCTAGAGTTTTCCTCACGTCCTTGGCATGCACGTTTCTTCATCTCAGCGTTTCCATTAGGGTTTCCATCACTCACATATATATACACATACATTAGCCCACGCATAGAGAAACTGCCTCGTCAACTCCCTTTGCCACCACGCACCACTGTGAGACATTGCCCAATGCTTCAAGCCTCCTCGTGCCCTTATGTTTTTCTAGCCGTTGCATCGTACAGAACTCATGCTACCCCCATACAAAATCGACGCAACCCATGCATGCACGAAGCCCCCACCGTGCACTGCCGCGCCACCCCAGCATCTCCACATAGTTGCCACCTAATTCATCTACCCCACATGAACTCCCTGCAGCCCAGACCATCACCACCGTCGCCAAGCTGTTGAAGGAAACACACCCACAAAATACTCTATTTTTTCACCCTTGAAACAGAGGAGGTAGTCTTCCCCATCGTGTGCAACCAACCGGCCACCCTACATCGCCAACCTCCTCCACGACATCGCCACCACACAAAGAGTATCGCCGGGCACTACACTCCATCCAAGTTCGTTGCTCTCCTCTAGGTAAGCTACCACCAAACTCACACACTCTCCTCTCCGTCTCTTTCCATCTCTCTCTCTTTTTCTATGTGAGGCTCCTCTCTCTCTCTCACCACTCTCTCCCTTCCAGTGCACAGCCGTAGAAACCACCGCTACCCACCGCACCTAACTCCGTCGCAGCTCCACTCTTCACGGTGAACCTCCATCGCGTACGTAGCTACTGCTTTATTCAAAGAATTTGGTTTTACATAAGTGTAATTACATGCTTCTAAGCTATATTTTACACTAATATTATTAATTACATTTTTACCCTTTTAACTGCAGCTTATGCTAAGGTGTTTTAAAATTTTAATTATGTGTTAATAAACTCTTATTTAATTATGATTACATAAAATCACTTAAGTATTTTAACATGTTATTAAGTAAAGATTTATTTTAAGAGTAAACAATATTGGTGTAATGTTATTTTTACACTTTAGATATGATTTAGTCTATTAAAAAATAGTTATGGTAAATTTAAAATATTTTGGTATAATTATATTATCTAGTATTAGATTTTATAATTACACTTCAATAGTAAATAAGTTAGTCTTTTAAATGTCTTTAGTCGAAGTTATTAAATGGACATTGACAATTTTAGAAAGGGATGATATATTTTGGGGTTATGAGGATTTTTGGTTTTAAGGAATTAAAATAGGTTATTTTTTAAACTTAAGCTTAAATATCGAAATACGTGATTGATTGAAAATTTACGAGAATTATGTGATTATTTTATAGGTGACAATTAATTATTGTTCAGAATTTTTTAGGAAAATTCTGAAAAAGTTAAGAAGTCTAGGTAAGCGGGATTCCTATGCTAGACTTTGTATAAAAATAAAATGTGCTCAGGTTGATTTTTGAGAAGTATGCATATTTTGTAATGAAAAGAAATTTGAACTACCTTAGTTATTTGTTCTGTATTACTCATGCGATTCTGTTTAAGAATAAAATATTTTTCTGGCACGACTGGTGTACACATGAGCTTATTTTTTACATTCCATTTTCTGAACTGTGTAAAAGAGAGCGAATATGTAATTTTGTGCATAAATTATGTTTTGTGATCTGATTCTGTTCTGTTCTGAATATGTTTTTACCCTGATATGATATGATGTGATTTTTGAAAACCTTTGGCATAACATTCTATTTTTGTTTCTATTCCATTTTGACTTTACCACGGGTGTAAAACTATGGCCTCTGTTCTAGTTGGTACCAACTTTTCTGTTTCTGGTGCACCCACTTTGGAAACAAAGTGGTTTTCTGTGTGGTCTTTCCTATGTTTTACACTTGGGGCTCGTAGAATGAATAAGAAGAAGATTCACATTCTATTTCTGCTCAAGTAACTACTAGGGTTTGCACAACTCTATCACGTGGGTTAAACATGGTATCTGTTCTGATATGATAAGATAAGATGTGATGTTTCAGTTTATGCTATGCCAAAGAGATTTTGATTATGACTTTTTTTAACTTTCGCTCTGATATTTTGATAACATGTTCTGATGCTGTATTTTGAAAACAAATATTTTGATTCCGCATTCTGAAAGAAAATATTTTGTTCTGCATTCTGAACTCTGTAAATGCTCATGTTTACACTCTATTATATGTTCTCTGCTTACTGAGTTGATGATAACTCACCCCTTATCTTCAAATATTTTTCAGATAATTTTGATGGTTCAGCTGGAGAACAAGAGTAGAAAGTTTTAGTAAGGTGTAATGATCGTAGTGGAATAAGTGTCTAAGGGTACATGTGCTTATTTGAGAGTCATAGTTAGTAAACTAATTTATTTTCGGTTATTTTGATTTGATGAGTTAAGGATATTTTTGAGTTTTTAAAGAGTTTTTAATTTTTGTTATTAAGAATTTCTTTGTTGTCCCCATGTAGGAACATAGATATTTTGGTTGATTTAACATTTTATAGAGTTTTTCGAATTTTATAATTGTTATTGAAGTTGATATTAAGTATTAAGAACTAACTCTTCGGACCTTTGGGATTGGGGTGTTACAATGGTGGTGGCAGGTGGGGAAGAGGGGTCGTTGCTCGGCGAACACACGAAGATGGCAAGGGGCAACTTGTGCCCAACATGTTGAAAAATTCTTGTGCCAATGTTTGATATAAGAATAGTGGTTCTCCAGGTATACCACTCTGCACTTAATTTGTGAATAGAAATGGCACAAATTCTCATCAAGAAGCCGGACACAATGGCTAGAGAGGAACTCCTAAGTGGTAAGGTCACAACATTTCTCCCCATCAGGCTCCAAGACTCGATGACACACCATACTGCATGACAACACACTCTCCAGGCATTGAGGCTAAGTTGGGATGGGTCTAAACCCAAATAATCGAATGCGTCTTGAATCGGACAACAAAAAGGGAGACATAACCCTATAAAAAACATACTCATGGATAGGGTCACCTGTCCGGCGAACCCTTCTAAATCAATAGCCTTGCAACGTGGAACGTGCACCTCTAACACAACAAAATCAAGAACTCTATATAGTAGTTATAATAGTTCCTGACAAGATCAATATCTACTTATGAGGTGGTGACAAACCAACGATGACCCTTAAAGTCATCTGGGCAATAAGAACTGTTACCCCCAACCTTGTTAGGTGAAGCTTAAGGACGAGAAGAATGGGAGCCGCAAGAACCAAAACGGGAAGTGTTGAATGGAGCCATCGGCAATAGATGAAGGAGAAAGGTCGAGAAGAAGAAAAAGAAGATGAAGACTTAGGGTTTAGGAGAAATTAAGGGCCCAACAGTCATAAACGCACTCGTTCAAGATTCAAATTCAACTATCATTAATGATGATTTAAGGATACAACGGACGAATAATCAATAGTGTGATATCCACCCAAAATACCCTTTTAGGGTTTTAATTCCCTCCAACATAATGACTGATTAGGAGCCCTAACAATCCACAATCCAAGAAGGACCAAAGAAGGTCAGGCCATGAGGTAAGCCTTCTTCTCATCACATTACCAAGCCATATAAAAAGAGGTCAAAGAACACCCTTGAGGTAACTTCTTAATGCCCTGAAACTCGAAATATTCTCAAAACTCTTCACTAACTTCGGAATCAGAGGTGTCTCCCACCACACCAAGCCCCACTTACCTTTTAATTGTAGGCTACTAGAAGTTGTTTGTGGAGATATGAAACATGCCCGCAACAATATGTTAACATACAAGCTTCCAAGTAGAAAATTTCATGTGTATATATAGATAAAGTTCATATATAATTACCTCAAAAAGAAAAATATTAACTCTTGATCATTATCTGAAAGAAGAAGAATTTTCTAAATATGAGTAATTAGTTTCTCTATTTTCTTGCAATTCATACATCTCACCTATATTTTCATGCACTTGACCTTAAAACCTCTGATCTTGGTGAAAGAATTAGCTCATGGGCCCTGAATAAAATGTTACGATGAAAGAGAATGTAAAACTCACGCTTTATTTTTTGTTCAAGTCTTCTATTTACATGGTTGAGGTGTACTTAGTGTGAATGCAACTTATCCGAGAGTGAAAATTTCACACTTCAGATTAGGAAAATAGTATACATACAACCATTTTTATTACTTGTATACAATCTTGATTGAAAAGAGGGAGAGTTTTATAAATAAACTTATCATTGTAACATTGTTCTATTGAAATACCCTCAATCTAAAACGTGGTTATATAAAGGTTGTAACAAAAAGTTGTATGTGTAATATTATTACTCCTTTAGATTAATCATAGATAAAAATATGCTCGATTCCTTGAACTTGATGACTATGGAGAGCAATCTTTCGGAACCTTGCTGAAAGCAACACTTGCACTACCAACCACTATACGTACTTACTTGTAGATGATGGCTTGTTGATTTCATCGACAACATGGTGGCGACAACACGATGAAGAAGACAAGGGAGAGAAGGAGGGGGAAAAAAAAATCCTAACACGCAAATGATCTGAGAATAGATCAATTGAGTTAGAAGAGATGGGTATGAATTGTGAGTTTTTTAAAAAAAGGAATGATACACAACCATTTTTAAAGTCTTTTATAGAATCATATTTTAAAATGAGTGTATTTATAAGAAGTGATGGCTACAAGTTATTTTTTAGAAATACCTCTCATTTAAAACACATTTGTGTAAAAACTTCTAGAAAGGGCTGTGCATCTATCATTATCCTTAAATTATGGATGCGAGGTCTGAACATTTGGAGTGTTATTTTAATTTTATCTTTATATTTAAATGGGAGGGTGGGTATGTAACAGCCCGCTAGAAATTCATTGGCGGAATTTCTTTTGACTTTAGGACTCTCGTGAAGACCTCATAAGTTTTTACGAATCGACCTATTGCATAGGTTTTAGTCTGTCAACATAGTCAGTGTTATCACTCACTATGCTGCTAGAAATATGAGTTTTATTTATTTGAGGTGGTTAGAAGTGTTAGAATGCATTATGGTCTACGCCATTAGACTCGGTGGATTATTTAGGATTTTATGGCACAATATCCTATTTTCATAATTCCGGACGAAACGTCTGTTGAGAATTGTGAAATTATTTTTAGGGGCACATCGAGGTTGAATTTCGGTATAATATTTTCACTGTAGGTTAATATGAATATTTAGGAATTTTTAGTGTTAAGTTTATGATTCACTTTTTCGAAGTGAATAGTAACCTCGGTAAGCGCACCTATTGCAGTGTTTCGAAATCACAGTGTGGAATGTCCAAATTGGATTAGAGAAGTTTTATTTGGACACTTGGCAAGATCTTAGCCACACTTAGTGAATAATATTAGACACTTGGCACCATGAGGGATGTTTGTTGGATTTGAAGGAATCAAGGTGTGAGATTATGCCACTTAAGCAAAACCTTGTTTCATCTGCTCAACCAAATTGTGCCAGACCAAAGAGGTTTTCAATCCTAGTGAAACCCTAAATGGTGGGAATCCAATTGAAAGCCCAAAAGCTTTGTTGAAATCGAAACCCTAAACGGTTTCCCCAAAACCCTAAAGTTGGCCTCTAAACCCTTTCTAATCCGATTTCTAGTATTGTGTTTAATCACTTGATTAAATCACTTCCACATGCTATTAATCCTTCAAATTTGTGTTAGAACATCATTATCCAACCTTGTTAACCTTGAAAAATTGATTGGACCAAGTGATATTGGATTTGGGCTTGATAGCAACCCAAACCCTCTTTAAACCCCAAATTTTAGGCCCATTCGGTTTAGGCCCTTTAAGGCCCACGAATTTGGTCACCATAGGATTGCTTCATGGCTAAGTTTTGTACCCCCACTTGGCTGGCCAGATCTGTACAAGAAGGTCCTAGAAGGTTCTAGAAAGACAAAGCAAAAGGGCCACCTCACTCTTTCACTCTCACACTCCACCTTGAGAAAAGATCTTGGTCTGATTTTTATGAGAAGAAAAGGCCAACACTCAACCATTCATTCAGTCCTATCACTTTACATAGCTTGTGTAAGAAGCTCTTCAGTCCACTTCCCACGAAAAGCAGCTCTCCTTTACACTTTTCCTTCATAGAACACAAAAGACACTCTCGGACAGTTTTTCATACCTCTTTTGAACGCCTATTTCGAAGATTTTGTAAGTGTTTTCTCGCCAATATTCCTTCATGAAATTTCTTTCTTTTGGAGTCTAGTTTACGTGGATAACTTATTCGTTCCATTTGGAGATCATTTGATTGGTCAAAAGTTGTTTAGACCCCGGAAGGGTCATTCTGGGCGATAAACTGGAGAGTGTGTTATATTTTGGAGTTTTTGACCAAGCTAATGAATAGATCTTGGTCCGAAATTTTTATGGAGTACTGTTAACATGTGTATATGATTATTGGTTGAGGATTTGTTGCATGATTAAAAGTTTTGGTGAAATATTTTCTTAGGTCTAGAAACTTAGAAACTGGAAGAGGAAAAACAGTTTCTGTTTTGAGAAAGTTTAAATCTTTTATGGTTTAATCTTATTCCAATGGCTTTGATATTTTTATTGGAGGATCCTAAGCATCTTATATACATGTTAGAATGTTATTTTGAAGATATTTGATGTTAGTTTCGAACATATGAAATTTTATGGAAGGAGATATTCGGTTAGGCCAAAGTGATGATGTTCTTGGCTAAATTTATGTTTTGGTTGATGTTTACCCATGTGATCTTGAGTTTGAAGCTTGGATCTGTTTTAGGACACCTTTTTGAACCATGTGATGTTTTGGTTTGAAGATCACTTCTTTATAAGTCATGGATCAAGAGGTTGATCAAAACAAGTTAGAAACAAAATTCTGTTTTGAACTTAGAAGAGAAACCAAAAAGTTCAAGTATGGTTTTAGTGATTTTGATGACTTTTGTTCATGATTCAAAACATGATTATTCTTAAGAATATGTTATGAGTGTAGTAGAAGAAAAATTTTGATTTAATCATGAGTTTTGAGATTTGAAAGAATTACAACAAAAAGCAAAGGAAATAGCCTTGTAAGTTTCGGCCATATAGAGTTTTGATGGTTGTGTTTAGTTTTAAATTTTTCTGAATTGATATTTGAGCTTAGGACAAAATTTACATAAGGTATGTAAATTTTGGTGATTTTTGGAGTTAGGATGCAAAATCCTTAAGTTAGGGGTAAAATGGTCATTTTCCCACATGTAGAGGGTAAAATGGTAATTTTACTCTAAGTTGATATTTTTCCATATTCCTAATTGTTAGTGATTAAGTTCTAATTTTTAGAAATCACTACTTTCAGTTTCCCGTGATCGCACTTGAGTTTTGTCTCGAAGCGCGAAGATCGAGGTAAGTTAGCTTTTAACTTACTATCAATTTAATGTGTATGTGTGATAAGTAAGGGAACTAAATTGTATGTATGCATGTTATCATATGTGCCATGCCAAGTCATTACATATTTATCTGTTACACAGAATTTATTCTGTCATGAATTATTCATCTGTTACACAAGATATTCTGTCACGTATTGCTATACATGCTATACATTGCAAGTATGTCATGTTAAGTTAAGTATGCCATCTGTTACATGTATTTCTTGTCATGTAATATTCATTGTCACATGTTACGCCACGTTAAGAAATGTTGTCTGTTATATGGTATGCCATGTTACGAAATGTTGCATGTTACATGTATGACATGTTATGAAATGTTCTCTGTTACATTTATGTCTCGAAGTATGTCATGTCTGTCGTCCTACGTTCATGTCACGTTATGTTACGTCAAGATTTCTGTCTTTTATGTCACGTTCATGTTACGTCACGTTACGAAATGTCATGTCTGCCAGTTAAGTCATTCATGTCAATCACGACCCTAAGCGCTAGGATGGGGTAATATCCTAGTGGAACTCCTTTGTTCACGCTGGAGTGTCTAAATAGGTGTGAAATTCCCTGGGTTGACGAAGTACAGTCAACAGGTTGCGAATGGGGCCTAATTAGCTGGTCACCGGAGCGCGCCAGGCACTAACGCCGATGGTGCCACACATTATGTTATGTGTGTCCACAGCAAGTGTGGCACAAACAGATAAGTCATGGGGCCACAACAACTGTGGAGCATGAAGTATGGGGCCACAACAACTGTGGAGCATACACTACGTGAGACACAGCAATTGTGACACGTAGAATACGTGGGGCCACAACAACTGTGGAGTACGTATTAACGCACTCACAGCTGGTATAGAAACCTGTGATGTGATGCGGTAATCGGCAGGGACACACGGCTCAAGGGGACCTGTGTAGCACCCATATGGTCACGTTAATGATTAAGTCTATTGAATAAGATTCCAAGTTCAAGTCATGTTTCACGTTATGTTATATTCAAGTTTACGTTCACGCAATCATGGTAATCCCATGAGACAAGAATATGTTCCAAGTTCATGTTATGTTATGTTCACGTTTACGTTATGTTCCAAGTTCACATTTATGTTATGTCATGCTCAAGTTCAAGTTCAAATCATGCATGTTCACGTTCATGCTATGTTTCAAGTCCATGTTATGTTCCAAGCTCACATTCATGTTATGTTTCAAGTCACGTTCATGCTAAGCTTCAGTTTCAGTTTAAGTTATGCCAGTTATGTTATGTTGTATGTCAAGTTATGCTATGATTACTTATGATTTGATTATGCATTCATGCTTTTACTGCCATGCATGCATCATTAACCTGTGTGGAAGTTTCCTGTTAACTTGCTGAGATTTGTAATCAAATCTCACTGTGGTAGTCCCAACTACCATTCCCCCCCCGAATGGTAGATTTTGTTACAGGATCTGAAGGAGAATCGGGAATCGACCAACTGGAAATGGTCGACTAAGAGACGATGCGATGTAGGTGTTAATACAGTAGTTACCTCAGATTACTACTTGTATTTGTAGAGTTCAATCTCCATCACTCTTTTGATCACAACCATATGGCTTAATATTGTGATCTCAGTTGTTTAGTATGTCATTATGTATGAAGTATGTTTTAAGTATTTGGGATATTTCGGTTTGGTGCATAGTATTGCTAAAAAGAAAAATTATCCGCTGTGAATATTGCATAATGCTAGATGCATATTAGGAATATTGCATCTTATATGTCATGAACGGGGGCAGGTAACCTTGTGTTGCATGTCTCGACGCTTCAAATGTCCGTTCGATCCCAAGCGGAATTTGCGGGCGTCACAGGGTATTTTACGAGAATATTTTAAACGAATCATCCCGCTCGTTTCCTTGTTAAGTATAAAGGGAATGAGTGGGATGATGCGTTAAAAATATGAGATTACATAGATTAATAGTGCATGTTAAATATAAAAGTTGCAATCGTTGGAAGTTGCGACTTGGTAGGGATTCAAAAACGACTTTGACGACCACTTCTTCCCAATCATCATGAAGTAGCAAAAGCAAGAGAGTTTTCCAGTTTCATTCAAAGCAGCATGATCGTCGAACAGTATGCTGCTAAGTTTATGGAGTTAGCAAGGTCTACCCCGCATCTTATCTCCATTGAAGCGGTGCGAGCTAAATGTTTCCAAGATGGATTGTAGTTGTGGATGAATAATGCTACACAACCACCCCAACCTCCACACACCACATTTTTTAAAATTTTTAAAATTTTTTTTGAGTTTATTCTTTTTAAACTAAGTCAATTCTTCTATTTATTATTTATATATTAAATATTTGATAAAATAAAAAAAATTAAAAATTAAAAAAAGTATAGTGTGTGGAGGTTGTGTGAATAGTAAGAGATTGTGTAGATTTTTCGTTGTGGATATTGTCTCAAGAGGTCTGTCTACAAACACAAAATTTTGAGAGGCTAGTAGAAATAGCCTCCATTGTAGAATGTGAGCACTGTAGCAGTGTGAACATGCTAGAAGCAGAAGAGTTACACTGGGGAGGGGAGTAGTTTGGGATCGTTACAAAAGGCCATATCAACATTAGGGATGCATGCTCAATTAATCCTGGGAATTTGTATGAGTGGTCAGACACCTTTTTTCAGCTGGTGCAAATGGTCCCATGAGGGAGATTGCCGATCGGGCTTAGGGACTTGTTTCAGACGTGTTCAAATTGGACCTTTGCTAGGGAACGCCCTAGAGTGGCCTAAGGAAGCAAGCCTGACCTGGTTGAAGGAAGATCAGGCCAGAGTCAATCAGTGTAGGTAAGGGTTTCTGGTTTGACACCTGGAGAAGTTGATGAGGAGGCCCTAGAGACCCAAGAGGTTAGAGTCATCATAGACCCAAGAGCCTAGAGACCCAAGAGGACCTGGAGAAGATTGGGCCAGAGTCAATCAGTTTAGCGACTTGAGTGTATCCCAACCATTCATATCTACTGCATTCGCTTGAATATGTAGTTTACAGACGGAGTTCATGCAACAAATTGTGGTAGTGGCTCTATTGAGTGGGGAAGTTGTAGTGTGCTCGAGGGTTGCATTAATTCTTCCCTTAGATCTAGGAGGAAGAGTGTTGGAAGTAGGCCTAATGGTGTTCAACCTTCTCAATTTTGAAATTATGTTGGGAATGGATTGGCTATTCCGGCACTACTCTAACATTAACTATCAAAGTTGGGTTCTTAGCTTTCAACTACCCGAAGAAGAAGGAATGGAATTCACTGGCCGTAGGCTTAAGACGATGCCAAAGATGATAACAACTCTACAAGTTAAGAGGGATTTGGCCGGTGGAGTGGAACCATACCTAGTTTAGGTAGTGCTTAAACTGACAAAGAAGAAGTTAGTAAGGGTAATTCTAGTCTTCAAGCAATTCCCAGAGATGCTTCTGAAAATCAACTAGGATTTCCCCCCATCCAAGGGATTGAGTTTGAAATCAATTTGGAACCTAGAGCAACTCTTGTATACAAGGCACCTTATAGGATGGCACCATTGGAGTTAGAGTTGAAGACGCAACTACAAGAGCTTCTAGACAAATGATTTATCGGACCTAGTTCCTCAATGTGGGGAGCACTGGTATTATTTGTCGAGAAGATGGATGAGACTTTTAGGATGTGCATAGACTAAAAAGAACTGAATAAGGTGACGATAAAGGATAAGTAACCCTTAACTAGGATCGATGACTTGTTTGACTGACTGCAAGGAGAGACAGTGTTCTATAAGATCAACCTAAGGTCGGGTATCCCTAGTTAAGGATCATGGACAATAATTTGCCCAAGACTGCATTCAAAATGAGGTACGGGCACTACGAGTTCATGGTGATGCCATTTGGATTGGCCAACGCACTTGCTATGTTCATGGATGTTATGTACCAGGTGTTTAGGCCCTTCTTGGATTTCTATTGTAGTGCTTTTCATCAACGACATTTTGGCCTACTCACATGATCTGGAAGACCATATGAACCACCTACGACTGATTATTGGAGAAATTTGAGAGCACCAATTGTATGCAAAACTTATGGCTAAAGGAAGTGAAATTTCATGGTCATGTGATTTCCAATATGTTGTAGTGGTGGACCTTAGCAAGATCGAAGTAATGGTAGATTGGCGGCGTTCTAGGACTGCCTTAGCTTTCTAAGACTTGCCAATTTTTATAGGAGAATCGTGGAAGGCTTCTACATCTCTCAGGTCCACTCACAATCCTGACCAAAAACACTAACCCCAGCCCTTGTGTTGGCCCTACCTAAGCCACACAAGTTAATGGTGGTTTTCAACAACTTATTCAAATATGGTTACAAGTGCAATTGGATGTAGCAAGGTCGGTGGTGTCGTACGCATCACGCCGACTAAATGATCATGAGAAGAATTACCACACCCATTATCTAGAGCTAGAAGTTGTGGTCTTACCTGGAAGATCTAACGACACGATTTCTATGGCGAAGCCTAAGAGATCTATACAAATCATAAAACTCTAAAGCACCTTCTCCCCCAAAAGAACCTCAACATAAAACATAGTAGGTGGTTGGATAGAATTAGCGATTATCATTGCAAGATTAAGTACTACTATGGGAAGGCCAACTTGGTTGCCAATGTACTGAGTTAGAAGTCTCGAGTGGAGGATGTATATGAATTGTAGGTGGTGGATTCCCTCCTCAGTGGAATGAATACATTGTTGCTTGAAAATTCCCAACAAAAGGAGGTTATAGCCTGGATTCAAGAAGCAAGGGTGATGGGCTTCGACGAATTAAATGCATAACATAGAAGGCACCCTAAGCTATTGGATATTTGACAAACGACATGTAGTCAAGATGGCTATCAGTGAATATAGACTATAGGGTCATCCCCTCCCAAATGATGTTGTTGAAGTCATTGAGCTGAATGGCCCATCTCAAATAGTATAGACTTGGGAAGCCGGTTTAGTGCAGTCAACGATGTTCCCTTTAATGACCAAGCATGTTTCAATCTAGAAGTAGACATAATGTATAAAATATGCATTTGAATGAACGTAGTCTTCATTCAAACAACAAGAAAATTGCAAGAAAATGGAAATGTTAAACAAATTCAGGTTGGTGTTCCAACTTACTAAAACAATGTTTGACCAACCGGTATGTAAACTTACTATTAAGTTGAACTCTTATTCAGGTTGATGTTCGAACAATGTTGAACAAGTATTGTTCAAACAACAAGCAGATTGTAAGAAAATAAAAAATGTTGAACACGTATTCAGGTTGGTGTGCAAACTAACGCAAACAATGTTCGAACACCAACCTGTATATAAACTTACTATTAATTTGAACACTTATTTGGGTTGATGTTCAAACGAACGTATTCTTCATTCAAACCACAATCAGATTGTGAGGAAACAAAAATGTTGAACACATATTTGGGTTGGTATTCAAACTACATAAACAATGTTAAAACACCAACTTGTATATAAACTTGGTATTAAATTGAGCACTTATTCGGGTTGCTGTTCGAACTAATGTAGTATTCGTTCGAACCGAAAGCAATATTTGAACAAAAGTTATTCCTGAACCAGTACTCGGGTTGGTATTCAAACTCAACTTGACATTGTTCGAACTATATAATTATTCATAGTGGGGAATGGCATGGTTTTAACCAAGAGACTGAACTCTACAACTTGTTGTCCAAACGCATGGTAATAGTGTTTAGCAACTTTAAAAGTTCAAACGTTTAGAGGAGATGTTCGAATGCAGGAGTTGAGAAAGACATTAATGGCTGAGTCAACTCGTTCCTGAAACTAAAGCACGTCAATCTTGAAGATTGATGGGTTTTCTCCCCTAAATATTTATGACACTCCCTCATTCACACATCCACTGTGTGTGGTGGTCGAAAAATAAAGGAATGGGGTTTGGGTCCAGAAACGGGATCTGAACCCCATTGGTTAGGTGAATAACGTACAATGAATAAAGTACATATCTTTGGGCGGCTAGAGGGGTGTGTGGCAGTTGCGGTGGTGAAGACGGTGGTAAATGAAAGTTGGGAATTCGAACAAGTGTGAGAAATAAGTGAGAGAAGTTTGAACGATGTGCAGACGGATGGAAGGATTCAAGTATTTATTCACACTGGTTTCTGTTCGAACATATAATTTAGTATTCGAATAGTACGTCATTATATGTAGTTCAAACATAATATCAGGATTTCAATCATGATAAATTTTGTTTGAATGGTATATCTTTTGTTCGAACGACATAACATAATTCTTATATCTCTATGTACCTGAATCTATTAATCTAAATTATTAATCTACATAAATGTGTTCACTTATGATAAAACTAAAGCTATCTAATATATGTTTTAGTATATTATAAATATATCTATTCTATATATAGTACTATAAATCTATCAAACTAACTATTATAAATCTCATTCAATTATTCAAATCATATATTTTTAAATTCTAATAATATAGCATATTATAATAGATGTATGCTTGTATCCCATTAAACTATTCAAATCCGTTGACTAAATTACCCATAACAACACCATTGTCCATATTGTTATCCAACCACGTCCAAAAATATAAGCAAAATATTAGTCTCATATATAAAAAATATTCCTAAGATGGTGGAGGCATAAATTTTCGTGACATCATGATCTACGTCTCGTGAAACATTTCTTGGCACTGAATTGCTACCTCCCTCTATAGCTCCTCTTGTTGTCGCTACCTTAATCGCTTCTCCAAATTAGCTTCATTTGACCATGTTGTCTCCTCCATTTCTCTCTATCTTGATCTTAGTTGCTCGATCTGTTGTCTTGATTTATCTAACTCTCGAGAGGAAATACTTAATCTCTTCTCTTTGATCCCAAAGAAGAGGTAGAAGGTTTTAAGCACTGCCCCAGACCACTCAGATATCAAAAAAGGGGCCACAAAACTTGGGAAAAAAATCTCAATGTAGCTCACTTTTGATACTTTAGAAGCAGATTCGTTGCGAAGTGCGATCATCTTATCGTACTCAAGAGAAAGCAATATTAACCAATAGACATGAGATAAATATGTAATAAATGCTACTACTTTGCTTCGCTAAGTTTGCCAACTCTTCTAAGGAACATCAGATTCTTCTTCTCCTTCATCTTCTTGGAAGCTTTCATATAATATTACGTGGGGTGAATTTTTGCACCCCTTGCCAGGCACCCATACTTAGGATGATTCAAGTAACCAACTTGATTTGCTTGGCTAACAAGCATGAACGGGTCGGCTTTATACCCTTTTTGGGATGTGTTAACATTGATAAAATATTCATCTATAGTCATCTATAGATCTATATGTATATATCTAGTGAGGTATATAGTTTATATACAATCAATACATAGTATACACTGTTTAGTAAGTAGTATATATATAGTATGTATATAGTACTATATATACTATATACTATATATATATATGCAATCTCGATGTAGTATATACATATTATATATACTATGGAGTATACATATTATATACTATATATACTATACATAGAAATAGAGAGGGTTGGAGAGAGAGAGGGGAGAGAGTGAGAAGGAGAGAGAGGCACGAGAGATAGACCGTGTGAGATAGAGAGAGAGAGTCGGTTGTTCAAGTGTTTGTTGGGCATTCTCCAAAGAACCGTTATGCAAAAGATCTAGAGGGATGTAAAAGCTCATTTCTCATTTTTTCCGTTTATTGTTGGTTTACTATGTGATATATGCTTGTAACATATTGTTGGGTTTACTTTATTTGATTTTTTAGAGTGAGAGTGAGATTTGTATGGAAGGAGATGGATATGCAGTGAGGTAGAGATTTTAGTGACCTACTAGAGAGTAAGGGGTGTGTGAGAGAGAGAGTTTCCTGGCCAGCTAGAGAGCGTACGTCGTGCATGCCACAAAGGAATTCCACGCACTAATTGCTCAAATGGCTGGTGAGGGTTCGAACCAACAGTGTATTATGTTCCAAAGACCTTAGGTGTTAATGTTTGAATGCTTGTGCGTGTTTGAACGTATCTCCGAGTTAGTGTTTGAATGGCTTGTGTGTGTTCAAATGTTTGTTTGAGGTCGTATTTGAACATGTGTTCGAACATTTGGCAGTAAGGATGTTTGAAATTGAGATTTAATGCATGTTATGGATTGATTACTTAGGATTTAATGTATGTTGGGAATTAATGGGTGTTGTAGATATATACTATAAGTTGTGGATTTATTACTTTGTATTTAATATTGCATGTTGGGTTAATCCATGTTGGGATTAAATAATGGATGTTGGAATTTGCAGGCATGTTGGGCTTTATAGTATATAATGATGCCACTATAAATTTCACTTGAGATTTATTATATTATTTGTTAGAATAGCTAAGTGTATAAAGAACAAAAATTGTAGTATTTAAAATTCCGCATCATATTGAAGTAAAAAAGAGAACATTAACTATAATTAGTTAGAGAATTAAAATACTAGTTATATCTCGCATAATTAGAATAAAAAAATAAAATAAAAATGTGGATGCCACAATAATAGTACTAAAACTTAATATTTTTATGATTATAATTAGAGTACTATTTATAGATAATAAGATAAACAAAAAATACTAGTTATAATTAGCCAAGGAAATATAAATGTTATAAAAATTATACTTAGACAATTGTCAACATAGTATAATTACTACTACATCATAAAAAATGCCATCTCCCTAATTTTCTCATAATATAGAATACTAGCTAGTTATAATTAGTTAATCAAATAAATGCTAGTTATACTTAGTCAAGGAAGTAACAACTAGTTATAAAAATTAGAATTAGAATAAAAACAAAAGGAAATTGTTAGTACATGATAAAAAATATATATATACCATAAACTACTATTTTGATCATTATAATTAAATTACTAGTTCTAATTAGTTAATAACATCAACATACTAGTTTTAATTACTCAATCAAATAGAATTCCAGTGATAAAATTCAACTTGGAATAAGATAAAAATAATAAAAAAATCATAGTTAGTTAAGTGTTATGTAATAAGGGTTTGAACTTGGACCTAATTCAACTATTCTAAGTGATGGAGCTTTTGTCATTTTCAGCACACACTAAACTGTCTCTAGTCAATAACAACGATGTCAAAGGAACAGTCTAACTAGATAGTCAGATTCATCGCTCTGCATGCATAATTATGTCAAATGAAAGTTTAGTTTTGTATGATTTCAAATATAACTCTTAAACGAAGATTCTCTTCCCTCCCGACTCACTTAGAGCATCTCCATCCAAATGCGTAAAGTACTATTATCCCTAAAATTTGGAGATCAAATTTAGGGGAATATGAAAAGGAGCCTCCCATCCCATTCCCTAAAATAGGGATTTGTTTTAGGGGATCCATAGTCGTTCCCCATATTTGGGGAACCACTGTACATCCCCAATCGACCGACCCTTAAATCTATTGCCGTTGGTCCCCGCGTTCCTCTCTTCCTCTCGATTCACAACAAAGACCAAAATCGCTCGCGCCTACCTTCGTTCATAGGTAAGGATTCCGTCTGTTCATCTTTCAATCTGTTATTGCAAGCAACTTTTGTATTTTTGTTTTCACAAAAGTGGTAGCACATATCGAAGGCGGGCGGTTTTGTCAAAACCCGATCAGCTCAAAAGTTGTTCGAAATCATGAATCATTATCATCTTCAAGTAATATCCTCTTGATGTAGTTTTTCTCGTTTGGCTGAGGATTTTTAATAGGTTGATTAAACATTCTCTGAAACCCATTTCCCCATCTGGGTTTCGGTTCTTACACTCGTTTCGATTTTTACACTGATTTCTGTTTTTACTCGTTGTTTCCATGAAATTTGTTTTTTCTTATGATAATTTTTTGAAGTTTTCCTATTGCGATTCTCTTCAGATCTGTCCAGATTAAATTTGTCACTAGAGACAAGTCTTGGCTGCCTTTCTTATGATGATGCTACCTTTCTTTTGCTGCTAGAGACGAGTCTTGGCTGTTCATTTGCATTTTTGGGTCGTTTTAGGTTTGGTTGTGTTTGTCTTGCTCGCTTGGTTCTGTTGGGTTTTAGTTTTCAAATGGAATACTCTCTGTGCAGTGTTCTCGTATAGTTGGACGATGCTAAAATTTTTGGGTGAAAACATCTTTTCTGTGCAACTGTGTGTTGATATCAAGATATGAGGTATTCAGATAAGAGGATGTTAGAAACATTATTGATGTTGCGTCTTGAGAATTTTGTTTTCCTGAATTAGAAGTATTTTGATTTGGTAAGAGGAAAATATGCAGGGCTTGATAAAGAACTTGAATGAAGATTAACGTATAGAGAGCTTAACTTTTATGAGTTGGTAGATCTATATGTTGAGTTGATGATATAAAGCTTATTATCAGGCCTTTTGGCTTTGAAGCAGTAAAATAATAACGTGAGAACTTATTATCAATGTGGTCTGTGTTTGGACTTGTTTGGACTTGTTTGAAGCAATAAAATAAGTGATTCAAGTCAACCAGTTTGGACTTGTTTGTGCCCTATGTTTGCTGGTTTGAGCCAATGTGGTCTCTTTAATTATTTGTTCTCATGGACTAAGCTCTATTGGTTTGACAAAGTTAATTTCTGTTTTTGTGTTCTTATGCATTTTGCTTGCTGCTTAGTATTGGATTTTCCTTCTCTAACCCCTCGGCTTTGAATTGGTTTGTGCTATTGGGACCTTTGCAGTGTTTGGTACTAATGAATAATTATTACTTGTGGGGGAGGGAGGGGGGCTACATGTCTACTATTAGGCTATGATGATGGTGTTTAGTGGGTAATTCATAAGTGTTAGTGGGCCCCATTGAGATGACAGGGTAATCCTCACCCAAATAACCATTTTGCAGTTTGTAATATTTTTCACAAAAGGCACGTGGGGTTTGGGTAAGGTTTTGTAGCCATTTGATGTTGGGCTCGTGTCTCACACATGATGTAAATTCTGTAAACCATTCTGAGCCATATTTAAAACACACAAGTGTTTAGGGAAGTGGATGAGAATGCTCTTATTAAAACGTTTGCAAATTATTTTTGTTATTGGATTTGAGTTGTCTTAACCTCTCGGCTGTGATGATAAGAAAATCTGAAAATGGTGATGAAACGCTTTCGCACATACCTCCATGGCATGGTAACTTGGATGGCCAATAAATAGTAGCAACTGGTTGTTGCAGCCATGCAAGGGAGGGTGCCAAGTGTGGTCATACGTTGCCATAGGATTCTTGAGCCAGCTACCAAAATCACTTGCAAATGTAGTTCTTAATTGTCTAACATGTGGACCATATTTCCATGTTTGCAAATTTTTAGAGATGGACTCAGAAGAGCATGGAAATATGTTCTTCACCAGCCTCCTGACTCAGGAGCCTGAACTTGACCACATTTATGTTGGTCAAGGTGAACATCCCGTAACTTTGGATGACTCTCCACCCCCGCCCCAAGTACAACCTCCCTCTCAAAGAAAATCAGTTAGGGGTGCAAACTCTACCCCCGAAGAAGACAAGTTACTTGTCTCCACATGGCTGAATAGTAGCATTGATGCCATCCAAGGAACAGACCAAAAACATGCCCAACTTTGGAAAAAAGTTAGTCAATACTTCAATGATTATAAAGAAAGTACAAATGAGCGAAGTGTTGGGTCCTTAATACATCGGTGGTCTGCCATTCAAAAGGCGACAAATAAATTTTGTACTAAACTCGCCCAAGTTGAAGGGCTGAATCAAAGTGGTATGACTGAGCAAGACAAGGTATAAACATCCACTTATTTATTATTGACAATACTTAATTATCATTTTTATGCGTTATTTTTCCTTTATCTTTAATAGGGTGGTTAACTATTTGATTTTCATTTTGAATTGGAAGTTTGACAAAGCGAAAG
Organism: Juglans regia; assembly: GCF_001411555.2. Lineage (NCBI taxonomy): Eukaryota > Viridiplantae > Streptophyta > Magnoliopsida > Fagales > Juglandaceae > Juglans > Juglans regia. The sequence continues at coordinate 28,790,514 of NC_049910.1, forward strand.
TCATGTACCAATCGCTTGAGAAAATGGCCTATCAGTTTGAGCATTGTTGGCACCTATTGAAGGACCAGCCGAAATGGAATTAGCGTTGCACAAAGGATGGGACAAAGTAAAGGTCGACGATGTCCCATACATATTCACGTACATCAGCAGTGGCAACTAATTCACCCATTGATTCAGTGGGTGGTACAGAGGGCGAGAATCTAGAAACTAATGATGTCATCGAATTGGATAGGCCAATTGGGAGAAAAGCTGAGAAAGGAAAACGTAAGGCCCAAGGTAGGGCCTCAGATGAGCTTGTGGAGCTCTGCAAGAAAAAGTATACTCTCCTAGAGGAGTCACATGCTCAGGAGAAAGAATTTTACCAACTCAAGGCCGAGAAGATGGCATATGAATGAGAAATGGAGGGAAATAAAAGTAGATAAGAGGACGAGAGACTGAGGTTGGAGGCAGAGAAAATGGAAATCACCCAATGGGAGAGAGAGGAGCGCATAATGTTGCTCGATGTGAGTACGTTAAATGAAGTTCAGCAGGTATATTTCCAGCAACTTCAAAGAGAAATATTGGCGCGACGCAATGCATCCTCAAATTGAGGCATTTATTTTTTTTTGTAACTAACCTTTATTCAGTATTAAAGGTGATGTATATTATGTACCACTCGCTTGTGGCACTTTTCTACATTTATTGTATTATATAATTTGTACGTTGCAAAGTTTTATTAAGAAGATAGAAAATGTGGTCGTTGAATTAGAGTCTAACATAGATAGATGTTGCTTGATCACAACTCGACATTACAAATCCTTAAACTATTACAGAAAAGGAAAATAATACAATAACTTTTGAGCATGTTCTTGAACCAAACATGTTTTTTGGAATGGAAATTCTGGAAACTTTCATACACCATCACTATTAATGATAAAATAGAAAATCCAACACAACGTTCTCTTCTATTGTTGGGAATATAATTGCCAATGATGTTCAATTAAATCTGCTTGTAGTTGATAATGTGCCGAGCTGTCTCTAATTTCATGATGGCGCTGAATGAAGTTAATAAACTTGTTTGTTGGATTGCGCAACAATTCTGGAATATCATCATCAAGTTGATCATACTCCGTGTTCAGACCCTGATTATCATCACGCTCGTTCTCAATGATCATGTTATGTAAAATAGCACATGCTTTCATTATATTTGTTAGGTCATTGACTTTGAATAATCGGGAAGGTCCACGAACGATTGCAAATCTTTGTTGAAGTACCCTGAAGGCACGCTCGACATCTTTTCTTGCAGATTCTTGTGCTGTGGCAGAGTTTTTCTTCTTATTCCCTTGGGTGATGAAATCCTCTTCACAAACGTTGACCACTTGAGATAAATATCATCGGCAAGGTAGTACCCCGTAGTGTAGTCATTGCCATTGATTATGTAATTGACTGGTGGAGCACGCCCTTGGACAAGTTCTGTGAAAATAAAAGATCTCTCTAGCACATTAATATCATATGTGAACCGGGCATACCAAAAAAAACATGCCATATCCAGAGATCATATGAAGTAACTGCTTCTAAAATAATAGTTGGTTCACGGATGTGGCTAGAGTACATACATTTCCAGGCAGCGGGACAATTTTTCCACTTCCAATGCATGCAATCAATAATTCCCAGCATTCCTGGGAATCCCTGTTGTTCACCAACCACAAGCAATTGAGCAATACCATTGACATTTGGAGACCGCAAATATTCATCTGAAAAAATAGTTACGATTGTCTTGCAAAATGTTTTGAGGCTCTACATTGCGGTGCTTTCTCCAATACGTATGTATTCATCCATAAAATCTCCAGTAACTCCATAGGCCAGCATTATAAGTGTTGCAGTTATCTTTTGCATAGAAGATAAACCGAGTTTTCTAGCATTATCTCTTCTCTGGATGAAGTAGAGCACGTAAGCCTTTACCTCATTCAGAATATGGAGAAATAGGAGACGACTCATCCGAAATCTCATTCGAAATAGATTGGAGGGATATACTGGATTTTCTGCAAAATAGTCACGGAAAAGGCACTCGTGCCCTTGAATATGATAATGCCGAAGAGTAATTCTACATACAACCATGAAATGCGTAAACGCCGAGTAATCGCTTTGAAAAAGAGTGGGGTCCACTATTAAAAAATTATTTTTTTTTCATGTGGGTCCCATATTTTATTCATTTTTTTCAAAGCGATTACGCGGCGGTTGCACAATTCACGGTTGCAAATATATTTTCTCAACACTGAATAAACTTATGACATTGGCGATTGCCACGATGTCTCGATGACTCTCCATCAGCCTCAGCATTAATAACAGCATCCAACTCATCATCATATGACAAGTATGTAAGCAATTTGCGAAAGAAAGAACGAGTCATTTGATGAAGGGAGTTGGAGATGAGACTTGGGTTTTTGAGAATGTGAATGTAAGCAGAATGTGTATTTATAGAGGAAAAAGTTACCGTTACATATAAGACAAAAAATGTTACCGTTGGAGAAAAGACAAAAAAAGTTACCGTTAGGAAAAAGACAAAAAAGGTTACCGTTGGAGAAAAGACAAAAAATAGTTACCGTTAGAGAAGAGACAAAAAAAGTTACCGTTGGATAAATGACAAAGCATGTGTACTAATCATAGCGAATTCAAAATGTTATCGTTGTACAATTTTGTAAAATATTTGATCATCAATACGTGGAAAATGCACATATTTTAAAAAATTATTATTTTTAATACTGATGTTGAATTGAAAATAATACTGTATCTGGAAAAAAAATCGTGTAAGTATTTATAAAATGTGATCTTTGAAAAGAAGAGAATAAGATAAAAGAGTTAGTGGTTAAAAATGGAAATAGAAGTGAGAGAAAGAAGTAATAAAGAAATAATAGAATAATATTATTTTAATAGAATAGAAAAATGATAGAGAATGAGATGTAGAAGGTTTTTTGAAGATGAGTAAAATTTAGGATAAAATAATAGGAAGTGTCCTTTTTAGCTAAAATTTAGGAAAAATTTTAGGGAACCCAATGGGGATGCTCTTAAAGAATCAAACTAAAAAATTATTTGCCAAATATTCGCATCACGTCCAGAGGTCAGAGAGACTGTGTAGTGCAGTAACAATGAAAGCCGATCACTTCAAGATAAATTTTCATTTATGTTTTTGCAAGACTAGAAACTTGTAATAAGTCTATGCCGACTTCCTGTCTTGCACAAGTTGTACCTAAGGATGATCTTCAAGAAATATCTTGCTTTCATTATTACTTCACAACACAGTCTCTCGAACCTTAACAAGTGAAGTAACAATGAAAGCTACATATTTTCTTAGAATAATTCTCCGTTCATTCTCTGCAAAATTAGAATATTGTATAAATTTATTATTATCCATCTTATAAATTTACAAGACAGCTAACAATAAGTCTATACCAGTTTTCTGTCGAAAGGTAAATGCTTTAGATATGAAGTTGCATGGGAACTTAAAGAAGAAAGCCTGACAGTAGTGACTGAGGCTTGGAAGAGGGTCAGATTAGGAACTGGGGAGTCTCATTCCATTAGAATAAAATTAGAGTCATGCCAGAAGGGATTGGTGAACTGGACCCAGTCCAAGCATCAACAATACCATAAGAGGGTTTCACAGAAAGTGGATAAGATAAGTCATCTACAAAATATAGGTGATGGACAACACTTGGCACAAATGCAACAATTACAAATAGAAGTGGAGATCTCACTTGTACAAAGGGAGCTGAAATGGTGGCAGAGAGCAAAACAGCACTAGTTCAAATATGCAGATAGAAACACTCACTTTTTCCATTTGCAGGCTAGCCTAGGAAGGAAGACCAACACAATCCAAAGTATTGAAGACTCACATGGTAGGTTGATTACTGAGCAGGGACCAATTGGTGACACCTTTATTGATTTTTTCTCAAACCTCTTTGCTTCATCTAGTCCTATTAATATTGAGGAATGTCTAGTTGATTTGGATACTACATTAACTTTGGAGATGAAAAGTTGGCTCATGATTCCATTCTCTCAGGAGGATATCAAAATTTTTGTGTTCCAAATGAATCCATTGGGGTCCCCTGGCCCTGATGGCTTCCCAGCCCATTTTTATCAAAAATATTGGGAGTTGGTGGGTGAGGATGTGTGCAACTTTGCTATTCAAATTCTCAATCATGGTGGTAGCTCATCTGAGGTTAATGACACTTTCATCTCCCTTATTCCTAAAGTAAAAAAATACAACCACAGTGGGTGATTATGGACCTATCAATTTGTGCAATGTCGTGTATAAAATTGTCTAAAAAACCCTTGCAAATAGGCTGAAAACCATCCTCCCTAAACTCATTTCTTTGAACCAGAGTGCCTTTGTCCCTGGTAGGTTAATCATAGATAACACTCTAGTTGCATATGAGGTATTACACTCCATGAACACAAGGATGAAAGGAAAGAAAGGTTTCATGGCTCTAAAACTTGACATAAGCAAAGCATATGATAGAGTTGAATGGAGCTTTGTGGCTGCAGTAATGTCCAAGATGCAATTTCCTCAGCAATGGATTAACACCATACAAAATTGCCTTAGCTCAGTATCTTATTCCATCCTTGTTAATGGGGATCCTCAACAGAAGTTCTGGCCTTCAAGGGCCTCAGACAAGGGACCCTATATCCCCTTACATTTTTATACTATGTGCTGAAGTGTTGACTTCCCTACTGAATAGAGTTGAGAGAAGCAGTGTTTTAACTCCTGTTCAAATTGGGAGAGGTCCAATCTCAGTAAGCCACCTGTTCTTCGCAGATGACAGTCTTATGTTTTGCCAAGCTAACACTGAGGAGCTCAATTGTGTTCTTAATATCCTTAATCTCTATGAAAGGGCCTCGGGTCAGGTGTTGAATAAAGAAAAGTCTTCATTCTTTTTTAGCAAGAATACCAAACCTGTCACTCAACAAGAGGTACTACAATTGGTAGGAATAAAATCCTCTGGAGCTTTTGAAAAAATACTTGGGATTGCCTGCTTTTGTGGGAAGAGCAAAAGTTTCAGCATTCCATTCTCTTGTGGATAGAACATGGTCTCGAGTAGCCAATTGGAAGACAAAGTACCTTTCTGCAGCAGGGAAAGAAACTCTCCTTAAAGCAGTCCTCCAAGCAATTCCAATATATGCCATGGGGATGTTTCTGCTCCCAGTCCTCATTATCAGAAAACTAAACCAACTACTTAGGAAATTCTGGTGGGGTTATAAAGAAGATACTTCTAAAATTCAATGGGTTGGTTGGGACAAAATCAGTACCAACAAGGAGTCTAGAGGCCTTGGTTTCAGGGACTTTAAAAGGTTCAAGTTAGCTCTTTTATCGAGGCAAGGGTAGAGGATTATACAGAATTCAAACTCTTTGGTGTCCATGATCCTTAAACAAAAGTATTTTAGCCAGGTGGATCTGCTAGATTCAAGACTGGGTCCAGGACCATCATTTGCATGGAGAGGTATTGAAGTAGGTTTAACTTTGCTAAGGAAGGGAATCATGTGGAGGATAGGTAATGGGACAAAGCTAAACATTTGGAAAGACAGTTGGATCCCAGATTTTTAGTTAGGCAAGGTGTTATCCACTCGAGATGCAGATTGCTGGTGTGAGAAAGTCAGTGATCTCATAGACCCCCAACAGAAAAAGTGGAAGGAATCCCTTCTAATGGAACTCTTCTCTCACCAGGAAATTGAAGCCATTAAAGCTATTCCTATCAGCTTGGGTGGTAGGGATGATGTGAGGATTTGGCCTTGGACTAACAATGGACTCTTCACTGTAAAAAGTTGTTATCACCTTAGCAGAGACATGGATAAACATCTTGAAGGAGAGATTTCTGATAAGGCAAGAGAGACACTGATTTGGAAGAAACTATGGAAGCTGGATACACCTCCTGCAACAAAAATGTTCATTTGGAGAGCATGTAGCTAGGCTCTCCCAACTCTTGCTAATCTACAAAGGAGGAAGGTAGTTGAAACCAACTTATGTCCCATCTGTAAGCAGTATCCTGAAACCTCTGGACATGTTCTTTGGGGATGTATAGCAGCTCAGGATGTTTGGTGTCAAACTGGTAAGAAAGTACAAAAGATGACTTACTACAGTGACTTGTTTTTTGACATTTGGGCAGTGCTAGTGGACCTTCTTGACACACCAGAACTTGAAGAGGTAGCAACTATCTTGAGAGGCATATGGACAAGGAGAAATGAGTTCATCTATGACAAAGTGTTTAAACATCCTATAATGTTGTACCAACAGGCCAAGAAAGAATTACTATCATTTAGAGAGGCACTCAAGGATTCAAGGGGTGTAATTGCCAAACCCCCCAGTGTGAAGCCAAAGTGGTCCAAGCCTGCTGAGCATTGTCTCAAGGTGAATTGGGATGTTGTTGTGAGGGCTGGTGAGGGAAAAATTGGTATTGGGGTCATCATTAGAGATCACCAAGGTCAAGTCACAGGCACCCTTCGTGCTAACAGACTCCTCAGAGGTACCCTTTTGATGCAGAGGCCTATCGTCTACTGCTAGTAACTATTTTTTGTAAGGAGTTAATCCTATCTCGAGTCTGTCTAGAAGGGGATTCAAAGCAAGTGGTTGATCTGCTACATACCAGCACCCCAAATTTGACTATAGGAGGTTGCCTCATAGGAGACACTCGCAAAGTGATGGACTCATTCACCACCTAGATAGCCACACAGAACAACTGTGAAGCCAACATGGCATCTCATCAATTGGCAAAAGCTGGACTGGAAAGCATGGAGGATCTATATGATATTGAACAATGTCCAAGTTGTATTGAGCATATTGTTACTAAAGAGATGTTATAAGCCTTAAGCGTTTTATCTTTTGTTTTATTCAACTTGTTGTAAGCTCTTTTTATTCTAATGAGATCAGATTTCTATTTTAAAAAAAAAATACCAGTTTTCTGTCTTGCAAATATTCTAACGGAAAATTATCTTGAAGAAATGTGTGGATTTCAGTGTTACTTTACTACACATTCTCTCAAACCTCGACAAATGTAGTAATAATTAGTGGACAGTATCTAAAGTTTGAAAAGTGATGGCTTGACAATTTTGACATATGAATGTTTAGATAATTTTTAATCTACTCCAGTAGAAATAGATATTGTCATTTAAGAAGAAAGAAAATCCTATTGTATGGAACACAACTTTCTTTGCAATACTAAGGAGCCAGTATACTAGGTAATGTATTATTTCAGTAGGGCCGAAAATAAAAACCATTAAACCGGTAAACTGACTCAAACCGGACTAGACCGATGAAAAACCGGTTCAGTTCGGTATTGATTTCATTTTTTCAAAACCAGTTCCAAACCGTTTTGGTTCCAATTTTAGTTTTCTTTACACTAAACTGAACCAGAACGGATCGGTTTATATATATATATTATTTTTATTATATATAAATAATTTTTTATATGATTTATTTATATTATATATATTTTAGTTATTTATATTATATTATATATATAATATAATATGCTAAATGTCTAATTAATATAACATGAAATTTTAAAATCTTAAATCTCATGTGTAATAATCTAATATCATAAAATTAATATTACATTTTATATAACATAAAATAAAAATTCATCTTATAAATTTTATTAGAACATTTGATATAATATATATAAATTTTAATTTTATAACATAAAATTAATATAACAAAAAAAATCTTTTAATTTTAATTTTATGCAACCATCATATTATTATTAACATATATGATAATATGATTCTAATAAATAATGTACGTATAGTATAATTCTTATTTTTGTTGCATATCATTTTTATATATAGACAATTTTTTTCAATTTATCAGTTTGTCGTTCCAAGCACGGCTTCCTAAGCGCCCGACCTTGCTCGTTCATCGGGAAAATCGGATCGAAATCGGTAAAATCAAAAGTACCAGTTTCAAAAGTGAATCAGTCCGATATTGTTCTTCAATTCTCAAAAACAATATATACCAGTTTAGTTCTAAAATTCGCCCAAAACCGGATTGGTTACACCCATATATTATACTGTCAATCTAATATAGTATGAGTCTTGTCAACAAAATAAATAGATAAGGTTTGAAGATCCACCATGGAGATGTGATTACAAATTCAGTGTGAAGAAAGGCTTCAACAGATGCAGATGATGATGTTCCAACAGTTTATGCCTCCAGTTCCATTTTAGACATTTTGTAATTTTTTTAATTTTTTTGTAGCATCCATCCTTATGGTGGGATTTTAAGAAATAGTTTTGAAAAATGAGATGAGAATTACTGAACCTTTTAAAACTTTTCATTTTCTTTTTAGGATATAAAAGATTCTATAGCTAAAATTTGAAACCTGCTTTGTAAATTAAAATAAAGTGTGCAACAGAATTCATTTAATTGAATTAGAAAGTCCTTTTACACAATGTGATTTCATACATTTATTAGAAGCTGCCTAGGCTTCTGTCAACATTTTCTTGGGCCATATTTGTCTTGATGCTTCGTCTTCATTTCATTCCTAGGTGGGACATACATAAAGACAAAATGAGTCAAATACTCAGGAAGCATTACTTCATACTGTAAAGATATACCATCATAAGTTTTCATTCATGCATTTATCATTCATCTACATACATTACATAAAACGTTTTATTTCTTTGAAAACATTACAAGGTGGGATTTCTCTTTAAACATATTTTCATTCCTCATAAAACATTTTCCATCTTGTACTTTCCTTCATAAAGAATTAAAATGTTTCATGCATCCAATTACTCTTATCACTTTTCCTCTGGTCGGTATACACCATTATGCCCCATGTGTTGAGGTTAGTGGTCTTTTGGACCCGATTCCTCCCGTGGCAGTGGGTTTTGAATCCCTTAGTCAGGGTATAACATTGGGTGCACTACTAATACTACTTACCCTACATTTCAATCTGCCTCTCATTTGGTACCATCATTCATTCAGTTATGACCGTTACATAGCTTCATAAATTAAAACATTGATTCATTTTCTTTCCTTTAATTCATTCTTTTCAATCATTTCCTTTTGATTCCTTTTATTCATCAGTCAATTTCATTTCATAACATATAACGCAAACATCATCCTTTCATTTTATGGAACATAAAGACCATAAGTACTACATTTAACATTTATTCGCATGCATACAACTATTTTTGGGATGCATAAAAAGGGGCTGCCAAAGAAGGACATTACATGCATATACTTTTAAACATTAGTACCTTACCATACTTTCATAAAACATCGTTTCATTTCAAAGAAAATGTTGTCATTTTCTTTCATTGCACAAAGAGAACATTTTATTTATAAAAGCATTTCATTTCAGATTTCTAAAGAAAAACATTTCATTTTTATTTTCATAAAATTTAGAAAACTCTAGAAGAGTATGAACATAATACTTACTTGGACACCATACTATTTTCATTTCATGCAATCCATTCTTGTGCTTGCCAAATGGCAACCTACATGCATACATAACCTTAATGTCATTTCAACAAACCTACAACTTAATCCCGTTTCACCATGAAATCCAAAGTCCAAACTACAATATGATACCATTCCTCAAACAATACTCTTCCTCCATTCATATATAATTTAACATCAACTCAAGGTCTCATTCACTTCCTCTCATACACACATATAACACAATCCGAAATAAGTTTACAATCCACCAACACAGATGCACCATACCCTTTTATCACCAAAAATCAACATACAATCCATTTAAGTATCCACTTGTACTTACAAGCCCCATTCATACATTCAAGGTATACAAGCTGTCCAATATGTGTAATCAATCAAATTACACATATACCCTACCCTCTTAATCACCTAAGATTAACATACAATTCATTTAAAGCACACATTGGTTTTTACAAGCTTCACCCACATATAGCATACATAATAAATACATTTCTATCCAACCCTCTCTTTAAATCAATTTAAGCTCACTACACAGTCCATTGGCTTTTTTTTTTTTTTTTTTTATCAGAGAGTGAGAAATCACCTGTCCAATAGTGATCCCCACCCAATTTTATTAATAAGCCCTCACTTGTGGCGGAGGAATACCGTGATAACAAACATATGTACACGGGCTTTACAATAATAAGAAAGACCAAATAAGCCCCAAGCACCAGACACCAACTCAAAACTCAAATAAACAATATAAAGGAATATTAAGAAAATAAGAGAACTAACACTCAATCCTAAATACAACCACACTACCTGAGATAAGCCAAACCACAGGAATCAGTTCTAAGAATACCTCTTAATAGATGAGGAACATCCGTCTGCCCTAACCACTCATGAGAGACCCCATTACTACCCAATCGAGCCAAAAAATCTGCAGCCTTATTACCTTCCCTATAAATATGCTTAATAGAGAAATTCATCTCTGCCAACATATTCATAATGTCTTCCCAAAAATCCTCTAGGTACCAGAGAGTACATCTTCTGTCCTGAACCCAATTAACAACCAAAAGCGAGTCCATTTCAATATTAATATTATTAATCCCCAAACGTTTACAATGTTCAATCCCTCTTCTCAAGGCAATAACTTCCGCAAGATTATTACTACCACTCCCAATGGATTCAGCAAACGCAAAAACCATCTTCCCAAACTCATTTCTTACTACTCCTCCTGCACCCAAAATACCAGGGTTATTAATACTACTTCCGTCCACATTCAGTTTATACCAATCTTTCTTCGGTCTCTCCCATCTAACTGCCATAGAAACCCCTCTTTTTTTAAAATTAATAGAAAGATTCAAAGACTTCAATATCTTTACATCCTTATCCACAAGCCGGGAATCCTTATGAATCTTAATACCCACCCAATTAATCCAATACTTTATCAATCTCCATAAAACCTGAACCTTCTCCTTCCTACCTTCCATTCTCGCTGTACATCTCCATTTCCATAAATTCCAAGTGATAATGACAGGAATAACTCCCATAAGAATACCTAACTGAGAGGACTTCGAAGCTCTACGGAACCATGCCTCAACAGTTGCCCTCCAAGACCGATTCGGGACAAACGGAATACCCAAAATATTAGAACTAAACTTCCAAATAGCCTTAGCAATATTACCACTATATAACACATGATTAATATCCTCTATGGCCCCGTCCCTACAACATTCACATTTCGAGACTAAAGGCACACCAATTCTCCTTATACGATCATCCACTGCAAGGCATGAGTTTAAGGCCTTCCACATAAGCACAGAAAACTTCTTAGGTAAAGCTGAATTCCAAATCCAATCCGACCATTGACAATTAGGATTACGAATCCGAACAAAAGACCAGGCAGTTTTGGTCGTGAAAGACCCATCCGAATTTTCCAACCAAATAAGCTGATCCTTACCATTCCTCTTACTACTAACTTCATTGACAATATCCTCCATTTTATCAGACCCTACTAGCTTCTCAAGTTGCTCCATATCCCAATTATTATTAATCATACAATCTTTCACCTTCAATTCTGGATCACCCACCATCTGATACTGCTCCATAAGTGGACCAGAATTTAGCCAATTGTCTCTCCAGAACGACACGTTCCCCTCCCTAATCTTCCACCTGGAACGTGAAAGAACAACAGGAATTTCTTTTACAATAGCTTTCCAAAACCTAGAGCCTCTCGATGGATTAATCTCAATCGGATGCTGACCATGCAAGTATTTAGCACAAAAAAATCTTTTCCATAAAGAATCTGAACTTAACAAATTCCAGGCAAATTTAAGATGCAAAGATCTTTGCACATCAACAAAACTTCTCAAACCAACTCCTCCTTCATCAACAGGTTTGCATAATTTGTCCCATTTAATCCATTTCCTCTTGGGATTCCCATTAAATGAGCCCCAAAAAAAAGTGCGAAATAATTTATTAAACTGAAGCAACACTAATTTCGGAACCTGCATCACAGATAACAAATGAATTGGCATACTCGACAACACATGCTTTAATAAAATGACTCTCGCCCCTATGGAGAGAAAACTCACCTTCCAACCTTCAATCTTCTTTCGAATTTTTTGAATAACATCCTGAAAATGAATTAACTTCAATCTACTTGAAACAATAGGCACCCCTAAGTACTTGACCGGGAACACCCCTTCCGTGAACTGTGTATTCAATAAAATGTGTCTATGTCTAACAGAATTAATTCTTTTAGAAAAGAAGATTGAAGACTTGGCACTATTTACCTGTTGACCAGACCACTCAGCATAAATACGAAGAACTTCGACAATTTCCGAAACTGAAGACCTTCCTCCATTAGCAAAAATTACCATGTCATCAGCATATAAAAGATGAGAAATAACAGGACCATGCCTAGGATGAGAAAAACTTTTAATTCTCCCCAATTCAAATTTATTTTTTAACAACCGAGAGAGAACTTCTTCTACCAAAATGAACAAGTAAGGAGATAGAGGATCTCCTTGATGGAGACCACGTCCACCCTTGAAAAAACCTTTAGCGACACCATTCATAACCACAGAATACCAAGGTGTAGTAACACATTGAGCTAACAATTGACAAACCTTCGGGGAAAACCCAAAAGCTTTCAAAATATGACTTAAAAAACCCCAGTCAATAGTGTCATAAGCTTTTGCAAAATCAATTTTCATCATAATATTACCTCCTCTAATAGGCTTGTTTATATCATGAATAAGCTCCTGAGTAAGACTAATATTTTCAAAAATACTTCTACCAGGCAAAAAAGCACCCTGTTCCATAGAAATAATCCTACTGAAAACTGAAGTAAATCTGTTCACTAAAATTTTAGAACAAATTTTATAGACCACTGAACACAGACTAATGGGCCTAAAATTCCCAAATGACGTTGGATTCTGAACTTTAGGAATTAAGACAATAAAAGAGGTAGAGTAAAACCTTGGTGAGACAGCCCCGCCAAAAAAATCACTAACTGCTTCCAATAAATCTTGATACACCAAGGACCAACAATGCTGAAAAAAATCCGAGCCAAATCCATCCGGCCCCGAACTACTATCCACCGGAATAGAAAAAAAGTGCATCTTTTACTTCCCCAACCGATGGGATACTACCAAAAAATTGATTTTCCTCCTCCGAAACTTCCTCAGAAATTAACCCAACCAGATCTGGCACAGAACTGTTTGCTTTAGCTTTGAGGAAATCCTCAAAATAAACACACGCAGCCTCATGGATATCTTCAGGCGAGTTAAGCACTCTGCCATCAGAGAGCTTCATTTCTACTACCATATTATGTTTGTTATTCTGCAAAGCTTTAAAGAAAGCAGTCGAAACCTCACCTTGCGATACCCACTTTTGTTTAACTTGTTGAGCAATACGAGACTCTTCCCTTTGTAACCAGACATCAAGCTCAACCTTGTTCGCTAAAACATCAGCTTCTACATCCTCTGAGTAACATTCTTGAAGTCTTAATTCACCTTCCTCCACTTTAGCTTCTAACTCTTTAATATGCTTTCCTGTCCAGCCAAACACTTCCTTGTCCCAAGATTTAAGAACCAATTTTAACCTCTTCAATTTAGCAGCTAGCTTCCACAAACCCGTACCATTAACCTCCACCTGTCAAGAACTAGAAACACATCTCCAAAAATCTTCATGATTAGTCCACATATATTGAAATTTAAAAGAGGTTTGACCATACCTAGCAGATGAAACCAAGTGACCCAATACCATAGGGGAGTGATCTGAAGTCCTCCTAGGAAGATATTGAATTCTACCCGACGGATAAAGATCCTTAAACTTGGAATTACATAAAGCTCTATCCAGTCTAGCCCATGAACGCGCCATTCCTAATCGTCCGTTACACCAAGAAAAGCCATTACCTGAAAAAGGCATCTCAACAAATCTGCCATCATCAATAAAGGAACAAAAATCCTCCATTGCAATAAGCATCCTAGGATTTCCCCCTCTTCTTTCATTATCATTACAAATGACATTAAAATCCCCAATAATCACATGAGGAAACTGTAAATTATTAACACCAAGTAAATTAGACCACAAAGGCCTCCGATCTAAAAACCGACACTTTGCATAAACCGAAGAGATCAATAAGCTAGAGTTAATAAGCATAGTAAGGTGCTGATCCGAAACACCCATAACCTCCACCTTCAAACCAGCCTTCCAAAAACACCAAAGCTTACCTTCTTGATTTGCATTAGAAAGACACTCATCAAATTCAAGAAACGTCTTCCAATAATTCAACTGAGAATCATCCCTAAACGGTTCTGCAATAAAAAGAATAATAGGCTGCAGCTCACGTACAAGCCCCCTCAAACGTTTCCTCGAGGTACCAAGGCCACGGATGTTCCAAAATAACAATTTATTAATCAAGGATTCTACTTAGAGGGCTTGCTAGGAACCCTATGGGACCTACGTAACAAACGCTTACTTGGAGACTTCCTAACTACTAAATCAGAATCAGAAAAATCATCTTTTTGTTTACCTGGGTGGTGATACTTACCTTCATCCTCAGATTTGGACTCCATCTGCAAATCTACCGTGTCTATCTGCACCTCTCCTTCTGCTACTGGGATATTCCCGCTTGACACCACGTCAATTCTGGACTCTAGCTGCACAGCATCCTCCGCTACAGATGATGTCTCGATGAATTCCACCCTTCTTGGTTCTAATTGGCCACCCACTACAGCATCGTCTTTCTGCACAGCAACATCCACTACTGGAATTGGCTCGATGAATTCCTCCCTTCTGGGTTCTAAATGGCCACCAACTCCAGCAGACATCTCCTGAGTTATTATTGGTAAAAAGACCAACTCCTCCGCTGGTAAAGTCCCGCTAGCCTCTCCACAGATCAACCTCTGCTCGGGGGCCTCCATTTCTGCGATAACACTCTCAGACCCCAACTTCGACTTCCCTACATCCTTGCCACCATCCAAGACCGGCACCTCAATCTCAACATCTTCCAAAGCCAAAACAGGGGACTCTGTGGTTTTCTCCGAATGATCTGTAGTCTTCGCATCATCTTCTTTATCTTTTGGCACCCAGACTTTACTTGACTTAATCACCTTCAAACTCTTGCTGCTCTTTCCTTCTTTCTTGTTTGCCTTACATGTCTTTACGTTATGCCCTTGCACCTTGCACACGGAACAAAATGCAGGCAGTGTTTCATACTCAATTTCTTGGAAAATGCTTGTAGGATGTCTCGGTGTCCCAATCCAAATGGAATGAATCAGCTCATGATCGATATTCATTAGAACACACACCCTTGCACCATCGGTATGAGTTGCACAGCGTGTCGCATTATCTCTCCTTAAAAAGATTCCAATCAGTGCAACTATATTCCGCAAGAACGCTTCTTGATAAAGATTCGGAGGTAATCCGGGCAACATGATCCAAACTGGAACCAATGATGGTTCGTCATCTTCAGTAAAATCAGTAGACCATTGAAAGGGTCTATAAGCAACCCCTTCAATATCACAGCTTTCACGGGACAATGATTTCAAGAAATCATCTTCATCTGAAAATCGCACAAAGACATTCTGAGCCTTCCGCATAGCTGAAACGACTGGCTGTTTCGTTAATCCCCATCTGCTATGAATGAACCCTCTGATGCGATCCAAAGAAGGTCTTTGCCTTAAGAATTTTAAAACCATAGAGAACCGAAAAGGAACAGCCGAACGATCCAACTCCTCCTTAGTAAATTGCACAAAGAATTCACCTTCAACACATTTTGGGGGCCTGAATGGTATTGAGACCTCAGGGAGAGCCTGAGGAACCTGGGAAACCAATTCCGCAAACGTGCGTGTCTTTGCATGCGACGTGGGGGGAGGGGGGGGGGCTGGCAGCCCCCGGAACCATCCATGCACGTAATAGACTGACTAATCTAGGACGGAACTCCAGAATCAAACTTGAAAATCTTGGAGCATTCTTGGAGCATTCTTGGACCACAGTCCATTGGCTTCATATATATATATGAAGCCATAATATCACCCAATTTGATCATTCTCAGTGATTTTTACTGCACCGAATTTTTGTCGTAATTGTTTACTCAATTAAAAGTTAAACTAGCGATCTGCAAAAATCCCTGCAAATAGTTACTTTTTTCGGCGATTTTTTTCCGCCACAATTGTTCAAAAATCGAAGGAAATGGCCTATCCGTTTAACATTAAATAATTGGAAAAAGTCAATTGCGATGATATATATCATTGCAAAAAGTTAATAAATCACTGGAAATGCCTTGATATTTTCCAGCAATTTTCAATTATCGTCGCAATTATGTTTTTCCAACGGGTAATTGTGGCCGAAAATGGATATTTGCGACGATTTTCTGTGGATATTTCTCGATGGTTTTCTTATGTATTTTGTAAAAGACTTTTTCCAATGCTTTTTAATCGTTGCTAATAACCATTACATGTGTTTTATAGGGAAAAGTTTCGCCGTAAAAAGTCAAATTTTGCGATGATTTTCCTATCCGACCAAAATAAGGTGCAGCTACAGGAGTTTTTTTTTATTTTTTATTTTTGCATCGACTCAAATCGTTGCAAAAGGTAAAAAATTCACTGCAAATAACTGAACAGTGAATTACACATCAGCATTTCGAATACATTGCGTTTTATTTTAGCGGTGAAAAAAAATTGCTACAAATAAGGACTAATTGCAGTGATTTTTTTGCGTCAATCTTAAAATCTCTGGAAAATGCCTATTTTTTGTAGTGATAAATAGCACAACAATACACTAGGACAACACATAATATAAATCTGTCAAAAAACATACCATCCACGCCCTGCAATCCAAACCAACACATCCAATACATGAAATATACCCATACAATTTGTACACCTACACCACACATTCACAAAGCTTTACAAGCTTCATACACATACCACACATTCAATACAAGCTTCTTTAGTCAACCTAATACATCACTCTTTATAATTTATCATGGTCAATGCATTAAATATACAAAATCTATCGAATTAAAAACCTACATCATTATCATGGTTTTTAAACTTCACTATAACTTCATTATTTAATCCCAACACTTCAAGACATGCCATCTCAATCCAACTTGATGCATTAACATCAAACCATTGGATGCTATGTGACTTGAGTGGTTGAGCATGGAGGTTTGATGTTTTGTTTTTGGTGTAGGGGCAATGATGGTGGCTCTAAGTATGGCTTAAAGTGGTGGATGGCACTATTGGTAGGGTGGTTCATAGTTGAGTATGCGTGAGCTTGGGCCTTTGGGTGGAAAACAACGATGGAGACTTGTTGTAACAGTGGGGCTGGTCTATCGAAATGTAGGGGAGGCCATGGTGGTGGCTGGCCGTGGACAGTGAAGAAAGAAGATAGAAAGTTGGCCTTGCAATGTGGCTGTGTAGTAATGATGGAGGCAAAGGGGCTTTGGGCTGGGCACAAAGGAGTTAGGTTCTTGGTGTGAGGGAGGAGTTGAGAGAAATTTTGATGAGGGGAGAAAAACATCGGTGACTGGGCCTGTGACGAAGCACGATGACAAAGAGGGGAGAACATGAGAAACAAAGAGGGAGCAGTGTTGGGCTGGGTGTAGGTTGTTAGGCGTGGGGTGGCACCCCGGCATGAAGTAGTGGCCCATGGCGGTGCTCTATTGAGATGTTGGTTGAGTTGTGATGATGAGCGGTGGATGGTAACAAAACAGAGGGATCAAGAGGAAGATGCTAGGAGGGGGAGAGAGAGAGAGAGAGGATCTGAGCATGAGGGCGATAGGGCAAGAGGGAGGAGAGGTTATCACTAACGAGGCACAATGGTGGTTGCTTGCGGTGGTTGGGACGACATTGCTGGCTAGCCGGGGGGCACAAGAAAAGAAGAAGAGGAAGAAAAGGGAAATTAGAGGGTTTTGTTCAGAGAACTACCTAGCTCTACAACTTGGAGTTCCAATAGAGATTAAATCTTATGTAAATGAAAATAACTAAGCAAAAGAAGCGGAGAAATGAAAAAAAAAAATGGAATGAGACTATTTAAAAGTCAACTTTGTTTATTGATAAACAAATAATATTTTTCATCATACAATAAAATGATGAGTTTTAGTAAATATCTTTAAGAGAAATAAATCCATAGAAATAAATAGAGTTTTTAACATAATTTAAATGATGATTATTAAATACTATTTCTAAGGAAATAAAATATTTTAAATAAAGATGATTTTCTAAAATTATATTATTTTCTAAACTCCAAACATTAAAGAGGATGACTTAAAAACTTAAACTTGGTCCAACAACACTAAAAATATCCAATTTAAATAATTATGGACTTTTAAAATATTTGGAGGATTTTAAAATATTTGGTTCTGTATAATAATCATTCGTAAAATTAAAAATGAGAATTCGAGATTAAAGACATTTAGGCGAGGCTTATGACCAACCTAAGAGAAAAAGGAGTGGTTCGTCACAATTTTGTATTGTGACCCAAACTTAGAAGGGCCGTAGAGTTTTATTATAGTCTCATAGCATTTTCATATCCAATTATTGGATTATATATTATGTTTGAATTTCACGTTTACTATCTACTGTTGAAACAGAACTTCATTTGTACGAATGCATACGACATTTTATGTGCAGAACGACTTAGTTGCTATTCGAACAATATAACATTAACATAGGATGTTTGAATCGTTACGATATTAGTTTGAACTACAAGTATTCATCCCATTCGGACACATACCTTTTTTATTTGAACGAACCTACTTTTATTCGAACGTAAATATTTTAACCAAAATAACATTCAAACGGGAATAACAAAGCATTTGAATGCTAATCACTCATATTTGAACTACATAGCAGCATTACTCTATTATGCTCGAACGAAAAGGCAATACGTCCGAACCATTTACAATCACATTGTTCTAATGATTATAACCCTTATTTGAACTTCTTTTAATCAGGAGTTTTCTTTTTCGAAGAATTCAAATTACTATTTGAACTATAACTGCACACCATCGAGCCATATACTATCTTGTCATTCGAACAGAAGTCAATCTTATTCGAATGGGCATGTCCTCAATATTCAAACAACCTCACATCCCCTTCAACCCATTTGAGCGTGACTAAAGTTTTTGAATAATAGCCTCATATCGTAACAGTTTGAACAATATTCTATGTTCGAATGAAAGTTGGTCGTTTGAATATTTTTTTCAGATGAAATGTCTTAATACCAAAATTTTTTTTCCGTTAAAATGAACTTAAAACAGGTTGGAGAAATTTCGTCTGAAAATATATTTTCTGGGATGATTTGTTCTGACCCCAGATTGTCTTTTGTGATAGACCTATTGGGACAAATTTTCATCCCTAATTGTCTTCGGGGACAAAATCCCACTTTTTTGGGACCAAAATTTTCAAACCAAACGAGGGTTTATTTGGTATGTTGTAGTGAATATATTGGAGATCATTGGAGGCAGTACTTGGGATGAAGATTGGACAACATCATGAACAAGATTATCCTGGCCGGACCTTGATCTCTCGGTCTTTATTTATTCAAATGATTTATGTCAAATTTTTTTTTTTTTTTAAAAATAGTCTTTTAAAAAGTCACGTGGTTTAGCTGTAGTAGAGGTCGGCGACAAGTGCGCAACAAGGACGAGTTTAATTAAATGATGCTTCAAGAAAGTTTTTGAAAGGCTTCACCCTTGCTAGCTATAAGCTGTAGCTAGTACTCTTTTCTTGTCACTTTATAATTCCGATTCTCATAGCCATAAATAGGCCACGCTCTTGCAGAAATTACACAAGCCAGCCAATTACTTTATTCTTTCTTCTTCCCCAAACCTGTGTCTCCATCGTTATAACCTTGTTGGTAATAAAAAGAAAATGGAGCAATCCAATTGTGGTGTGCTCCTAAGCGAGTTGTCCATGTCCGACGACCAGATCCTGAATCAAATTCGTGAAACCCATGTTCCTGTTCCTAACCAAAATATTCCTTGCGCTGATCTTTTCGATGCCATTAAAAGTTTTCTTTACCTTGCAACCCAAATTGTTGACAATGCTTTGCTAGTATGTATATGTGTCGTGTGTGTGTGTGTGTGTGTGTGTGTGTGTGTATATATGTTAATCCTAGGTACCGTTCATATCATTTCTAAGATTTGTCTTCGATTCTTTTTTCCTTTAAATTCCATTCTATCTTCTACCCCGAAAGATGGGACCCGTTCACATACTATAACATTGGTAAAGAGATGAACACTAGGATTTAAGATATGTGAACGAATTAGGGGATACAAGCAGAGACTTTATCGCTTTCTGTTCTTTTCTATATATCTAATAATTACTTGACTTTCAATAGGGTGCTGGAGGACTGGAGAACCTGGAGGAAGCGGCTGTCTCGACCACCGGTGACCTCAGCCTACTTCCAGGCATACTCGACCAACTTTCCACTGTGGTAATTACAACAACTACCATAAAAAAAAATATCTTTGGTCATTAATGCATCATCGTATATATAGTTATAGTAGTATTAGAATTTTTCCATAATAAGAAACATGTAAATATGTAATGTCAGCTGAGACGCAGCGCTCCGTGTGGGGAAACTGAACTCAAAAACACATCAATGTCCATACTTCGTAATGAGCTCCCAAGCTTTTCATGGACTGAAAAAGCAGTGCTGATACTTACTGCTTTTGCTGTGGAGTATGGAGATTTTTGGGCCCTTGTAAAGTTACAGTCGTTCGACAGACTTGTGGAATTAGCTAGTGGGAGTCACAAAACGTGAACCTACGACTATAAACTGCCCAGACCTTATAAAATGCGAGAAAGAGATTGGTGATATTAGTTATTTGATCAAGGACACGTTGGAAGCAATCAAATGCATTATTGAGTTCGAAAGGCAATCTAAATGGGCTGATACCAAGGGAATCAAAACTGCATTGTTAACCACTGTCACGGACAGTATCCCATTGCATGTCTACTGGGTAATTGTAATACCCCATATTTAAGTGTTTTTTTTTATTGAAAGATTATTTGTTATTAATTTAAAAATTTATTCTCTTGTTTTAAAATTGGTTGGATTTTTAGTGGGTTTATTTTTATGATTTTAATTTTGTAAAAATTATTCTGAAGTGCTTTCTAATAATTGATTATTATAATATATTTAAATTGTTTTTCATATTAGATTAACTTATTGTTGAGTTTAATTATTTATTTTTTTCATTTTAATCATTACGTTTGAATTATTTTATTTTACTTACTGTTTTAAAACCGTTTCCATTGGATCATTTTTGTAACTCAAGATATGAGGATTGGACCTTATTTCTTTCCTTACATTTTCTCTTTCCTCTTTTCTTTTTCTTCCTTTTTCTTTTTTCTTCCTTCTTTTCTTTTCTTTTTCCTGGCCTCTTCCCGCGCGGCACGTCTCTCCCTCTCCTCTCTCCATCCGTTCCTTCATCCACCCAGCCCGCCGCTGTGCGCCGGCGGTGATCGACACCGCCCGGCCCTCCGTCCTCCCCAGCCACCGGCGACCACGACCCTGTGATTTCAGCCCCTAAATCGCTGCCGATAGCCCCCACGCACCACACCAAGCCGCGGCACTCCTTACTCCGCTGCGCTGCCGTCGCGCCACCTCCGGCCACCATCTTCTCACCACATCATTCTCGACCTCCTGGCAACCCAATGGACCCAACCCCATCTCCGATCTGTCACCGGTGAAGCCCCACCATCAATATTTCCGTTTTGGGTATTTTAGCCTTCGACCGCCCTCTACGCCGCCACCCACGGCCAACCACCACCACCACTAGCTTCACCAACATCCTTAAGCCTTACCATATCAATCTCGGGTCTTCGTTTACACCCGTTCAAAAATGAGTTTTTGAGACCCACGGCCACAGTGCATTTGGCACTGTTTTGTTGCCGTGTTGCCACTTCTAGTACCTCTGTGATCTTTCAAAAATTATATTATAGCATTGTAAGTATTTTCCTAAAGAACTTTTGAGATTTAAATGTATTTCTGCGCTAATTCATTTTACTGTGAATTTGTTGGTTGTGCCGGACTGAGTCCGAGGAGTAAGGGGGTCGGTTGGATTGGATGATGGAGTTGTTTGTGTGAGATTGGTTTATATTATGAAATTTGTTGGCTGTTTCGAATTTGAATATTGGTGGTTCGAGTTTGACGATGGTCATGGTGAATATTGGAGATTTTTAGGAAGTGATGATATATTTTGGGATTATGAGGGTTTTAAGTTTTGCGATATTAAAATAGGTTATTTTAGAAGTTTAGGATTAAATATCGAAATCCGTGATTGATTGAAAACTTATGGAAATTATGTGATTATTTTTATAGGTGACGATTTATATTCGACTCGACATTTTTTAGAAAAATTCGGAAAAACTAAGTTGTCCAGGTAAGCGGGGTTTCTATGCTAGGCCTTACACGAATTATTGAGACTGAGATTGATTTTCTGAAAACTTTGCATATTTTTATGATGAAATGAGAACTTGGGAAAAACAAAACCAACATCGGTCGTTTATTTGCATACTTATGAAATTGGTGTGGAAAAGGAAAAATATGTTCTGACATGCATTGTGTAGACATGAGCTAAATTTTGTCATGTGGTTTCTGAAATCTGAAAAAGTAGCGATATTGAGAATATGAAAAGTTGTGCATTTATTTATAAAGATGTTCTGGATTTTATGATCAGTGTGGGTAAACTGTCTGATTCTGTTTTGGTACTCTGTATTATTTTGATATAACATCTGAAAACCTTTGGCATGGTGTACTGGTTTTCGTATCTGACTATGTCTCTGCTCTGCTCTGTTTGGGTTGGTACCAACTTCTCTGTCTCTGAGTGCACCCACTTTGGAAACAAAGTGGTTTTATTGTGGTCTTTTCGCACACTCGGGGCTCCGAGAAAAATAAGGGAAAGATTTCACCTCTGTCTCTGCCTGGTTTGGCCATCGGGATTAGCACAACCCTACCACGGGGGTGAAACATGGTCTCTGCTCTGTTTGATGCTCTGTTTTGATCTGATGATGATACTCAGTTTTTGTTATGCCAAAGTATTATGAGTTTTACGTGTCTTGAAACAATCGCTCTGCTACTTTTGAAAATATGTTCTGCTCTGCATGATAACTCGGAAAAATATTTTGTTCTGTATGCTATACTTTGTAAATGCTCATATTTGCACGCTAGTATATGTCCTCTGCTTACTGAGTTGTTGATAACTTACCCCCTATCTTCATAATATTTTTCAGATGATGTGGAGAGTCCAACTAAGGATCTGGATTAGATTGGTGAGCATGATTAAGCTGGGAGAGGATGTTAGAAGAAGGAATTCTGATGTCATTTAGTTTTAATGTATTTTTGATTTAATTATATCTTGGGCTTGGGTTTAGTAAGACTTATGAAAGTATTAGTTTGGTTTGTTATGACTACTGGGAGATTTTGGACTCCTTAGTTTATTTTGCTGCAGTAATGACTTTGTAGAGTTTTCAATGTGATTATTTAGAATACATGAGATTAAGTTTTGCTAATAAAGTTTTGGAGTTTTATTTTAGTTATGTTGGAAAACATGTTCTTAAGTGACAGGTAGTAATTCTCCAGGTCAACCGGGTTTGGGGCGTTACAGTAATCGTAACTGTTGTTGCTTGCACGACTCAGATGTTTTGTCTCAGTAACGATACGTAAGTTCTTGTCCTAATTCATCACTTGTTCTCATGCATATTCTCAAATCCTTTTGATATATAGTAGCTAGGAATATTTAATCACTGTCATGATGTACGTTACAGTACTTATAAGATATGTTTTTAGATGATGATCTCCATACGGAGAGGAAAAATATGATTTTTTTCGTTTTCAAGCTTATACAAACGACCATGGTTAATTAGTTGCCTGATTCCAGGGTCAAGACACTGGATCTATCGCCCTTGATTGAGAAGATGAGCACCAACCTCGACTTGCTAAAGAAGAATGTACACGATTGCGGTCAACAAATAGGTCAGGCAATAGGACATGCAATTTGGTTCTCAAGGAAATACTACCTAGAATCTATTATTAAACATCTATCTGTCTGGCAATTACCTATATATTTTTAATTTGTAGCTGTCTATATTGTTTATGGCCGTAATTAACAACGTTATGTCTATATATGACCCTTGCTGATTTTGTGATTAATAAACAAATGATAATGCTTTAGTTATAAAACAATTTCACAAAAGTAAACTAAAAAACTGACATTATTTGACGTGGTACGCCCGAATATAAAGTTATGAATTATATTGTAAAATATATAACATATTACAAGAAATCACATCAATTTCTGAATTTATTACTAATTTTGTAATTTTTTTTTGTGATTGTAACACTTCTTTTCGTAATGTTTCTTAGGAGTGCTAAAATTAGTTTGTTTTTATTCTAAATGGTCGTCATTCTCATCGCAAATAATCTATCACAAATACTCAATTTTTTTTTTATAGTGAAACCTATGCGGCAAAGGATTTTGGCGGTTAAAGCTACAGGACCAGGCGTGGGAAAGTTTTTCTGTTTTTCTTTCCCCAATCTCTAACTGCATCTATATATAAAAATAAATCAAAAGGAATATATATGGTGAGGTGCCTTGGCAGATCGACCTATTGATATACACACACATCATGATTCTAATGTTTATCATGCATAATGTATATTGCATTTTATTTGAAGCAATAATAATATTCATATACTGCATTATTCAAATAAAATCTGATAATTTGTTACCTTGTACATATAGTATGTGAGCGAGGATTACACTTTCTTATATGGATCCACCAACAACGGATGGAAGGACCAATTTCTTGGTTATGTAACTAATATCATTCGCGATTTGGCCGTAAACCACCCAAAAATAAGCATCAGAAAACAGGATGTATTGAAGTTAAACAGTGGGAAGCTGAAAGTTCGTGCTAAAGAGTTGCAGGCTCGCTTCAAAAGTGATCGGGGTTATGTTGAGCTCTACAAAGATTCTCGAATCATTGTAGGTGATTACGGGACGACTATTGTTAAGGTCTTGGAGAAATTTGATGACTGGAAAGGGTCCTTGAATCAGTTCGGCTTTGGTGATTGTTTCAAGGATTACTATGATAATTAAGAGAATTTAACCTTACTTATTGTTGCATGGAAAGATTTCCGTGGTGATCCTTATGAACTCGTGTTTGGCTGTCCTTGTCTCGTAGAGGCAGTACTACTGTGTAACAATTAATGTCGCTAGTCTTACTTATTTCGAAGTTTCATATGCAATATTTGCAATTGAAGGGCACCTTGATTACGCTGGTAATTTGCTGCCAATACTTTCTTTCCGTTTCTTTTATGAAGAAGACGGTAGGCCAATTTTATTAATCTGATGGGCGATAACACAATTTGTTACGATTAAAAAAACTTGGGAATTACCTAACTTGATCCCAAAACCCAAGATCGGTACATGATTGGTAGAACTACTTAAAGAATAAAGACTAAACTTCTATGCAACTACAAAAAAATAAAAAACACTTCGTAAAATTTAGCACGAATTCATACAATGCTTGTGATTCTGTGAAAAAATTTGAAAGGATATGAAGTAAAATTTTGAGTTACCGGCCGGCATCACCTTACCTTACCAAAAAATCAACTTCAAAACTCCATTTCCGATAGATATAATTCTATGATGTAATCTGCATCAATTAATTGGTAGCAATAGAGTTAAAAGTCATAAGAGCCCGTACGTACAGTTAAAAACTTCATTTAATTGCCTTCAAGGACCTGTTGATCAATATATGAGAAATTCATAAAGGAGTCATTAATGAAGCAGCTAGCAAGCCCACTTTATCTTTTTGTTTGCATGAATTACTGATCACCAAATTAAAGTATCTTACCAATCAACCGCGAGCAACACATCATGAAAGCTAATAATTAATGTAAAATGGGACCAAAAGGCAAGAGTAAGATCCAAAGCTAGCATACATGAAGGCCCGTTAATTAATTTAATCGCATGGATAACCGGATCCGTTATGATCTACTTCTATCTACTTCTATCCAAGTGCGAATAGCACAATCCTTGTAAAATAGAGGATAACGGTTATCAACCTGGCGGGGCCGGTATCCGCTACCTGCATTTTATCTTTTAAAAGAAGAAAAACTCTATTTGCAACTTGCTGGGTAACCCCCGCGTAACCGGGTGGATAAAAAATTTTATTTTTTCTACCTTCTTCAATTTGTTCCCTCTCTCTCACTCAATCATTTTTTTTCCAGTTCTGCTACAGGGTCTAGGAGCATCATGGCGGGTGAGCTTGCCTCTTTCTCTCTATCAATTTTTTGGTGAGCTTGACGGCAACTGGATTGCTTTTGAAAGAAAATTTTGAGGGAGGCCACGCGACTTGGGCATATGAGGTTGGCTTACAATCCATGGTCTGCCCCATCATAGTTGAGGATCTAAATCCACCTCGTCAGATGTTTGTGGAGGTAGTGACTATCAGAGTCACATTTTACTACTGAAAACCAAGCTATATTGTACTGCATTTCAAGGGATATTTATACATAGTTTGTACAAGAGTCTGGAAGTATAAAACAATTATACAACTTGAGAGAATGACTAACAGAAAAGCCTACGGTTTCCCTAAGGTTTCTTTTGCAGTGCCTTTGATGAGGTGTCAATATTTTCTATGTTAATACGCCCCCTCGAGTCCAAGGGAGTGTCAACAACATTGAGACTCGTTCTTAGTTGAAAAAATATGTCAACTACAAGTGGCTTTGTAAAGATGTCTTCAATCTAATCCATTGAACTGATGAAAGAAATATTTAATGTCTTTGCTTTGTTCTATCTCTAACAAAATGGAAGTCAATATCCATATGCTTTGTTCTAGTGTGATAGACTAGATTGGTAGCCAAGTAAGTGAATATTGTCACACCAGATTGTGGGAGCTTGATTCAAAGGGAGTCCAAGTTCTGAAATGAGTGTCTGAAGCCAGATTAACTCTGCTGTCGAGGAAGCTACAGCTTTGTATTCTGCTTCTGTGCTCGATCTTGCAACAGTATGATGTTTCTTGGAACTCCAAGAAATTAGATGCTTGCCCAAGTAGACACAAAGGCCACCCGTTGATCTTCTATCATCTGGGCAGCCAGCCCTGTGATACCCCATATGATATGGATAAGGGTAGGTGGTGTATGGGATCCCACATTGCTTGGGAAGGAGAAGTTCTTGCTCTTTATAAGACTCCAATGGAGCTCCAATTGTATCATTGACTTGTCCTTTTGGAGTATAGGCCATGTGGTTTGGGCCTTCCATTTGGGCGTTACAAATGGTATCAGAGAATATCCCAACCAGAAATGTGAGACTTGAGCCGTGCCACCTACAATGGATAGGCCCGACGAGGACGTCGGGAATTTAAGGGGGGTAGATTGTGATACCCCATATGATATGGATAAGGGTAGGTGGTGTATGGGATCTCACATTGCTTGGGAAGGAGAAGTTCTTGCTCTTTATAAGGTTCCAATGGGGCTCCAATTGTATCATTGACTAGTCCTTTTAGAGTATAGGCCATGTGGTTTGGGTCTTCCATTGGGGCGTTACAAATGGTATCAGAGCCTATCTCAGCCATAAATGTGGGACTTGAGCCGTGCTACCTACAATGGACAAGCCCGACGAGGACGTCGGGAATTTAAGGGGGGTAGATTGTGATACCCCATATGATATGGATAAGGGTAGGTGGTGTATGGGATCCCACATTGTTTGGGAAGGAGAAGTTCTTGCTCTTTATAAGGTTCTAATGAGACTCCAATTGTATCATTGACTAGTCATTTTAGAGTATAGGCCATGTGGTTTGGGTCTTCCATTGGGGTGTTACAAGCCCAGTCCACATCCGAATATGCTTGAAGTTTGAATGAGGATTGTGAGGAGAAAAATAGACCATGGTTTATAGTGTGTTTCAAGTCACACAATATTCTCTTTACTGCAGTCCAATTGTAACACCCCGTATTTTTTTTAGTGTATTTTTTTTAATTGAAAGATTATTTGTTATTAATTTAAAATTTGATTATCTTGTTTTAAATTTTCAGATTTTATTGGGTTTAATTTTTTTATGATTTTTTAATTTGTGAAAATTAAATTTGACATGTTTCCTTAATATTAATAATTGTTATGCATTTAAATTTCTCTTAATTTAAATTAGTTTGTGGGTTTCAAAATTATTGTATTGTTGAATTTAATTATTTTATTTTACTTAGTCACTGTGTTTAAATTTATTTTATTTAAAACTGTTGTGTTGAAATAATTTTCGTTGGAATTTTGTGACCCAAGTTGTGAGTTTTAGACCTCATTTATTTTCCCTTCATTTTTCTTTTTCCACTTTCTTTTTCTCTTTTCTCTTTTTTTCTTCTTTATTTTTTTTTCTTTCTTTTTCCTTTTTCCGGAACTGCTCCTCCCGCGCGACCCAGCCCCCTCCCTCTCTCCCGTGCGTCTTTTTCGTCCGCCCAGCCCACCACCACCGCGCCGCCGTGCCCGACACCGCCCAGTCCATTGCCTCCCCCACCGGCCGGCGACACCACCCCACCAATCTCAGCCTCTAACTTGCCACCAATAGCCCCCACGCACCATACCAAGCAACAGCGTTCTCTTCACTCCAGTGCCACCGTCGCGCCAGCATCGGCCACCATCTCTTCACCACTTCATTATCGATCTCCTAGCAACCTAATGCACCCATCCTTGGCTCCGATCTGTTACCGGTGAAGCCCATCTATCTCCATCTCCTATTTGTGCTTTTTGGCCTTCAACCGCCGCCCACGCCGCCACCCACGGCCAACCACCACCACCACTAGCTTCACCGACATCCCTAGGTCCTACCCTATCAATCTCGAATATTCGTTTACACCCGTTCAAAAGTGGGTTTCTGAGACCCACGGCCATAGTGCATTTTGCACTGTTTTGTTGCTACGTTGCCGCTTCCAGCACCTCCGTGATCTTTCAAAAATTATATTATAGCATTGTAAGTATTTTTCCCAAAGAACTTTTGAGATTTAAATGTATTTCTGCGCTAATTCATATTTACTGTGAATTTGTTGGTTGTGCCGGACTGAGTCCGAGGAGGAAGGGGGTCGGTTGGATTTGATGGAGTTGTTTGTGTAAGATTGGTTTATGTTATGAAATTTGTTGGCTGTTTCGGATTTAAATATTGGTGTTTTGAGTTTGACGTTGGTCATGGTGGATATTGGTGATTTTTTTAGGAAGTGGTGATATACTTTGGGATTATGAGGATTTTTAAGTTTTGAGAAATTAAGATAGATTATTTTAGAAGCTTAGGCTTAAATATGGAAATCCGTGATTGGTTGAAAACTTACAGAAATTGTGTGATTATTTTTTATAGGTGACGATTTATAGTCGACTCGACATTTTTTGAAGAAATTTCTGAAAAGCTAAGTTGCCCAGGTAAGCGGGGTTCATATACTAGTTTTGCATAAAAGAAATAAAATGTGGTTGACTTTGAGAATAAATGTGTTTATTTTCTTTTTGAAAGAAATGATCTGAAAACAACCTCAGATGTTTATTCTGCATATGCATAAATTCAATATAAGAGAAAGTGTTTTCTGTCATGACTGGTGTAGACATGAGCTAGTTTTGTGCACTTTGTTTCTGAACTATGTAAAAGAGCGAATAAGGAATTCTAAAAGTTTTGTTATGAACAAATGAGAATATTTTGTTTATGTTTATCTCGAACATGTGAAATGATCTAAAGCTTTTCAGCATTTTGTTTTGATATGATGTGTCATCTGAAAACCTTGGCATGAAGTTCTGATTCTGTATATCATTGTAATCGGATTTTCGATGAAATCTGTTCTGTTTCTGTTAAGGCCCAGCCACCGGTATAATGATGGTTTATAACCCTACCACGGGGGTGAAACATGGTATACGGCCCAGCCACGGGTATAATGGTGGTTTACAACCCTACCACGGGGATGAAACATGGAAAATGGCCCAGCCACGGGTATAATGGTGGTTTATAACCCTACCACGGGGGTGAAACATGGAATATGGCCCAGCCACGGGTATAATGGTGGTTTATAACCCTACCACGGGGGTTAAACATGGTATTGTCCCGTTGTGATATTAAACGATGATAAGATTATAATGTTTCAGTTTAGAAATGCCAACGGATTCTCTTTTTGGAATAAGTTTATTTTTCTGAAAATTTCGCTCTAATGTTTTTGTACAAGTTTTGTTTCTGCATTCTGAAAGTAAATGTTTTGTTCGGCTTATCAAATGTTATAAATGCTCATGTTTACATGCTAGTATATGCTCTCTGCTTGCTGAGTTGTTGATAACTCACCCCGTTAATCTTCATAATATTTCAGATGACATCGATGGCTCAGCTGAAGATCAGTATTAGAGTCTATGGAGAAGATTAGCATTGATTTGTTGTTGGGTATCTCATGATATTAGTGTTGGTGTTGGAGGTTAATTATCTTTCTTAAGTTTGCTTCAATGGATTTAGACGGTTTATGGAGACTTATGTTAATGTTATATTATTTCTAGTTGTTATTTGAGACATGAAGAAGAGTTGATTTTATTTGGGTTGTTGGATTGAATATTGGATAGACGAGTTTATTTGATTTATTTAATTGAAGTATTTACGTTCGATTTGAGGTTTGGGAAAATGGATATATTCTTGAATTTGGAAGTACTCTAGCCTTGTTAGAGTTGATTATCAGGTTTTATGAGTTAACTCTCCGGACCCTCGGGGTCGGGGCGTTACACCAATGGGATAATTTGGGTGCATGCATGAATTCACACACCTTGTTTACCGTAAAGGAGATGTTAGGCCTAGTAAGTGATAAATACTGCAATCCTCCAACCAAACTTCAAAACAGTGTAGAATCATCAAAACTAGGTGAATCAAATTTAGACTGTTTCAAAGATGCTACCATGGGAGATGTGATAGGCTTGGCTTGCAGCATGTTAGCTCGAGATAAAAGGTCCTTAATTTATTTTCGTTGGAGAGCAGTAGACCATCACTCAACTCAATAATTTCGAGACCTAGAAAGTAGGACAGACTACCCAAATCTTTAAGAGGGAATGCTTCACTTAAGTCATGAATGAGTTTATCAATGGCAGAGGCACAAGAAGCAGTAATTATAAAATCATCAACATAGACTAGGAGATACATGTGCAGATCACCATGACTAAGAATGAATAATGAGGCATCTGCTTGAGAAGCTTTAAAACCGTAGGACAACAACCAAGTGCTCAATTGTGCAAACCATGCCCTAGGGGCCTACTTGAGGTCGTAAATTGCCTTCTACAATTTACAAACATAGTTGGGGTGCAAAGGATCTATAAAACCTTGGGATTGTTGCATGAATACCTAATCATGGAGTGTTCCATGAAGGAAGGCATTCTGAATGTCAATCTGTCTAAGAGGCCATCCACGGGCAACTGCAATAGATAAACAAGTCGAATTGTAGGGGCCTTGACCACAGGACTGAAGGTCTCTTGGAAGTCGATACCAGACTGTTGGTGGTAGCCTTTGGCTACAAGTCTCGCCATTCTCCTCTCAATGGAACCATCAGCCCGTAATTTTGTGTGATACACCCACCTGCAACCAAGTATATTAGTAGAGGGACTGGGCGGAACCAAACTCCAGGTATGATTTTGAAGAAGGGCACATAATTCCTATTGCATGGCATCTTGCCATTCTGAGTGTTTGGAAGCTACTGCATAACTGGTTGGATTTTCGGGAGTGTGTACAGTGGTAGTGAGACAAGCTCGGGAAGGGTATGGAATGGTGCCATCCATACGAACACAGGGATGAGAGGATTGAGTATGAGATCGAGTGATAATAGGGGAACGTGGTGGAATGAGAATGGGATGAGATTGAGAATTAGGATTTTGATGCAAAGAAGTTGATGGATTGATGTTGGGGTTCGTAGTTTGGGAAGGAGAGGAGTGGGCAAGAGAATTAGGGATTTCGGGAAGGGGAAGAGTGGAGAAGGTAGGCGACGAAGTTGAAGGAGATGTATATTGTGAGCCTGGGTGTGGATGTGGGCTTGGGGCTGAGCGTGGGCCTGGGCCGAGAATCGATGGGGAGAGAAGAGGTAAAAAGGCCTATGTGGAGTTCCTGGTGGACGGGTTTGAAGGAATAGGGAAGAAGGAGTTGTAACGGACCGTGAGTTAGAGTAAGGAAAGTCATCTTCTTGAAATAAAACGTTCCGAGATATATACAAACATTGAGTAGTGAGGTCCAAACAGTGATAGACTTTATGTATAGAACTGTAACCAATAAAAAGACTTGGAGCAGAACGGAAGTTAATTTTATGCTTGTTATAAGGACGTAAATTGGGAAAACACTTGCAACCAAACACTTTTAAAAAATGATAATCAGGGTGACGATGATAAACTTGAAATAATGGAGATTTATTTTGAAGAATAGGGGATGGTAGGATATTACTGAGATAAGCAATAGTCTCAAAAGCTTCAGCCCAAAAAGGAGGAGGAAGAGAGGCATGGACTATAAGGGTAAGCCCAGTTTCTACAATATACCGATATTTCCTTTCCACAAGCCCATTTTGTTGATGGGTATGTGGGCAGGAAAATTAATGATGAATACCCAATTTTTGACATTCGAGTGTGAGAGATTTAAATTCCCCACCCCCATCAGTTTGAAGTGTAACAAGCTTGGTATTGAAAAGACGTTCGACATAAGGTAAAAAAATAGAGAAAGCATGAAGAACATCAGACTTAAGTTTTAATGGATAAAACCAGGTAAACCTAGTGAATAGATCAACAAATGATACATAGTACTTGTAGCCTAATCTAGAAACAAATGGGGCCGGGCCCCAAACATCTATGCAAACAAGCTCTAAAGGCCTAGTGGAAGAGACCCAGTGAGACACAAAAGGTAGTTGACGGCTTTTAGCAAGTGGGCAGTCGAGATAGTTGTATTTAGAGGCGTTGGAAGAAATCTTCAAACAATTGGTGTGCAAGATGGTGGAGACGACAGAGTGATGAGGGTGGCCCAACCAAAAATGCCATTGAGCCGCGGTAGTACGTTCGCCGATTTGAGCTAACGGAGAGAGAATAGAGGATGATGGAGTCATGGAAGGAGAGGGAAACACATGAAGGCCATCACGGATTGGACCTAGACCTGTGAGGAGGGACTTCCCCGTCGCTATGTCCTTCACAGAGAAGAAGTTGGCGTGAAAATCAAAATAGCAACGATTATCTTGACAAAATTTAGAAATAGAGATTAAATTTTTGGTTATGCTTGGAGCATGAAGAAGATTTCGCAATAAGAAAGAGGAAGAAAGAAAAGATAGGGAGGAGTCACTAGTGTTTTGAATTGAGAGGCCCGAGCCATCTCCAACCCGAATTTGATCATTACCACTATACAGTTCTGAGGAAAGATTGAGATTATTTCTACCATTTCGACCTCCTCTAAAGGAGTTACGTCCACGGTTGCCAGTATTGGTGAAGTTGACTGAGGGCTCAATGGAACTTGTAGTCTTTGTTGTATGAGATAATCTGCTTTCATGGACAAGCAACAGCTAATAAAGTTCATTAGAAGAGATGGGCTCAGCCTGTGTAGTTATGGAAGTGACAAACGATTCATAAGTTGAACCAAGCCCCGTGAGGAGATAAGTGACAAACTCTTGATCTAGTAGTGGGGTTCCCGTGGAGGCAAGAATGTCAGCAAGGGAACGCACCTTACCGAAAAAAAATCTGTAATAGTTTAGTCACCTCGAGTGAGGTTGGCCAGTTGAAAACGTGCTTGAAATTATTTGGCCTGAGAGTGTGATGCAAACATGGAAGCAAGGGAGAGCCATAATGCACGAGAAGTGCTTGATGAAAGTACATGGCCAATAACAGAGTCTGAGAGAGAGGTGAAGAGAATACTTAGCACTTGTTGGTCAATGCGTTTCCAAGAAGAAAATTTTGGATTGGATTGTAGGGTAGAAGAAGATGCTTCAAGTATAGTTTCTGGAGGACAGACCAAGCTACCATCGACATATTGGTAGAGATCCTGACCTTTCAAGTATGCAGTAATCTGCACCTTCCACAGAAGATAATTTTATGTGTTTAATTTCGTGGTAATAATATGGGAGAAAGAAGACATAATGGAAGGGTTGGAGACTAACGCCATGGATTAGGGACTCTGAGTCATTTGCTTTGATACCATATCATAGTCACATTTTACCACTGAAAACCAAGCTATATTGTATTGCAATTCAAGTGATATTTATACATAGTTTGTACAAGAGTCTGGAAGAATAAAACAGCTATACAACTTGAGAGAATGACTAATAGAAAAGCCTACAGTTTCCCTAAGGTTTTTTCTATGTTAATAGTGACTAACATTCTATTGTTCTTGGGCATCTAAGCATGTGGTACTAAAGGACTGATCATTTTTTTTTTGTTTCGTATTCTTACATATGCTTTGTGAAGAATGGGGTTTCTTCCTAGAAATAGCTAAAATAATAAGAGGATTGGGTTTGACCATATTGAAGGGGTTGATGGAAGCTTGGAATGACAAAGTATGGGCACGCTTTGTGGTTGAGGTAATATTACGAGCCTCGAAAAAAAAAAGAACCTTCGTGAGAAAGGAAGAGGAAACCCAGGTTGCAATGGAAAGAATCAAGGCAGTAGACGAAGCTCACCTTATGTTTTAGTCAATTTTCTTTTTTTTAATCTCGGCTCACATGGCAATATGCCACGATAGCCGATTCCCCAGGTTCCCCACATCCAGTTCCTTGTAGCAGAACTTTAAAAGAATTAACATCAAATTAACAATGTCCCACATCGTTTAAAAGACCTTCAACCCCTTTCCCTAGGCACTTTTAGCTCTCTCTCCTTTCTCTCCTCTCTCTCTCTCTCTCTCTCTCTATCCTAGGCACTGTTATGTAGTTTGTATGGATGTTGCTGGTATTGTATTTGAAAATATGCATATTTGTATTTACATATATATATATAGATTGTATTGGTTGTGATGGAGTGAGAAGAAGTGAGAATTGGTTAGGATTGAAATGAAGTTGGAAGTAAAATATGGAGATTTTGAATTATGGGGATTGTGTTGGTTGTTCTAGGTGGAGTTAGTTGGATTTTGGATTGAGTATATGTGTTGTATGTATTCTTAAGAAGCTTGGTTGAATTTATTAATTGTGAATGTTGGGTTTGTGTGGGATGAAGCTTGTTAATCTTTATATATTGTAATTTTGTTGGGTTGACGTACATGGGCAGAAAATATGTTAATGTGTTATAATTTGAGTTGGGTGTATGGAAGGATGAAATAGAATGATATAAATGTGGTACTAAATATTGAAGTGATATTTTGCTTTGGGTTCTATGACTAGTTGTGTGTGTGTATGAAGCTTATTAAGCTATATGATTTTAATCGTGTTGGTGTATGTTGAGTGTTAAGTATGCAAGAGTTTATGTTATGGACGGATTGTGTTCGAATTGTTTTCTTGCATTTTTTTTGTGTGAGATATATCTGATGTATAGTTGTAAGATGGTGGAGATGTATTAATGCTATTACGTTGCATAGAACTTTATAAGGATACTTTTGGAAGAATTGGGCAGATTTGCACATATTAAATGTATTATGTATGGATGGTATTTGTAAGAACAAGTTGATACTTAAATGAATTATATGTTGACCTTAGATGATAAAGGGGTATGACACATGTATGTTTGGTGGATTGTATATGTTTGGTTTGGATTTTGTAATATGTTTGCAGGCGAGGAAGTGAATGGGAACTTAAGTTGATGTTGGATTGGATTGTTTGTGTGGAGGATGGGTATTGTATTTGTAATTGGGAACTAACGGTTAAGTGGCGCCGGTTAAATTGGTTTGTTGGGTGAAGCCTAGGCATGGAAGATTCAAATTAAATATTGATGGTTGTAGCCTCGGTAAACCAGGGAGCTTAGGTGTTGGGGGGTAATTCGGGATTTGAATGGTGATATGGTGCTTTCCTTTTCATGTTATCTTGGGGTGGGTTCTAATAATCTTGCTGAGTTGAAGGCTTTATTAATAGAGTTGAAATATTGTCATTCTTTGGGGTTACAACGTGTGGACATCGAGTCTGATTCATTGGTTTGTGTATCATGGGTTCAGAAGAAGCGTTGTGGAGTGTGGTATTTAGAAGACTTTTGGGAGGAGTCTATGAGTTTGTTTGAAGGTTGGGACTTTGTTATAAATCATATTTATCAAGAGGGAAATGTGCCGGCTGATTATTTAGCTAAAATTGGAGCTTAGGGTTCGACCTATGTTTGGCACTCTTTAGTGTGTGTTCCAAAACATCTGAAAGGATTGATTCGAACAAATAAATTGTCCTTACCTTATCTGAGAGGTCATTGAGTTGTTGGTATTATTTTTCTTCTAGTTATTGGTTTTATCTTGGTATGGTTGGTTTTTTTTTCGACATGTTGCTTGTTGTGTAATTCTTTATTATGCTTGAATTGTAACTGTTACGCCCCGACTCCCACGTACGGAAACGGGAGAATCGTGGCGTCAGGATGATGACAACACGAGTCACGCATCCCAACGATAAGTGCTTAAGTGTGTGCAACATGCAAAGAGTGCACAACAAAAGTCGCAGCAGTTAATTAAAAGTTAGCCAACTAAGTACTAGAAATTTAATTACAGATTCCCAAAATAAAATGCCTTCAAAAGTTATGCAATTATCAAATATAAATATAATACAAACCAAATACATAGCCAAAAGTGGAAAAAAAATCCCAATGCATGAGCAAGTGATCCCAAATCACTTCTCCGATGGAGCCAAATCCTCAGACACTTTGTCCTCATCTGCATCAAAATCTATGGTTCCATAAAACGGAACTGCAGGGTGTCGAATACCGTGAGATTGTGAATCTCCAAACAAACCAAGAGATAAAATTACATTAATGCATCCAACAAACATGTGTGCACATGACGAAACACGAATGTGACCCAAAACCCTCATTTTTCCTAAAAATGATTATTTTCCAACACACGCCAAAAATCCAATTTGACCCAAAACACGCCATGAATAATATCCGCCATTTTTCTAGAAAACGGGCCAACATAATCATTTATCGAACACTCTAGGCGGGAATCACAGGCGAGAGCTACCATCATCTCTGCTTACCACCATGCCTATTGCGTGCACCATAGGTGGGGATCATAGGCGGGACTACCACCATCCCTACAGCTAGCACTGTAGGCGGGAATCGCAAGCGAGACTACCACCATCTCTACTGCATGCACCATAGGCTAGAATCACAAGTGGGACTCTACCACCATCCCTACAGTTCCTTTCCACACAAGGGGTACCTATCAGAGCACTATAGATGGGAATCATAGGCGGGCTCTACCATCATCCCTACTGCATGCACCGTAAGTGGGAATCACAAGCGAGACTCTACCACCATCCATACCGTGTGCACCATAGGTGGGAATTATGAGCGAGACTCTACCACCATCTCTGCTTACCACCATCCCTACAGTCTCTTTATTTTCTCTCTCAAACCATTCAATCCAATCATTCCAAACATACCCACAATCATCTCTCACATGAAAACCCATTTTTCATTCACAACACATGAGCATGCATGAAATGATGTAATAAATGCCAAGATGCCAAACACAACATGAATACACGCACGTATAATTCAATTAAATAAACAACCCATCCTCATATCCAACCGATCCCCATACTCTTCTGACTTAATGGGTGAGTTAGGTAGCTGGGAGGCCGCCAGTGCTGTGGTGAAAATATGGTGGCCAGTGGTGGCGCGACGGCGTCGCTGGAGCACAAAAACTGCTCAACTTGAAGTCTTGCATGGAGGCTAACAATAGCGAGGGAGAAACTGAAAATGGAGGGGGTTTGTGACCGGCCAGAGGGGAAGAGAATGGGAGGGGCGGTGACGTCATTGGGCAGCGCATGACGGCACTGTGGCGGAAGAAGAAATGGACGGGGAGAGGGGAGGGAGTTGTCGCTCGCTTGAGGTAGAAGAGCAATGGAAAGGAGGAAAAGGAAAATAAGGAAAAAGAGAATAGGAGAAAGAAAAATGAGAAAAAAAAAAGTGAGGGAAAATAAATGAAGTCCAATCCTCACAACTTGGGTCAAAACTTGATCCGAGGAAAAGAATTCAAAAACAGTAAGTTGAATAAACTAATTTAAATGTAGTGACTAGCTAAAATAAAATAATAATAATAATCCAACAACACAATAATTTTAAAGCCCACAAACAAGCTAATTTAAATTAAAGAGCAATTTAAATGTAAAACAGTAATTAATATTAAAGCATATCAAAATAAATTTTATAACTTAAAAATCATAAAAATAGACCAACGAGAAATCCGATAAATTTAAAACAAGAGAACCAATATTTAAGTTAATTAAAATAATCATTCAATTAAAATATAATAAAACACAGAGTATCACAGTAACCAAGATATTTATCTGCCATAAGTGGGGCTTATTAATAAATCTGGGAAGGGGCCACTCATAGACATGTGCCCTAACTCTCCTATAAAAAAAAAAAAAAAGAAAGAAAAAAAAAGTGGGACTAATTTGTAAAGCTTGTTGAGTGATGGTTTGAAGGTTAATTTAAAGTGAAGCATGTAAGCTCATTTTATTATTTAGAAAATGAAGTTAGGCTTTTAGATTCATAGTTTAGACTTAGGATTTATGAAAATGGTTGTGCTTCAAGTATTAGATGATGACATGTGTAAGTGAAATGGATTGGATATTATGAATACCTAGAGGTGTGAGTTTGTATAATTAGGAATATTATGAAGAAGTATGCAAGTAAATAGATGATGGAGGTTATTTGGACAATAACTAGTTTAAATGGAGGAAGTTTAAGTAAAGAACCAATTGGAGGTTAAGGCCATGTGGGCACTAAAAGTTAGGAGTAGTTTTATTATGCAAATTCTAAGTTTAAGTTTCATGTGTAAATTAAAAAGAAAATGATGTAAAACTATGTATACATGTGGGTTGTTATCTGACACGCATATGAATGGACTAAATGGAATGAGACACTACAACACAATTTGTCTTTTGTGACAGAGGAAACCGTCACCAAAAATTGCCAAAACGTCACTAAGGATATTTGGTGACGGTTTGAAACCATCACCAAGACCGTCACCTAATGTGCATCACAGAAAACAATTGGTGACAGTTTACTGTTGAACTGTCACTAAAAATATTTTTAGTGACGGTTGGAGGTGTTTCGTTTGGTTGAACGTTCGAACGTTACATTTTTTTTGTGATGGTTGAGAACTATCACAGAAAGTAATGTTCGAACGTCAAATTGAACGTTCGAACGACAATCCGATTTATTGGCATTCAAATGAGAGAATTTCACATTTGTTGATTATTATTCGAACGTATCATATTTATGTTCGAACATTTATACGTCTGAACGTTCATTATAATAAACGTTTGAATTTCCATTCAAACGTTAACGGACCAATGTTCAAACGTAACGGGTTTAACGTCCAGACGTTATTTCGAATGTAAATTAAGGAGCGTTTGAATGCAAGTTGTACGTTCGAAGCTTTGTTCGAACGTTAATTGTTTAATCGTTCGAACAGTTTTCTCGTTTGAGTGTGAGTACGTTCGAATGTTACTATCCAATTTTATGTATTCACGTTCGAACGTTGGTTCGAATGTGAACCAACATTCGAACGATTTTAATTTACATTTGAACGTACAGATCAGAAATACTAATTTCATAAAATTTAAAAACATACCAATTGTATCATATTACATACCATCAATTAACAAGTAACAATTTCTTATAAAATATTAAAATTAGATATTAAAACTAGCCAGAAATACTGATAAAATTTATTTCTTCTTTTTCCCTCGCCCACCGCGATTTTGTTGCAACGACATAACACTCTCCATTTGCACCATTATCTCCCGTTGCACTTGCTCTTGGACTTTACTGCGTATTCTTTCCTCCTGGTCTCTCTGTTGGTCCTACAAACGCGTCTCTAAATGAGACTGTTATTCTAAGAGAGACTCTAACTCT
This sequence comes from Juglans regia, assembly GCF_001411555.2. Lineage (NCBI taxonomy): Eukaryota > Viridiplantae > Streptophyta > Magnoliopsida > Fagales > Juglandaceae > Juglans > Juglans regia. The sequence continues at coordinate 28,830,452 of NC_049910.1, forward strand.
TGCTGTCTCGACCTCATATACTCATTCTCACACCGTGCAGCTTCTAAATCTTTGGTAAGATTATTAATTTGTGAAGTCGATGAGGATCTAGTTCCTCCGATGCAGCCTGAGCCAGGTCATGTGGGGAGTAGCAGTCAGCAGACGCCGAGTACATCTGCAGGAGATGCGCGGCCTGCTTGGGTTGATGCGGTGATCTCACAGCTGACTGCGCATATCGATCATAAGATCAATCGATCACTCGCGGCTATATCGGCCTCTGTCGCCAAGCTCACCCATCGTGTAACTATCATCAACGACAAGGTTGATACTTGACTGAGGAGGTATGAAGTTCGACTTTCGCAGACAACGCTATCATCTGAGTATTGTTTACTAAATTCTGTCATCTTTTGCATTTTACTTATAATATTTGTAAAAAAAAATATTATTGAATATTTCTATCATTTTTTAATTCCAATTCTCAATCTTCTTTAATGTTATATTTTCTAACTTTAATACTAAATCACTGCACTTCAAAAATATATAAACATAAATATATATTTATATATTACAAATTGTGTATATATAAATATATACCAGTCAATTTTTTAGACTTGTTCATAAATTATGCACTATCAAAACTACATAAATTTTAAATTAGAGTCATATTTAATTTAAATTTACAATTAATGTTCGAACGTTAGTAATTAACGTTCGAACGTTGGCGCAAAACATTTCACGTTCGAACGTTAATTACTAACGTTCGAACGTTGGCGCCAAAACATTTCACGTTCGCACGTAAGTAGCCACAATATTCGAACGTATATGTGACGTTTGAACGTAAATTTCTCATATGTTGGAGCATTAAAAAAATCTCATCTGTCTTTAGTGACGATTTCCAGAAACTGTCACAAAAAAGACCTTTTAGTGACGGTTTGGGGATTGTCACAATTTCTCAACCGCCACTAAAAAGCAATTGTATTGTAGTGAGACTATATTTAAAAGTCAACTTTGTTTTATTGATCAAAAAATAACATTTTTCATCATCAAATAAAACGATGAGTTTTAGTAAATATTTTTAAGACAAATAAATCGATCAAAATAAATAGGGTTTTTAACATAATTTAAATGATAAATATTAAATACTATTTCTAAGGAAATAAAATCTTTTAAATAAAGATGATTTTCTAAAACTATACTATTTTCGGGGCTCCAAACATTAAAGAGGATGACTTAAAAACTTAACCTTGGTCCAACAAAACTAAAAATATCCCATTTAAATAATTTTGGACTTTTAAAATATTTAGCTGATTTTAAAATATTTGGTTCAATATAATAATCATCCGCAAAATTAAAAATGAGAATTCGAGATTAAAGAAATTTAGGCGAGGCTCATGACTAACTCGAGAGAAAAAAGAGTAGTTCATCACAATTTTGTACTATGACCCTAACTTAGAAGGGCCTTAGAGTTTTATTACAATCTCATAGCATTTTTATATCCAATTATTGGATTATATATTATGTTTGAATTTCATGTTTACTATCTACTGTAGAAACATAACTTCATTTGTATGAATGTGTACGACATTTTATGTTCAAAACGACTTAGTTGCTATTCGAACTATATAACCTTAAAATAAGATGTTTGAATGGTTACAATATTAGTTTGAACTACAAGTCTTCATCCCATTCGAATGCGTACCTTTTTTATTTGAACGAACCCACATTTATTCGAATATAAATATTTTAACCAAAATAACGTTCAAATCGTAACATAATTGTTTGAACCACATAAGATTCAATATTTGAACGGATCAAATCCATCTTCAAATGCTCATCCAAACGGGGATAACAAAGCATTTGAATGCTAATCACTCATATTTGAACAGCATAGCATGACTCCATTATGCTCGAACGAAAAGGCAATACGTCCAAACCATTTACAATCCCAACGTTCTAATGATTATAACTCTTATTCAAACTTCGTTTAAATTAGGAGTTTTCTTTTTCGAAGAATTCAAGTTACTATTTGAACTATAACTGCACACCATCGAACCAAATACGGTCTTGACATTCGAACAGAAGTCAATCTTTTTCGAATGGGCATATCTTCAATATTCAAACAACCTCGCATCCCTTTCAACCCATTCAAGCATGACTAAAGTGTTTGAATACTAGCCTCATATCGTAACCGTTCAAACAATATTCTATGTACGAATGAAAGTTGGTCGTTCGAATGTCTTTTAGGAACGAATACTTTCATCCCATAATTTTTTTACGTTTAAACGAACTTAGAATGGGTCAGAGAAATTTCATTCCAAAAGATATTTTCTGAGACGATTTTTTCTTGCCCCAGATTGTCTTTTGCGATAGACCTCTTGGGACGAATTTTCATCCCTATGTCTTTGGAGACAAAAACCCACTCTTTTGGGACCAAAATTTTCAACCCAAAATAGGGTTTATTTTTTTATTTTTGGATAAACAAACTTTCATTAATAAAGAAGTCAGTAAATAGCAGCTTGATCAAACCAAAGGGCATGATCTACAAAACTTGGGACTGATTCCCACCACATAACAACGTCATCAACATCCCAAGCAAAAGAGGGTTTACTTGGTTTATGTTGTAGTGATCAATATATTGGATATCATTGGAGGCAGTACTTAGGATGAAGATTGGACACATCGTGAAGAAGATGATCTGGCCGGACTTTGATCTTTTGGTCTTTATTTATTCGAAGGATTTATGTCAATTTTTTTTTTTTTTTTAAATATAGTCTTCCAAAAAGTCACGTGGTTTAGCTATAGTATAGGTCGGCGACAAGTGCGTTGAGGATGTAGGCTGATATTTTTCATTTCTCTTAATTAAATAATGCTTCAAGAAATTTTTTGACAACTTATCGAGTCCTTCTCTCTCTGAGTGTGAGGTTTTCTCTCTAAGTTTCTTTGTAAACCTAGAGACTGGTCCTCCTAGACTTTTGTCTGTGTAGGATAGTAAATGGATAGTGATTTGTCAAAGTTATGCGAGGGTCTGAAGCTGACGGAAGAAGAACAACAGGAGGTGGTGGTTAGCAGGGAAGAAGTGATCATATCAGAGGAAAAGAGTAAACACTGTTTCATGATGATGGTGATTACAGATAAGGAAGTAAATAGAGGTCTCTTAGAAACACTCTGGCACGAGTGTGGCAAATAGAAGGTAAGGCTGTCTTCAAAGAAGTAGGGAGAAATAAGTTCCTGGTGGAGTTGAAAGAAAAAGTTGATAAAAAGAGAATCATGCAGGGACGCCCGTGGTCTTTTGACAAAAATGTAATATGCTGGCAGGACTGTGAAGGCCACGAGTCTTGGAAGGAAATGCAATTCCAGTATGAACCTTTTTGGGTGCAATGTCATGACCTTCCTTTTGCTGGGATGAATGCTAACACTGGCTTTAATCTGGGCAAGTCAATGGGGGAGGTTCTCATGGTGGATACGGACAGTAGTGGGGTATGCTAGGGTAGCTTCCGAAGGTTAAGGGTAATGATAGATCTCACAAAACCATTGGCGAGAGGGAGATTTTTAACTCTCGGAACTCAAAGCATTGGATTCCTTTCAAGTACGAAAGGTTACCAAACTTTTGTTATCATTGTGGGAAGATTAAGCATGTCATTGGAATGTGCGACAAACTTGATAGAGGAAAAGCTAGTTTGAAAGGCTTCAACCAACAGTACGGTGCATGGCTAAGAACCAGCCCAAAAACCTCATTTTCTGAGGTTTCTCAATCCAAAAGGGAAACAGGTCAGGGCAGGGTGGAGGGTCAGGACCAGAGAAAGGGAGATGGAGAGGCACAGCAGGAAAAAGTTGTACCAGAGGGAAGAAAGGAGAGTGTAATGGAGGGAACTGAGGAGGAACAAGAGGCGGGAAACCAGGGTGGTAGGTATGGCGCTCAGAGTAAAGCTGACATATCCTGCGAAGAGGGAGGAGCAAGTGTAACAGCAGAAGCTTCATTGGGAAAGGAAGTAACCGTGCTAGAAAAAGGGGACCAGAGACCTAGTTCTAAGTCAAAGACTATTGAGAAGTCAAGGGTGGACCACGTGTAGTCCCCTGAAGAGGGAGATCCTTCTGCTCAGGTCACTAAAGTAACTTCCCAAAGGGTCAAAGCCCAAATAGGCAAGTGGAAGAGGAAAGCACGTGCAAGACTAGTCAGCAATGAATTACAGAACAATGCGTGTGACATGGAGCTGGATAAGCCTAGTAAAGCAAGGAAAAGAAAGGGACAAACAGACAATGGAAGGTTGGCTGGCAAAAGAAGTAAACAGATGCATGTTAAGGAAGGGGAAGAGTGTGTGCTTAAGGCAGTGGCTGCTATGCAGCACTGCCAATCCCCATGAAACTGCTAAGCTGGAACTGCCGAGGGCTTGGGAACCCTCGGACAATTAACGAACTTCATCTATTGGTGCAGGAAAGAACCCCATCTGTTATATTTTTGTCAGAAACTAAAGGTAACAGATGTAAAGTGGAGAAGGTGAGGAACAAGTTGGGAATGGAGCAAAGTTTTGTGGTTGACAGCATAGGCAAAAGTGGAGGACTTGCAATGTTTTGGAAAACTGAGGTAAATGCTCAACTACTTTCTTATTCAAATAGCCATTTATCTTTGACAATCTTTCATGAGAGTAGTAGTCAACCCTGGAGACTCTCTGGGTTCTATGGTAACCCTGCCACAGACAAAAGGAAAACTAGTTGGAGTCTCCTTAAAATGCTTAAACTCGAGCCTCCAATGGCTTGGTTATGTATGGGAGACTTCAATGAGATCTTGAGTAATGATGAGAAGTATGGGGTAGTCACTAGATCTTATTCTCAAATGGAGTGTTTCAGATTAGCTATTGATGAATGCGACTTGAGTGACCTTGGATACACAGGGTCTAAGTATACATGGAGTAACAATAGGGAGACGAGAGATTTTACCAAAGAAAGACTGGATAGAGCTATGGGAAACGGGGAATGGCCATTACAATTCAGCAATAGTGAGGTCTCAGTGTTACCTGCCCTCAATTCAGATCACTCTCCTTTGTTGATAACCTGTGATAATGAGGTAGCTGGTGTTAATAGAAGGACAAGATTATTTAGGTATGAAGCTTACTGGTCAACTAAACAGGAGTGCAAAGAACTAATTAAAAACTCATGGAGGGTTTCATGCAGAGGGGCCCAATCAACTAGGAACCTCCTAGCGGGTTTGGACAGATGCAAGCAGTCGTTGAGAACTTGGTCAAAAGAGATGAATAGTAAGCAGAAACACATAATTAAACAGAGAAGTGAGATGATCCAAGAGTTGCAGAGAATAAACCAAGGAGATTTTAATGACACCATCAAGGGATATCAAAGGGAAGTTAATCAGCTTCTAGCTGAAGAGGAACTCAAGTGGAGGCAGAGGGCAAAACAATTGTGGCTTAAGGAGGGAGACAAAAATACAAGCTACTTCCATAAGTGTGCATCTCAAAGAAAGAAGAATAACAGTATTCACCAGATTGCAAATGAAAGAGGGGAGCAAGTGAGTAATAAATCAGAAGTCAGGGATATATTTCAAAGGTATTACCATAAGTTGTTTGAGTCCTCTAACCCGAGTGGTATCATGGAGGCCCTGGCTGATCTAGACTCAGTAGTGACACCCGAGATGAACCTCCAGTTAACAAAAGCATGTTCATATGAAGAGGTAAAAGGTGCTTTATTTGAAATGGATCCAATGAGCTCTCCAGGACTTGACGGATTCTCTGTTGGATTCTATCAAGACCACTGGGAAGTAGTTGGAGATGGTGTGGTCGAGGTTGTAAAAGAGATCTTTAAATCCAAGAGGGGCATTCAGGAAATTAATGAAACATTTATAGTGCTGATCCCAAAAAAGACAAGGCCCAATTTCGTGATTGAATATAGACCAATAAGTCTATGTAATGTGATTTATAAAGTGTTCTTTAAAGTACTAGCCAACAGAATTAAACCTTTTCTGTCCAAGTTGATATCTCCATCCCAAAGTGCATTTGTACCAGGAAGGTTGATCTCTGATAACATCATCGTGGCATATGAAGCAATGCACTCAATGAAACATAGAATGAAGCATAAGAAGGAGGGGTACATGGCTATGAAACTAGACATGAGCAAAGCTTACGATAGATTAGAGTGATCTTTCTTGGAGGCAGTGCTCTCAAAGATGGGTTTTGATAAGAGGTGGACAGATTTGGTTATGCAATGTGTCTCTTCAGTAAAATATTCTCTGCTAGTTAATGGAGACCCTCAACAACACATTATACCTTTTAGAGGATTAAGGCAAGGGGACCCTCTATCCCCTTACCTATTCATACTTTGCACTGAAGTTCTTGGGAAGATGTTGGATGAAGCAGAGAGAAAGGGTTACATAACTGGTTTTCCATTTGCTAGAGGATCGTTGAAGGTTAATCATCTTTTCTTCGTAGATGATAGCTTACTTTTTTGCAAAGCAAATGCACTTGAGTGGAGTAGAATGTCTAAAATTCTCAAAAATTATGAGGAGGCCTCTGGACAAAGACTCTGTAACGCCCCGTCCCCGAGAGTCCGGAGAGTTAACTCATATAACCTGATAATCAACTCTAACAAGGCTAGAGTACTTCCAAATTCAAGAATATATATATTTTCCCAAACCTCAAATCAAACGTAAATACATCAATTAAATAAACCATATAAACTCATTTATCCAATATCCAATCCAACAACCCAAATAAAATCAACTCTTCTTGATGTCTCAAATAACAACTAGAAATAATATAACATTAACATAAGTCTCCATAAACCGTCTAAATCCATTGAAGCAAACTTAAGAAAAATAATTAACCTCCAACACCAACACTAATATCATGAGATACCCAACAACAAATCACTGCTAATCTTCTCCATAGACTTTAATACTGATCCTCAGCTGAACCATCGATGTCATTTGAAATATTATGAAGATTAACGGGATGAGTTATCAACAACTTAGCAAGCAGAGAGCATATACTAGCATGTAAACATGAGCATTTATAACATTTAATAAGCCGAACAAAACATTTACTTTCAGAATATAGAAACAAAACTTGTACAAAAACATTAGAACGAAAATTTTAGAAAAAATAAACTTATTCCAAAAAGAGAATCCGTTGGCATTTCTAAACTGAAACATTATAATCATATCATCGTTTAATATCACATCGGGACAATACCATGTTTAACCCCCGTGGTAGGGTTATAAACCACCATTATACCCGTGGCTGGGCCATATTCCATGTTTCACCCCCGTGGTAGGGTTATAAACCACCATTATACCCGTGGCTGGGACTTAACAGAAATAGAACAGATTTCATTGAAAATCCGATTACAATCATATACAGAAATCAGAATTTCATGCCAAGGTTCTCAGATGATACATCATTTCAAAACAAAATACTGAAAAGCTTCAGATCATTTCACATGTTCGAGATAAACATAAACAAAATATTCTCATTTGTTCATAACAAAACCTCTAGATTTTCATATTCGCTCTTTTACATAGTTCAGAAATAAAGTGCACAAAACTAGCTCATGTCTACACCAGTCATGACAGAAAAACACTTTCTTTTATATAGAATTTATGCATATGCAGAATAAACATCTGAGGTTGTTTTCAGATCATCTCTTTCAAAAAGAAAATAAACACATTTATTCTCAAAGTCAACCTCCTTTTATTTATTTTATGCAAAACTAGTATATGAACCCCGCTTACCTGACTTCTTCGTATTATCAACACCTTGAACCGGAACTCTAATAGTAACACCACCTAAACAAAAAGAACATATATCCAACATTTAATAACTAATTTAGTAAGCTGCTATTTACTGAGTAATAAATCAAAACAGTCCCTTTACAGCTCAATAACTATCCTAACAGTTAAACCCGAACAACTCTCTCTTCAAACCATTCGCATTTAAAACCCAAAACAGCCATCACCTTCTATTAACACCAAACCAACTATAATTATTTCCAAAACCAACAACAGTAACTCCAATAATTAAAACATAACCCAACCCAAACTTCACTTCCAACCTTCGAATAAAACAATTTCAGTGCACGCATCAATATTCTAATCATTCAACAATTCAAAACTTGCACGAAAATTCAATACAACCAGTTCCAAAACATCCATTGTTTTACACCAAAGAGTCTGAAATAATAAATCAAAAACAGTCTCACGAATCATCCCGAAACTATACTCCTCAACATCCATAATTTGAACACACTCCACTGCTCCTACAAATAATACATCAACCCAAAAATAAACTTCACAAAACCTTCTACTAAAAAGAACTAGTGGTCTGCGCAAAGGGAAAAATTAAGACTAAGTGAGATGCACGGCCAAACAAGCAGCGTTCGTGTGTGCGGTCAAAACAGAGCAAAACCGAAAATAGTAATGAAACCCGTAAGAGTAAAACCGGAAGAAGAAGGAAGGAGAAGAAGTAAAATAAAATAAAACAAAAGAGAGGAGTTACCAATCTCTGTTCAAGAAGCCAACTAAATCTGCAATAGAAAAAAAAAATAATTTGAAGTTCTAAATCCTTGAGTTGAGCGCATGGTGAAGGTATGAAGAATCGAAAAACAGATGAGAGGAAAAATCGACTGGAATGTTTTCGGAAGTGAGTGAAAACCGAACCTTGAGTGTGGTAAGAGATGGAAATCAACTGCTACTCGTGGGTTGGTGCGCACGGTTGAGTGGGATCCGGAAATGCAGAGCAGTGGGGGAGGCAACGCGAAGAAGAAGAACAGTGCATCCAGAAAAGGGAACTTAATCCCAGCACCCAAATGACGTCGCTCGGTCTCACATTAACTGCTCGTGGGCTGGGCTTCACACAATCGGCTAACTCCAACGGGTTGGGCTTAAAGCCCGGTTGTTACAGACTCAATCTTGAGAAATCAGCAATTTTTTTCAGCAAGAATACAGCACTTGAGACAAAACAGGCTATTATCTCGGTTTCTAAGATGGTGGAAGCTAAAGTGTATGAGAAGTACCTTGGCTTACCCTCATGTGTTGGAAGGAACAAGCTAGCATCATTTAGACCAGTTCTGGAATCCATAAGGAATCGTATGCAAAATTGGAAAGTTAAATTCATTTCAAAGGCTGGAAAGAAGGAGTTATTAAAATCAATAGTCCAAGCAATACCTACATACTGCATGAGCATTTTCAAGCTGCAAAAAACTATTCTAAATGCCATTAACAAGCTTATGCAAAAGTTTTGGTGGGGTAGTCGAGAAAACAAAACCAAGACTCAGTGGTTGCCATGGAAACTACTTGGAAAGAACAAGGCAGAAGGTGGATTAGGTTACAGAGATTTTGAACATTTCAACCTTGCTTTACTGGCCAAGCAGGGATGGAGACTAATACAATAGTCACAATCTCTAGGAGCTAAGGTGATGAAAGCTAAATACTTTTTCAGGACTAATTTGCTACATGCAAAACTGGGCAGTAATGCTTCATTTCTCTAGAGGAGTTTTTTGGAAGCCAGGAAGGTGTTAGAGGAAGGCTTGATATGGAGGATTGGTAATGGGGAAGGGGTTAGCCTATGGAGAGACAAGTGGATCCCTCAACCAACCACATTCAAAGTGCAGACCCCTTTAGATCAGAGGCATGCACATTGGAAAGTCAGTAATTTGATTGATGAGCGTTCCAAAACTTGGAACCTGTTGGTTTTAAGGAGCATATGCACAGAAGAAGACATTAGTAATATCTGCAAGATGCCTATTAGTTGGTGTGGCAACCCAAATAAGCTCATTTGGAGGTGCTCCAAAGATGGCATGTTTACTGTCAAGAGCAAATACCATCTGTTGGGCACAATGGAGCAGTATACAAAGGGGCAAAGTTCTGCTCAACCCAACCAGAAGGAAGTGTGGCCCAAAATATGGAAGCTGAAGACCTCAAATGCTGTTAGGATGTTTCTATGGAGAGCTACTCACGAGTCTTTACCAACTAACCTCAATCTCAAGAGGAGGAAAATTAAGGAAGACCCTTCATGCCCCATCTGTAGACAGGAGCCAGAATCTGTTATGCATGCATTATGGTCATGTTATGTAGTGATGGACGTATGGTCTGTCAGTTCTAGAGGACTTCAGAAAATGAAGGTTGGGTTCAAGTCATTCAAAGAAGTAGTGGAACATGTAATAGCAATCCTTAGTGAGGAGGAAGTCGAGCTGTTTGCCTGTATAGCTTACCAAGTGTGGAGGAGAAGAAATGTTTTTTTGTTTGAAGGAAAGTTTGAAAACCCTTCTCGGATAGCTCAAGTAGCCCTTCAATTGACTAAGGACTTTAAAGAAGCCAATTACAGTGAGCAAGTTAGTTTGGTTCATGGAAGGCCTACTGGTACTGATTCCTGGAATCCTCCTCCATTGAATGTCTATAAAGCAAACTGGGATGCCTCAGTAGACAGAGTACATAGCAGAATGGTGGTGGGGGTAGTAATCAGAAACTGGGAAGGAAGGGTAACAGCGACTCTGAGATCATCAAGGAGTATATTTCCTGATACCAAACTTGCAGAAGCAATGGCTGCACTAAGAGCAGTCCTCTTATGCAAACAGCTAGGCATTTCAAAAGTACTATTAGAAGGGGATGCTCTCAATGTGGTTAATGACATCAACTCAGAGACTAAGGACTAGAGCTCGGCAGGGCTGATTATCCAAGACATCAAGGCTGAACTTCAGATCTTGGAGTATGGATCGGCTCAGTTTATATCTAGAAACTCTAACTGTATTGCTCATTGTTTAGCTAAGGATGCACTAAAACTCTCTCAGGAGAGCATAACTATGGATGGAGTCCCTCCTTGTATCCAACACTTGCTAAATTAATGATGAAAGCTTGACTATTCAAAAAAAAAACAAAAAAAAATTGAAAAGCTTGACCCTTGCTAGCTATAAGCTGTACCTAGCTAGTACTCTTTTCTTGTCACTAATTTATAATTCCGATTCTCATAGCTATAAATAGGCCACGCACTTGCACAAATTACACAAGCTAGCCAATTACTTCTTTCTTCTTCCCCAAACCTGTCTCCATCGTTATAACCTTGTTGGTAATAAAAAGAAAATGGAGCAATCCAATTGTGGTGTGCTCGTAAGCGAGTTGTCCATGTCCGACGACCAGATCCTGACACAAATTCATGAAACCCATGTTCTTGTTCCTAACCAAAATATTCCTTGCTCTGATCTTTTCGATGCCATTAAAAGTTTTCTTTACCTTGCAACCCAAATTGTTGACAATGCTTTGCTGGTATGTATATGTGTCGTGCGTGTGTGTCTATATATATATCTCTGCCTATACTTAAAAGCCGCTATATATGTACTGTTCATTACTGTTGATGTTACAATTCATCAACAGTAATGAACAGTGTAGAGGTTTTTTTTTTTTTTTTTTTTTTTGCGTGTTTTTTTCCGCAAGTGTTTATATTACCTTCATTACTGTTTCAATAGTAATGAACAGTGTAGAGTTTTTTTTTTTTTTTTTCATGTGTTTTTTTCCGCAAGTGTTTATATTACCTCTTTCTCGTTAAATAGACTTTTTTTTGTATTCATCTAAAGAGTAAAATAAATTATTACTTCTGTCAAATGCTTTCTTTATAGTCAGATTGTTATGTAATTTTTATTTATAATTCTTGAATTTTTAGTGATTGTATTAGAATTTGTAAAAGCAAGTATATATAATTGAATTTATTGGATCAAATTTGTGTGATAAGTATTTTTTAAATTTTTATTTAAGTTGTTTAGACTTTTATAGAGTAATACTAAAAGTGATATATCATCTTTAATCTTCAGATTTAATCTAACGGTAGAAGTTTAAATATTGATTTAAACTAACATAAAATAGATAATTAAAATATAAATATTCTATCATACACTTAAAATTAACTTCAATTTATATATATATATATATATCTGCCTATATCTTAAAAGAGACTATCCTATTACTGTTCATCAACAGTAATGAACAGTAAAGAGGCTGTGTGGTTTTTTTTTCGCGTATCCCTATACTGTTCATTACTGTTCATCAACAGTAATGAACAGTAAAGAGTTTTTTTTTTCACGTTTTTTTTGTTTTTCATCAACAGTAATGAACAATAATGAACACCCCGTATTTTAGTGTATTTTTTAATGAGAGATTATTTTTAATTCTTCAAACATTTATTCTCTTGTTTTAAAATTATTAGATTTTTAGTTGGTTTATTTTATGATTTTTAATTTTGTGAAAATTATTTTGAAGTGCTTTTTTAATTCGTCTCTCTTTGGATCATTTTTGTGATCTGAAATGTGAGGACTGGACCTCATTTCTTTCCCTCAATTTTCTCTTTCCTCTCTTTTTCTTTCTTCTTTTCTTTTTTTTCCTTTCTTCTTCTCTGGCTTCCCGCGCGCACACTCTTTCCCTCTCTCTCCCAGTGCGTTGCTTCCTCCCCCAGCCCGCCACCGTGTGCCGGCAGTGACCAACACCGCCCCTCCCATCAGCTCCCCCACCTGCCGGCGACCCTTCCCCTCCGATCTCAGCTTGTCCATCGCCGCCGTTAGCCACCACGAGCCTCTTCAAGCTACGGCACTCTTTGTGCCGCTACGCCGTTGTCGCACTACCATTGGCCACTATTTCTTCACCACATCATCATCCACCTCCTAGCAACCCATTGAACCCAACCCTACCTCCGATCCGTTATCGGTGAAGTACATTCATCAACATTTCCGATTTGGGTATTTTTGGTTTTCTACCGCCGCCCACGCCGCCACCCACGGCCAACCATCACTACCACTAGCTTCACCGACATCCCTAGGCCCTACCCTACCAATCTCGAGTCTTCGTTTGCACCCGTTCAAAAGTGGGTCTTTGAGACCCATGGCCACAATTAATTTGGCACTATTTTGTTGCTGCGTTGCCGCTTCTTGCACCTCCGTGATCCTCTAGAAATTATTATATAGCACTGTAAGTATTTTCCAAAGAACTCTTGTGATTTAAATGTATTTTTGCACTAACTCATTACATTGTATTGAATTATTGATTGGTTTTGCCGGATTGAATCCGAGGAGTACGAAGGTCGGATGGATTAGTGGAGGAAGATTGTTTGTGTGATTGGATTGCGTTGACATTGTTGGTTGTTGGTTATTGTTGTCGTGTTGTGTTCATTTCATTTGCACGCATGTTCATGTTTGTAACTGAAAACTGGGTTTTCACATGATTGCATGTATGTTCACGTGTTTATTTGAAAACTGGGTTTTCATGTGATAAATGATTTTGAGTATGTTTGAAATGTTTGGATTGACTGGTTTGAGAAAAAGGGAAAGAGATTGTAGGGATAGTGGTAAGTAGGGATGGTGGTAGAGTCCCGCCTGCGATTCCCACCTACGGTGCACGTGGTAGGGATGGTGGTTGTGTCCCGCATGTGATTCCTGCCTACGGTGCATGCGGTAGGGATGGTGGTAAGCAGGGATGGTGGTAGAGTCCCACCTGTGATTCCCGCCTACAATGCTCTGATATGTATTCATTGTGTGGAAAGAAACTGTAGGGATGGTGGTAACCAGGGATGGTGGTAGAGTCCCGCCTGCAATTCCCACCTACGGTGCACGCGGTAGGGATGGTAGTTGTGTCCCGCCTGTGATTCCCACCTACGGTGCACGCGGTAGGGATGATGGTATAGTCCCGCCTGTGATTCCTGCCTACAGTGTCCGATAAATGGTTGGGTTTTTGTGTAAATCATTTTCTGGAAAAATGTTGGATTTTACATTTTGGCTAAAATTGGGATTTTTAGCGTGTGTTGGAAAAATACTCGTTTTCGGGGAAAATGAGGTTTTGGGATCTGTTAGTTGGTTGCTTTAATGCATTTTTATCTCGAGGATTGTTTGAATTTTTACTTACCTGCGGTACCGTTTTATGGTATCGCAGATTTTGATGCAGATGAGGATGACGAGCCTTAGGGGTTGGTTCCGTTGGAAGAGCGATTTGGGATTGCTCTCGTGTGTCAAGATTCATTTTATCCCTTATTTATGTATTTGTCGTTTGCAATATATTTTGGGATGACTGTATAACTTTTAAAGGTAATTTGTTTTGGAAATTTGTATTAAACAATTCTGGTACTTAGTTGACTTATTTATATTATCCGCTGCGACTTTTGTTGTGCGCTTTTGCATGTTGCACACACTTGAGCACATTTCGTTGGGATGCGTGACCCATGTTGTCATCATCCCGACATCACGATTTTCGCATTCCTGTACATGGGAGTCGAGGCGTCACAATTTATACTGCACGGTAAGGGGCTGAGCAGCAGCTTCAGGGATGAGATGGAGCTGGGCAATGGTGACTCTCAGGTTTGGGCTTGAGGCTGATGGTTTGTGGTGGTGGGCTTCGTGGGTTGCTACCATAAGCAGTGGTTTATGGTTAGGCAGGGCTTCGTGGTGGTCTAAGGTGGCCGGTGGCAGCGCAGGTCGAGAGAAGCTGAGAAGGAGTGCTTCGGTGGAGGGGGGAGAAAATAGGGGTGGTTTCTTGGGGCTGGTCGTGGTAGGGGATGGGGGTTGTGCGGCGTCGTTGGGTGGTTGTGCGTGTGACAGGCCTGGGATCCAGTGGGTGGTGCACAGTGTTGATATGAGGAACTAATGAGATCCAAGAGAGAGAGAGAGAGAGAGAGAGAGTGCTTTGGCATGACTTCGGGGAAGAGAGAGAAAGATCTGTGGTGAAGGGTGACTGGCGACTGAGTGATAGAGGAGGATCGACGACGACATTGTTGGGGAGAAGTTGAGGGAGAAGGAAGAGCTACGGGGAGGAGCTGCAGGAGAAGGAGGTTGATTAGGGCTTTACACCGTCGCTTGGTGATGTTGTGTATTTGTTTCTGTCCAATGACTAATTGTTTTTACTTTTTTTGGTTTTGTAACTTTTTTTTTCTTTTCATTTTGGAGTTTGGATGATTAGGGATTTTTAATGTTAGTAGGGTTTTTCCCTTTTTTTCTATATTTTGCTTTTATTTATATTTTGGATGTTATTGCCATTTTGAATCTTTTTCTAGTTTTTTTTTCTATTTTTTTTTGTATGTTAATAATAATTTAGATTGAAAATAGTCACAAAATCAAGACTTGGCCAAAACTTAACTAGTAAAATCAATTGGGCCAAAATTGAAAAAGTGACCTATTGGGGTAAGGGTCAAACAGAACAGATCGGACTGGACTAATTGGCAATGATCCGATCGAAGATGGAAAATTCTAGATCGATCAGACTGAACCGAATACACCCGAGTACTACTGCTTGAACTGGTACTCTTATCTGAGGGGTGTATTTTATTTTGTTTTCTCCTTCTCTCCGTCTCGTAGTTGAAAGAAAAAATTTCAATGCACCACATGCAGCATTGACCAGCATCGTAAACGATAAAAGGACGCAGAGGATGAAAACAAAAAATTAAAAAAAAAAAAATTACAAGTAGTGGCACCCATGGAGCATCGAGTACCACCCTATGTCGCCCACGTGGTGGAAAGGCTCTGAGCATGGTCGGGTGTGGGATGCGTAGAGTGGTGTACCCGAGACCATCTGAATACGCACGCTGCTAGCGTGTCGTGTGTGTGGATGTAAAGAGGATTCCGTGTGAGAAGCTTATTACGAAGAAAAATGATAAATACACTTAGGAAGTCGCGTTCGGATATTCGGTCAAGTTCAGTTTTTTTTTTTTCCTTTTTTTTTTTAATAAATAATAATGAATTGAATAGTAAAGAGATTTATGCAAAATCTATTTAAATTGAGTTTAAAATATATTTAAATGTTAAGGTGATTTTAATATTTTTTATAGAAAATTGAAAAAAATTATGGATCTAACATATAAAAATGTTTTAAGTTATAAGAAGTTGTGGGTCCTATGTGCAAAAAGATTTTGAGTTATATGAATTTAATAATTTGATAATTAAGTGTTTAGATGCTAGATTTAGTTTAAAAAAAATTATAAATTTATTTAAAAATACTTTTTCAATAATTAAATACAAAAATATAATAAAGGAAAATAAAATATCAATATCTAACTTTTTGTAGTGCTGCATCTTATTCTAAATACACATGCACCCGACATGTTGCATGTGTTGGACAAGGGTAACATTTAAGAATGGTTTGGATAGAGAGATACTTCTATTTATCTCATCTCATTTCATCTTATTCTAATATCAAAATATAAAAAATATAAACACTTTTTAATTTTAAATTTTTACTTTTTTATTTAATCATTATCTAATTATTACAACTTTTTCAAACTTCTAAATAAAATAAAATAAAAAATTCAACTCCCAAAATAAAAATAATTTTAAAAAATTATATTATAACAATATTTTAACTTTATAATATTTTTACTTAACTTTTTATCTTTCATTTACTAAAATCTTATAAAATATTTTAATTCAAACTATTTTAATTCATCTCATCTCATCTCAACTCAAATATCTGATTACTATTAACAAATCATCTCAATTCATTTAATCTCAACTCACTGTCTAAATAATTTTTAATGAAAATTGTTAAAGCCACCGAGAGATAATTCCAAAGTTTTTTATAGAAAAGTATAAAATATATTTTTTATTTCTTCTATTTTTTAAACACTTTTTAAAATTATTTTAAACATTTAAAAACTCTTTGTTAATAATTAATTAAAGAAAAAAGATATTGATAGTTCTTGAGTGGACGCATCATTTCCCTTTTCCGAATTAATATAGTTTAGAATAAGTCACGCTTCAGAATCCTAGAGAGAGAGAAGCTTTGAGCGCTACTGTTTGAAGCCTTGAACCGAGCTGGTACTCTGATCTATGGGGTGTATTTTATTTTGTTTTGAAAAACGCTATTTTGTCTATTGAATTTATCTTTATATTTTGATACTTCATATATTTTAATTTTTTTTACTGAATAATTAAGAAACTGACTATTATTGTATTGATATTTATTTTATATTTTTTAAAAATATTTTAAAATGGTAAAAACTGATAAATAATAAAATTTGTGACTTGAATGGCTGCTAGTGTGCTACTGCGCTCGTTTGTTTTTTTTTTTTGAAAAATGATTTACACACAATATTTATATAATGCATTGTACAATAATATTTTAAATAAGAGGTATTTTTATAAAATGTCTTATAAAAATAATATAATTTTTATAAAAATAATATAATTTTATAAAAATACCCTCCTTTTATAATATTATTATAGAATGCATTGTATAATTTGTCGTGGATATATCATTACCCTTTTCTCCTTCTCTCCGTCTTGAACTCTGTAGTTCCAATAAAAAATGTAAGAGCAACACATGCAGCATTGACCAGCATCGTATGCGATAAAAGGAGCCAGAGGAAGAAACCAAAAGGTTCAAAATAACAAATTACAAGTTGGGGGCAGTAATGTAGCATCGAGCACCACAACTTATAATATTTTTTAACTTTTAATATTAAATATTAATATTATGTTTTTATTTTATTTTATTATTTTAATTAGATCTCATTTTCGTCGTATTAAACCAGATGACACGACACAAATCAAACATTTATGATTATGTAAAGCTCTTATATTTTTGTAACGCTTTAATAAAAAGTCTAAATTATATTATTTATATTTTAAAATAATTAATCAATAAAATTATTTATTATATTTTATTTAAAATTTTGATTAAATTATAATGATGAGATGAGATTGAATGAGTTAAGATAATTTCACTATTCAAATCAAGTCAAAGAGTAATACTAGATATAATTATAATTTATACAAACGACGCAAACTAATTTTAAAAAATAGTGAATTCATCATTAAAAACTTATTTTTATTTTTTTATATAAATTTCATATTTACACTTATTTTTTTAAAAAAGAAAACGGTGCGGCACCTATGATAGCAAATATTCTTCTACATAATCAAATGTCTTCCTTCTTTAATTTCTCTTGAATTTTTGCTTCTCAGACTCAACAGTCTCCATCAATGATGTGTTGAACTTGGTTGCTGTTTTTAATGGCATCATCGACGATAATGACGTCTGAGTTTCTAGTTTTGAGCATTCTTTATTCAAATGGCACTTTAATTAATTCCAAGTACTATTATTATTATTTTTTTAATGAATATTGTTAGATCCGCGGGAGGTAATTTCGAAAATTTATTTCCAAAAGTATAAGATATATTTTTTAAACAATTCGTATACGATAAAAAGAGGCAGAGGAAAAAACCAAAAAGTTATAAAAAAAAAAAAAAATTACAACTTGGGGCAGTCATGTAGCATCGAGCACCACAACTTATAATGTTTTTAACTTTTAATATTAAATATTAATATTATGTTTTTATTTTTTTAATTTTAATTGGATCTTATTCTCATCAGACTAGACGGTCATAGGTGACACAACTAAATCACACATTTATCATTGTGGTAAGCTTTGATACATTTAATAATACTCTAATGAAAAATCCAAATTACATGACTTATATTCTAAAATGATTAGTAAATGAAACTTAAAATATTCTAAAAACTCTACACTGAGTTTGGCATAAGAGGTGTCCCCACCACATTGAACCCCACTTACCTTCTGATTGCATGTTACTGGAAGTCGTTTGCACAGATATGACAGACGTCCACAACAGTCGGCGTCGACTATGAGATCTTTTTTTCATACATCGTACCGTGCCTTTCGTATGCCTGCAACAACGAGCTCTCAAGTAATTCGTGATCAACATACAACAACAACAAGTGATCGAGCAAACAGTAGAATGGAGGGAAGATTTGTAAAAATAGAAGAGAGATTGAAGAAAAAGTGAAGATATTGTTGCACCAAGCCATATTGAAACAAACGAAGCGGAAATCGCAAAACACAGATAAAACGAACCTCGACGATGACGAGAAGAGGAATATGTACAAAGATTTGCATTAACTCAGGGATAAATACAAGGAGATGGCCAGGAAGATTGGCGCATCCTCCTCCATCGACAATCTGTTGAAAAGCACTGACTTGCCTTGCAACACTGAGATAATGATAGTGTCACTCCTACCAAAGTTTAAAGATCCCTAAATAGAACTGTACGACATGTCTCCCCTAGGGGACCATCCGCACACTCTGGCTCCCTTCGTCACACCACAGGTAACGACTGTGTGTGTGACTTCGCAATGAGCAATGCCCATCTCTGTGCCTGGTGCGTAACGTAACCAGACATCCTCTAGCCCCCGCCAGTAGAGGGGTCACGGAGTTGTGCCAAGAGCGGTACCGTCTTGGCCAAGCCCGCTGTCGCTCGTTGACAGCTCAGGGGACGTTACTCAGTTTTATACGCTCTCGAGTAACTAGAGGAGCTCCACAAAGATAATACCCTATCTCGGCTTGGGATCGTAATACGCACGCACCCACAAAAATACTTTTAATCATTTGACACTAAAACCACAGTTTTACCGGTTTCATAGCACAACCATAGAACAGAGCACAATTTTAGTATCACGACAAGCAATAACAACTAAAAATGTAGATGCATGCTAGAAAACTATTGGATGACATGACAATATTACAATAAAACAACCATCATAGATTTTACAGTTTCAAAGAATCAGGTTTTCCACAACTACATGCGATTCCTAACGCTCCATCCAGCCCTCGGCCAATAAATCCAACAACAACCACGATATTACATCCCAACACTTCACAGGGCCTTCGGCTACTTAACCAACCATAACCTGACTACAACATAACATGATTTTCTAGCGGTAGAAATCCAAGGGTCAGTCTAGGGTTTTACTTACAACGCAGACAGGCGAATTCTGGATGATCAAGCGAGTTGACTTAAAGTGTCCCTCTCAGATCGAGAGGAAATTGTGATCGTGCACGTGCACGAGTCTCTGCGCAGATGGAAAAAGTGGTTAGTTAGATTTGATCGCGGCCTAAAATAAGATACGAGTTGAGTGGCAAACAGACTTTACAAGGGTAGTGCCAGGAGTGGAGAAGCACGACGGCAGCAGTGGTGGTGCATGGCGGCGGCAAAGACAAATATGGGTAGAAAGGTGGGGCAAACTGAGGGGTTACCTCAAAAGGTGGCAGATCTGATGTGGTGGAGGATAGAAGAGAGGATTCTCGTGGCGGGGTGCGGCAAAGCACAGCGGGGAAGTGGCTATGGTGAGTTTTAGCTCACAGATTGGGTGGAACCAAGGGAGAAGGAAAGCGAGAATGGTAAGGGGAGGACTAGGAGGTGGTTACACGATCACTAGAACACAACCAAGTGTGGCAGCTCACTGTGGCGCTAGGGTAAAACTAATCCTAGAGGTTTCAGGAGGTAGATCTAAGGGGGAGGGAGGCTATGGAAGATGATGGTGTGCGGCAGAACCCTGGGCAAAAGGGGAAAGAGGGATCTGGCGGTACCCTGAGCCGCACAGGATGGAAATCCAAGAGGGGCAAAGAGGGATCCAGGGGTTGAGGTCTAGATTGAGAGGGAGAAGAGGGCTCGGTGATGGGTTTTCAAAGGGTGGAAGCTGAGCTTAGCTTGGAGGCAGAAAGACCTTCAGATAGTGAGATTTGGACTTATGGTTTGATGCAAAGCAAGCTACCGAGGCTTCATGCGGTGCCACGCGCAATGGGGTTCCAGCTTGGGCTATAACAGTGGGCATGCAGCGGCGGTGAGTAGCTGCCACGGCTAAAGCTTCTAGCATTGATAGAGGGGAGAGACGCAAGTTGCAGTGAAATGAGTGGTAGTGGCAGGTGGGGAAGAGGGGCTGCTGCTTAGCGGACACGTGAAGATGGCAAGGGAGCAATTAGTGCACAACATGAAGAAAAATTCTTGTGCCATTCTTTGATATAAGAATAGTGGTTCTCCAGGTGTACCACTCTGCACTTAATTCATGAATAGAAACTGCACAAGTTCTCATCAAGATGCCAGACATAATGGGTATATAGGAACTCCTAAGCGGTAAAGTCATAGCATTCCTTGCTAGCAGACTCCAAGACTTAACAACACACCATACTGCTTGACAACACACTATCCAGGCATTGAGGTTAAGTTGGGATGAGTCTAAACCCAAATAATCGAAAGCATTATGAATCGGACAACAAATAGGGAGACATAACTCTATAAGAAACCTACTCATGAATAGGGCCATCTGTCCGGCGAACCCTTTTGAATCAATATCCCTACAACGTGGAACAGGCACCTTTAACATAATAGAATCAAGAACTCCATATAGTAGTTCCTGACAAGATCAAGATCTACTTATGAAGTGGTGACAAACCAATGATGACCCTCAAAGTCATATGGGTGACAAGAACTGGCACCCCCAACCTTGTTAGGTGAAGCTTAAGGGCGTGAAGAATGGGAGCCGCAAGAACCAAAACGAGAAGTGTTGAATCGAGCCATTGGCAATAGATGAAGGACAAAGGTCGAAAAGAAGAAGAAGAAGAAGATGATGATGATGATGATGATGATGATGATGAAGACTTAGGGTTTACGAGAAATTAAGGGGCCAACAGTCATAAACGCGCTCGTACAAAATTCAAATTCAACTATCATTAATGTTGATTTAAGGATACAATGATAATGTTGATTTAAGGATACAACGGGCGAATAATCTACAGTGTGATATCCATCCAAAATACCCTTTTAGGGTATTAATTCCCTCCAACATAATGATTGATTAGGAGCCCTAACAATCCACAATCCAACAAGGACAAGAGAAGGTCAGGCCATGAGGTAAGCCTTTTTTCTCATCACATTACCAAGCCATATAAAAAAAGGTCAAAGAACACCCTTGAGGTAACTTTTTAATGCCCTAAAACTCGAAATATTCTCAAAACTCTACACTGATTTTGGAATTAGAGGTGTCTCCCACCACACCGAGCCCCATTTACCTTTTGATTGTAGGCTACTAGAAGTTGTTTGTGGAGATACGAAACATGCCCGCAACAATATGTTAACACACAAGCTTCCAAGTAATAGATTTCATGTTTATATATAGATAAAGTTCATATAGAATTACCTCAAAAACTAAAATATTAACTCTTGATCATTATCTAAAAGAAGAGGAATTTTCTAAATATGACCAACTAGTTTCTCTATTTTCTTGCAATTCATACATCTCACTTATATTTTCCTACACTTGGCTTTAAAACCTCTGATCTTGGTGAAAGAATTAGCTCATGGGCCCTGAATAAAATGTTACGATGAAAGAGAATGGAAAACTCACGCTTTATTTTTTATCCAAGTCTTCTATTTACATGGTTGAGGTGTACTTAGTGTGAACGCGACTAATCCAAGAATGAAAATTTCACACTTTAGATTAGGAAAATAGTATACATACAGTCATTTTTATTACATTTATACAATCCTGATTGAAAAGAGAGAGATTTTTATAAATAAACTTATAATTGTAACATCGTTCTATTGAAATACCCTCAATTAATCTAAAACATGGTTATATAAAGGTTGTAACAGAAAGCTGTACGTGTATTATTACTCCTTTAGATTAATCATAGATAAAAGTATGCTTGATTCCTTGAACTTTATGACTATGGAGAGTGTTCTTATTCTTTCTCTTTCTTTTCTCTTCTTGTGAGTCTACATTTGCAACACGCAAATGATCTAAGGATAGATCAATTGAGTTAGAAGAGATGGGTATGAATTGTGAGTTTTTTAGAAAAAGGAATGATAAACACAACCATTTTAAAGTCTTTTATAGAGTCATATTTTAAAATGAGGGTATTTATAAGAAGTGATGGCAGTTTTATAAGTTATTTTGTAAAAATACATATCATTTAAAACATAATTGTGTAAAAACTTGTAAAAAGGGTTGTGCATCTATCATTATCCTTAAATTATGGATGCAAGGTCTGAACATTTTGGGTGTTATTTTAATTTGATCTTTATATTTAAATGGGAGGGTAGGTATTTTACGAGAATATTTTTAACGCATCATCCTGCTCGTTTCCTTGTTAAGTATAAAGGGAATGAGTGAGATGATGCGTTAAAAATATGAGATTACATGGATTAATAGTGCATGTTAAATATAAAAGTTGCAATCGATGGAAGTTGTGACTTGGCAGGGATTCAAAAACGACTTTGAAGACCACTTCTTCCCAATCATCGTGAAGTGGCAAAATGCAAGAGAGTTTTCTCGTCTAATTCAAAGCAGCATGATCGTCGAACAGTATGCTGCTAAGTTTATGGAGTTGGCGAGGTCTACCCCTCATCTCATCTCCATTGAAGAGGTGCGAGCTAAACGTTTCCAAGATGGACTGTAGTTGTGGATATTGTCTCGAAAGGTCTGTCTACAAACACAAAATTTTGAGAGGCTAGTAGAAATAGCCTCCATTGCAGAATGTGAGCATTGTAGCCATGTCAACATGCGAGAAGCAGAAGAGTTACACTAGGGAGGGAAGTAGTTTGGGATCATTACAGAAGGTCATATCAACATTAGGGATGCACGGTCAATTAATCTTGGGAGTTTGTATGAGTGGTTGGACACCTTTGTTCAACTGGTGCAAATGGTCCCACGAGGGAGATTGTCGATCGAGCTCAGTGACTTGTTTCAGATGTGTTTAGCTTGGACACTTTGCTTGGGAATGCCCTAGAGTGACCTAAGGAAGTAGGCCTGACCTGGTTGGAGGAAGATCGGGCCAGAGTCAATCAGTGTAGGCAAGGGTTTCTGCTTTGACACCTGGAGAAGTTGATGAGGAGACCCTAGAGACCCAAGAGGTTGGCATCATCAAAGGTACAAACTTGTTTTAGTTTAAGTTATTGCATCATGTTTAGAGACTCGGGTGTATCCCAGTCATTCGTATCTACTGCATTCACTTGAATGTGCACTAAAGCTATCTAATATATGTTTTAGAATATTATAAATATATCTATTTTATATATGGTACTATAAATCTATCAAACTAACTATTATAAATCTCATTCAATAATTCAAATCATATATTTTTAAATTCTAATAATATAGCATATTATAATAGAAGTATGCTTGTATCCCATTAAACTATTCAAATCCGTTGACTAAATTATCCATAACAACACAATTTTCCATATTGTTATCCAACCACATCCAAAAAATATAAACAAAATATTAGTCTCACATATAAAAAATATTCCTAAGATGGTGGAGGCATAAATTTTCGTGACATCATGATCTGCATCTCATGAAGCATTTCTTGGCACTGAATTGCTACCTCCCTCTATAGCTCCTCTTGTTGTTGATGCCTTAATCGCGTCTCCAAATCAGCTTCATTTAACCATGCGGTCTCCTCCATTTCTCTTTGCCTTGATCTTAGTTGCTCGACATCTAGTCTTGATTTATCTAACTCTTGAGAGGAAAAACTTAATCTGCTCTTTGATCCCGAAGAAGAGGCAGAAGATTTTACGCACTACCCCAGATCTCTCAGATATAAAAAAAGGGGCCACAGAACTTGAGAAAAAACACAATGTAGCTCGCTGATGATACTTTAGAAGCAGATTCGTTGCGGAGCGCGATCATTTTATTGTACTCAAGAAAAAGCAATATTAACCAATAGACATGAGATAAATATGTAATTAATACTTCTACTTCGCTTCGCTAAGTTTGCCAACTCTTCTAAGGAACATCAGATTCTTCATCTTCTCCTTCATCTTCTAGGATGCTTTCATATATATTAAGTGGGGCGAATTTTTGCACCCCTTGCCAGGCACCCATACTTGGGATCATCCAAGTAATAAACTTGATTTGCTTGGCTAATAAGCACAAATGAGTCGGCTTTATACCCTTTTTGAGATGTGTTAACAATGATAAAATATTCATCTATAGTCATCTATAGATCTATATGTATATACCTAGTGAGGTATATAGTTTATATACTATCAATACATAGTATACAATGTTTAGTAAGTAGTATATATATAGTATGTATATAGTACTATATATACTATACATATTTTTATCATCATTTCTATAGTAGATAATGTATATATACTATATAACATTGTTTTCTACACATTATATATAGTTACTAAAATACATGGTATAGATATGTCATATACTATAAATTAATTACATATATCATATACAATATGTACATATAGTCATATATATGTAGCCTACCTTTTATAACAAATCACATTTACATTAATCATGTGGTTGTATGTTTGAACAGTGACACAGTGGTTTGAACATCAATTCGAATGATACTTTTGTCCATTCGAACAAATTATTAATGGGGTCTACCTTTTACATTGTTCGAACATCAAAAAGTATTGATGCTATTTTAGTTGAACGATAGTCACCTTTGTTCGAACAGATGTGCCTTGAGCTAAAGTGAGTGCAGAAAGGTGGGATAATGGAAACATCTGGTGTTTGAACAATTAAGAGGATGTTCATACTATGTAACATTTATTTTTTAACGCATATAATTATATCAGATACCTATTCGAATGTAACAACTTGTTGGACCATGGGTTCGAACTTGTAACATATAGTTCGAACAACAATTGCCCTAACATCAAGCACGAGCAAACTTGCATGCTAAAGGAAATTTTTACGTTCAAACAGAAAAGACAAGTGTCGAACAGTTAAATCAAATATTTGGACCTCCCATCGTCCTTGCCTCCTCAATTTTATGAACATTTTCCTGTTGAGAGAGGGAGAGAGAGAGAGCTTCCTTGATTGACCTTTGGATAGCAAATAGAGAGGGCCGGAGAGAGAGAGACGTAGAGAGGGAGAGAGAGACATGAGAGAGAGACCATGCGATATAGAGAGAGTCGGTCGTTCAAGTGTTTGTTGGGCATTCTCCAAAGAACCATTGTGCAATAGATCTACAGGGAGGTAAAAGCTCCTTTCTCATTTTTTCCATTTATTGTTGGTTGTATGTTTGAACAATGACACAGTGGTTTGAACATCAATTCAAATGGTACTTTTGTCCATTCGAGCAAATTGTTAAAGGAGGTTTGAACATCAATTTGAATGGTACTTTTGTCCATTCGAACAAATTGTTAAAGGAGTCTACCATTTACATTGTTCGAACGTCAAAAAGTATTGATGCTATTTTAGTTGAACGATAGTCACCTTTGTTCGAACAGATGTGCCTTGAGCTAAAGTGAGTACATAAAGGTGGGATAATGGAAACATATGGTGTTTGAACAATTAAGAGGATGTTCGTACTATGTAACATTTATTTTTTAACGCATATAATTATATCAGATACCTGTTCGAATGTAACAACTTGTTGGACCATGGGTTCGAACTTGTAACATATAGTTCGAACAACAATTGCCCTAACATCAAGCACGAGCAAACTTGCATGCTAAAGGAAATTTTTATGTTCAAATGGAAAAGACAGGTGTCGAACACTTAAATCAAATATTTGGACCTCCCATCGCCCTTGCCTCCTCAATTTTATGAACATTTTCCTGTAGAGAGAGGGTGAGAGATTGAGCTTCCTTGATTGACCTTTGGATAGCAAATAGAGAGGGCCGGAGAGAGGCAGACGTAGAGAGGGAGAGAGAGACATGAGAGAGAGACCATGCGATATAGAGAGAGTCAGTCGTTCAATTGTTTGTTGGGCATTCTCCAAAGAACCATTGTGCAATAGATCTAGAGGGAGGTAAAAGCTCCTTTCTCATTTTTTCCATTTATTGTTGGTTTACTTTATGTGATATATGCTTGTAACACATTGTTGGGTTTACTTTATTTGATTTTTTAGAGTGAGAGTGAGATTTGTATGGGAAGGAGATGGATATGCAATGAGGGAGAGATTTCAGTGACCAACTAGAGAGTAAGGGGTGTGAGAGAGTGAGTTTACTAGCCTTCTAGAGAGCGTATGCCGTAGATGGCACAGAGGAATTCCATGCACTACTTACTGCTCAATTGGCCGATGAGGGTTCGAACCAATGGTGTTTTATGTTCCAAAGACCTTAGGTATTAGTGTTTGAATGCTTGGTGCGTGTTCAAATGCATCCCCGAGTTAGTGTTCGAACGCATCTCCGAGTTAGTGTTCAAATGGCAAGCATGTTGGGCTTTATAGTATATAATGATGCCACTATAAATTTCACTTGAGATTTATTATATTATTTTTTAGAATAGCCAAGTGTATAAAGAACAATAACTGTAGTATTTAGAATTCCACATCATATTGAAGTTAAAAAGAGAACATTAACTATAATTAGTTAGATAATTAAAAAACTAGTTATATCTCACATAATTAGAATAAAATTATAAAAATAAAAATGTGGATGCCACAATAATAGTATTAAAAATTAATATTTTATGATTATAATTAGAATACTATTTATAAATAATAAGATAAAAAATACTAGTTATAATTAGTCAAGGAAATATAAATGTTATAAAAATTATACTTAGACAATTGTCAACATAGAGTAATTACTAATACATCATACAAAAATGTCATCTCCCTAATTCTCTCATAATTTAGAATACTAGCTAGTTATAATTAGTTAATCAAATAAATGCTTGTTATACTTAGTCAAGGAAGTAACAACTAGTTATAAAAATTACAATTAGAATAAAAACAAAAGGAAATTGTTAGTACATGATAAAAAATATATATGCACCATAAACTACTATTTTGATCATTATAACCAAATTACTAGTTCTAATTAGTTAATAACATCAACATACTAGTTCTCATTACTCAAGCAAATAGAATACCAGTGATTAAAATTATACTTGGAATAAGATAAAAATAATAAAAATATTAGTCAATAATAAAAAAATCATAGTCAGTTAAGTGTTATGTAATATGGGTTTGAACTTGGACCTAACTCAACTGTTGTAAGTGATGGAGCTTTTGTCATTTTCAACACAATCTAAATTGTCTCTAGTCAATAACAACGATATCTAGGGAACGGACTAACTAGACAGTCAGATTCATCGCTTTGCATGCATAATGATGTCAGATGAAAGTTTAGTTTTGTATGATTTCACTTATAACTCTTAAACAAAGATTCTCTTCCCTTCCGATTCACTTAAAGAATCAAACTAAAGAATTATTTGCCAAATATTCCCATCATGACCAAAGGTCAGAGAGACTATTTAGTGTAGTAAGAATGAAGCCAATCACTTCAAGATAATTTTTCGTTTATTTTTTGCAAGACTATAAACTTGTAATAAGTCTATTTTGACTTCCTGTCTTGCACAAGTTGTACCTAAGGATGATCTTCAAGAAATGTCTCGCTTTCATTGTTACTTCACAACACAGGTCTCAAACCTTGACAAGTGAAGTAACAATGAAAGCTATATATTTTCTTAGAATAATTCTCTGTTCATTCTCTGCAAGACTGGAATCTTGTATAAATTTATTATTATCCTTCCTATAACTTTACAAGACAGCCAACAATAAGTCTATACTGGTTTTCTATCTTGTAAATGTTCAAATGGAGAATTATCTTGAAGAAATGTGTGGATTTCAGTGTTACTTTACTACACATTCTCTCAAACCTCGACAAATGTGGTAACAATTAATGGACAGTATCTAAAGTTCGAGAAGTGGTGGCTTGACAATTTCGACATATGAATGTTTAGATATTTTTTAAACTACTCCTGTAGAAATAAAAATATCATTAAGAATAATGAAAATCCTATAGTATAGAACACAACTTTATTCGCAATACTAAGGAGCCAATATACTAGGTAATGCATTATTTCATTAGGGCCGAAAATAAAAACCATTAAACCAGTAAACCAACTCAAATCGGACTGGACTGGTGAAAAACTAGTTTGGTTCAGTATCGATTTCATTTTTTCAAAACCGATTCCAAACCAGTTTGGTTCTGG
The DNA here is from genome assembly GCF_001411555.2 of Juglans regia. Classification (NCBI taxonomy): domain Eukaryota; kingdom Viridiplantae; phylum Streptophyta; class Magnoliopsida; order Fagales; family Juglandaceae; genus Juglans; species Juglans regia. The sequence goes on from NC_049910.1 coordinate 28,859,169, forward strand.
TTTTGGTTTTCTTTACACTAGACCAAACCAGACCGGATCGGTTTATATATTTATTACTTTTATTATATATAAATAACTTGTTATATGATTTATTTATATTATATATTTTTTAGTTATTTATTTATATTAAATATATATATTATATACTAAATGTCTAATTAATATAACAAGAAATTTTAAAATCTTAAATCTCATGTGTAATAATCTGATATCATAAAATTAATATAATGTTTTATATAACATAAAATAAAGATTTATCTTATAAATCTTATTATAACATTGACATAATATATAAATTTTAATTTTATAACATAAAATTAATATAACATAAAAATATTTTAATTTTAAATTTATGTAACCATCATATTATCACTAACATATAAATATGATTCTAATAAAAAATGCATGTATACTATAATTCTTATTTTTGTTGCATATCATTTTTATATTTAGACATTTATTTTTTTTAATTTATCAGTTTGCTGTTCCAAGCCTGACTTCCTAAGCACCCGACCTTGCTAGTTCATCGGGAAAGGTGGACTGAAATCGATAAAACCAAAAGTACTAGTTTCAAGAGTGAATCGGTCTGGTATCATTCTTTAATTCTAAAAAACAGTATATATCAATTTAGTTCTAAAATTCACCCAAAATTGAATTGGTTACACCCCTATATTATACTGTCAATCAAATATAGTATGAGTCTTGTCAACAAAATAAATAGATAAAGTTTGAAGATCCACCATGGATATGTGATTACAAATTCAGAGCGAAGAAAGGCTTCAACAGATGTAGATGATGATGTTCCAATAGTTTATGCCTCCCGTTCCATTTCAGACACTTTGTAATTTTTTTAATATTTTTGTGACATCCATCTTATGGTGGGACTTTAAGAAATAGTTTTGAAGAATGAGATGGAAATTACTAAACTTATTAAGACTTTTTGTAAGGCCCAGTTTTTCTTTTGTTTTTCTCTTTTTTTTGTTTGGCCCAGTTCTTGATCGAGGGCCCAGCCCATTTCCTTGGAGGTGTGCGAACGATGCCGTTTTGGGGGTAAGTATCTTCTTCCTCAGGTCCCCATTTCTTTCTCCCTCTCTTTCGCATTCGGTTTCATTTTCTGGTTTTCACCTGTGTCCCTCTCTCTCCCGTAACCCACTCCCCTTCCCGAGTTCGTCTCTTCTCTTCGATGGGTCTGTTTGTGAGTCTGAAATTCATGCCCTAATCTTCCTACACATTTTTCACTTCCGGTTTTTCACTCAAAATCGATTTCTCACTATGTTGCATCTCTCCATGTAGTAGATCACTGAGTTTCTCTCTCTCGCGTCCCTTTAGTTCTGCGGTTGGTGTTCTTTCTTCAGACTCGGCTCTTCTCTCCCTCTTGCACAGTGTTTCATCTTCAGGTATATCTCTATCTCTTCTCCCTAGTCAATGCCTTCCTCTTATTTTGTTTCTCTGTTCCATGCGTTTCCAGCTTTGAATTTTCCAGGCGGTGCCGTTGTGTTTTTCCCCACTCCGAGCTCCGTCATTAGACGCTCACTCTCTTCCATTTCTCTTTGTTTCTCTTCTGTCTGCGAAGTGGTTAATCTCCTTGCTGTGGTGTTGACGTTGAGCTCTGTTGAACGGGTAAGGAAACTGTGTGCCGTTTTACATTTTTTTTCATGGTGTAAATTAGTGGCTTTTAATTGTTTGACCGTTGGAAAAAATTCAACTGTTTATAATCGAATTTGAGGGCTTTGTAATCTGATGGTGTTTTGTTGTTGAAGAAGGATTATAAAGGGTGGCTTTTGGGTTTGGACGAGGTGGTGCGGGAGGAGTTTTCAAATTGTGTAACGTTGTTTTGGTTAAATTGTTGGGCTTGACGTGGTTGTGTGGGAGGTGTTTTGTAACTGTTCAAGGTTGTGTTGGATGTTCTGAGTTTTGAATTATTTGGGTTGGATGTGCAGTAAACCAAATGGATACTCGGAGTTGAATAGGTGCTTTTTTGTATGGTTCGGGTTTTTATACGACCGTTGAAGTGGAGGTTAAATTATTTGGAGTAATATTATGGTTGTTTTGGTTGAGTTGTAGGTGATTGCTTGGAGTTAGGGGCCTTTGAAGTGGGATTGATATTTTATTATTTATGTTTGACGTTGACTTTGGTGAGTGTTTAGGATAATATCAAAGATTAGTACATAGTACTTTGGGTTGAAATGCGGGCTGTCCAATTTTATTATTTGGTTGTCTTAGTGAGTTGTTTTTGTTATTATATGGTTTGGGATTGTGGATTTTTAATTATTAGATGGAAGTTATGCCAATTGTCATTTAATACTCGGTGTATATATTTTGTTTCTATCAATAGGTGACGAGGTTTTTAGAGACCGTATTTAAGGCATAGATAATACGCTACAGGTGTCAGGTAAGCGGGGTTCCTATGCTAGGCTTTACACAAATTATTGAGACTAAGGTTGATTTTATGAAAACTTTGCATATTTTGTGATGAATGAGAACTTGGGAAAAACAAAACCAACCTCGGTCGTTTATTTGCATACTCATGAAATTTGTGTGGAAAAGGAAAATTATTTTCTGACATGCATTGTGTAGACATGAGCTAAATTTTGTTATGATGTCTCTGAAATCTGAAAAAGAGCGATATTTGAGAATTCTAAAAAATTGTGTATTTATTTAGAAAGAGGCTCCGACTTTTGTTTTCAGTATAGAGAGAATGATCTAATTTTGTTTTGGCACTCTGTTTTATTTTGACATGGCATTTGAAAACCTTTGGCATGGTGTACTGATTTTGTATCTGACTCTATCTCTGCTCTACTCTGTTATGCTCTGCTCTATTTGGGTTGGTACCAACTTCTCTGTCTCTGAGTGTACCTACTTTGAAAATAAAGTGGTTTTATTGTGGTCTTTCCTGTGTGCACACTGGGGGCTTCGAAAAGAATAAGGGAAAGATTTCACCTCTATCTCTACCCGGTTTCGCCCTCGGGGATAGCACAACCCTACCACGAGGTTGAAACATGGTCTCTGCTCTGTAAGATGCTTGCTCAGTTTATGTTATGCCAAAATACTATGGGTTTTTACTTGTCTTAAAATCATCGCTCTGTTACTTCTGAAAATATGTTCTGTTCTGCATACTATACTTGGTAAATGCTCATGTTTGCACGCTAGCATATGTCCTCTGTTTATTGAGTTGTGGATAACTCACCCTCTATCATTATAATATTTTTTAGATGAAGTAGAGAGTCCAACTGAGGACCTAGATTAGATT